>NW_011495072.1:15968291-15969140 GCF_000754665.1 Bison bison bison | reverse complement strand
TACAGTCAACAAAAACAAGACCAGGAGCTGACTGTGGCTCAGATCATGAACTCCTTATTACCAAATTCAGACTTAAATTGAAGAAAGTGGGGAAAACCACTAGACCATTCAGGTATGACCTAAATCAAATCCCTTATGATTTGATTTATACAGTGGAAGTGAGAAATAGATTTAAGGGCCTAGGGCTGATAGAGTGTCTGATGAACTGTGGACGGAGGTTCCTGACATTACAGGAGACAGGGATCAAGACCATCAGATGGAAAAGAAATGCAAAAAGCAAAATGGCTGTCTGGGGAGGCCTTACAAATAGCTGTGAAAAGAAGAGAAGCGAAAAGCAAAGGAGAAAAGGAAAGATATAAATATCTGAATGCAGAGTTTCAAAGAATAGCAAGAAGAGATAAGAAAGCCTTCCTCAGCGATCAATGCAAAGAAATAGAGGAAAACAACAGAATGGGAAAGACTAGAGATCTCTTCAAGGCCATTCAGGTATGACCTAAATCAAATCCCTTACGATTATACAGTGGAAGTGAGAAATAGATTTAAGGGACTAGATATGATGGACGGAGGGCCTGATGAACTATGGACAGAGGTTTGTGAATTTGTACAGGAGGCAGTGATCAAGATCATCCCTAATAATATCACATAAGAAACGAATTGCCAGTCCGGGTTCAATATGGGATGCTTGGGGCTGGTTCACTGGGATGACCCAGAGGGATGGTATGGGGAGGGAGCTGGGTGGGGGGTTCAGGATGGGGAACATGTGAATGCCTGTGGTGGATTCATGTTCATGTGTGGCAGAACCAATACAATATTGTATAGTAAAAAAATAAATTAATTAATTTTAAAAAA
>NW_011495072.1:15957485-15968191 GCF_000754665.1 Bison bison bison | reverse complement strand
AGATCATCCCTATGAAAAAGAAATGCAAAAAGGCAAAATCGCTGTCTGAGGAGGTCTTAAAATAGCTGTGAAGAGAAGAGAAGTGAAAAGCAAAGGAGAAAAGGAAAGATATAAGCATCTGGATGCAGAATTCCAAACAATAGCAAGGAAAGAAGCCTTCCTCAGCAATCAATGCAAAGAAATAGAGGAAAACAATTGAATGGGAAAGACTAGAGATCTCTTCAAGAAAATCAGAGATACCAAGTGAACTTTTCATGCAAAGATGGGCACAATAAAGGACAGAAATCATATGGAACTAACAGAAACAGAAGATATTAAGAAGAAGTGGAAAGAACACAGTAGAACTGTACTAAAAAGATCTTCACAACCCAGATAATCATGATGGTGTGACCCCTCACCTAGAGCCAGGCATCCTGGAACGTGAAGTCAAGTGGGCCTTAGGAAGCAGCACTACGAACAAAGCTATTGGAGGTGATGGAATTCCAGTTGAGCTATTTCAAATCCTGAAGGATGATGCTGTGAAAGTGCTGCACTAAATATGTCAGCAAATTTGGAAAGCTCAGCAGTGTCCACAGGATTGGAAAAGGTATGTTCATTCCAATCCCAAAGAAAGGCAATGCCAAAGAATGCTCAAACTACCACACAATTGCACTCATCTCACATGCTAGTAAAGTAATGCTCAAAATTCTCCAAGCCAGGCTTCAGCAATATGTGAACCGTGAACTTCCTGATGTTCAAGCTGGTTTTAGAAAAAGCAGGGGAACCAGAGATCTAATTGCCAACATCCACTGGATCATCAAAAAAGCAAGAGAGTTCCAGAAAAACATCTATTTCTGCTTTATTGACTATGCCAAAGCCTTTGACTGTGTGGGTCACAACATACTGTGGAAAATTCTGAAAGAAATGGGAGTACCAGACCACCTGACCTGCCTCTTGAGAAACCTTTATGTAGGCAGGAAGCAACAGTTAGAACTGGACATGGAAGAACACACTGGTTCCAAATAGGAAAAGGGGTACACCAAGGCTGAATATTGTCACCCTGATTATTTAACTTGTATGCAGAGCACATTATGAGAAATTCTGGGCTGGAAGAAGCACAAGCTGGAGTCAAGATTGCAGGGAGAAATATCAGTAACGTCAGATATGCAGATGGCACCATCATTATGGCAGAAAGTGAAGAAGAATTAAGAGCCTCTTGATGAAAGTGAAAGTGAGAAAGTTGGCTTAAAGCTCAACATTCAGAAAACTAAGATCATGGCATCCGGTACCATCACTTCATGACAAATAGATGGGGAAACACTGAAAACTGTGGCTGACTTTATTTTTTTGCCTTCCAAAATCACTGTAGATAGTGATTGCAGCCATGAAATTAAAAGACACTTACTCCTTGGAAGGAAAGTTATGACCAACCTAGGCAGCATATTAAAAAGCAGAGATATTACTTTGCCAACAAAGTTCTGTCTAGTCAAGGCTATGGTTTTTCCTTAGTCATGTATGGATGTGTGAGTTGGACTATAAAGAAAGCCGAGCGCCGAAGAATTGATACTTTGGAACTGAGGTGTTGGAGAAGACTCTTGAGAGTCTCTTGGACTACAAGGAGATCCAACCAGTCCATCCTAAAGGAGATCAGTTCTGGTTGTTCAGCATAAGGACTGATGTTGAACCTGAAACTCCAATAATTTGGCCATCTGATGTGAAGAGCTGACTCATTTGAAAGGACCTGATGCTGGGAAAGATTGAGGGCAGAAGGAGAAGGAGACAACAGAGGATGAGATGGTAGGATGGCATTATTGATTCAGTGGACATGAGTTTGGGTGAACTCTGGGCATTGGTGATGGACAGGGAGGACTGGCTTCCTGCTGTTCTTGGTTTGCGAAGAGTCGGACACCACTGAGTGATTGAACTGAACTGATGATAGGTACATCATGTTAAGTGGACTTATGATTTTGTCATTGTCTTCTTTTGAGGAGTAGTGCATTTAAGGATATGTGTATGAATGCCAAGTTGACAAGGAGGGAATGATGATGGTTTCTTTAATGTGTCTTCTTAACCAACATATTTGTTGTTGCTGTTGTTTAGTTGCTCGGTCATGTCTAACTCTTTGAAACCCCATGGACTGCAACACGCCAGGCTTCCTTGTCTTTCACCATCTCCTGAAGTTTGCTCAAACTCATTAAGTAATGTGACTATCATATAGTATTCAGTTATTCTTTTAGACATTAATCTAGGTATTATTGTGAAAGTATTTTGTGGATGTGGGTACCATCTATAGACAACTGACTTTAAGTAATTATCTTCAATAATGGTGGACCTCGTCCACTCAGATTAAAATACTTATAGAAAAACTGAGATTTCCCTTAGGATAAAGTATAACCGATTTTCCCTATTCAGAAAATTACAAGATAAGAGTATCCTCAGCTATTAAAATTGCTGATATCTTGATTAGTTCCATGGCCTATTCCTCATCATTTGGATCCACAGGAAAATAAATACTTGAGGGGAAATGGAAAGGAGTGTGAATAGAAACCACAATGAGGAATCTGTAAGCCTATTCTACCCTGTTCATAATTTAGGAACATACCTAATGAGCCCTGGGTTGTTTTAATATACCTTTGGAAGGCAATGGCATACATTTGTATTAAACTCAGATTTTTAAATAAACCTTAATTTTTAGTAAAGAATTTCTTTGTCCTCAGGACAGAATATCAGCTTTTGGCCAAGAGTTTCCAGCTGCTCCATGGTTTTGGACGTGCCAGTCCCCAACCCTCCTACAATCATGTAAGTATATGTATATTCCCTCCTGGCTCTGCTTCCATGACTCAATTACTCCCAGGTTGGAGATGAACACAACTAATTACGTCTCTTAGAAGAATCATATCTTTCTTTTAACAAGTACTCAGCAAACAATAGAATGGTAAGTCGCACCTTCAAGTTAGCCAAAAATTGTCAATTATAAACTATAATTATCAGTTTTAGTCTCTTAAAGGTTGTAATAATATGTTTCAAATCAGTTGCTACTAATAGTAGTAATATTGTTTGTAAAGTGCTTTAAAAGTCCATTCCTTATGTGAGACATTATGGAGTAATCTATATTAGTTACTATCATAAAATAAACTTACATGAAGAAGTATAACAATAGTATTATACAAAATAATATTTAATAGAATAATGCTGATGAAGTGTGATACATTTGAGCTGTATTCAACAGTGATTAAAAGCAAATAGTCACAATAACAATACCAAAATGTTTTATAAATAGAGCCTCACATTAGTTATAAGTTAATTATTTAAAGCTATGCAAGTGGATTAATTAGGAAAGAGTTTCAGGACATAAGTTGTTGTCATAGACAGTGACTGGAGACATGTGCATTGAGTTGCCAAAAGACAACTGTTTAAAACTCAGAGGACTAATTAAAATTTCAGTCTCAGATAAAAATGGCACCACAGCAGAACATTAGTCAACCATAGCAAGACCCTCCACAAACAAACATAGAAATAGACAAGAAAATAGAGTACCCTTGCCTTCACTGTTCTTCATTTAACAAAGAACAAATTATCCCTGAGAGAAATGTATTGACTAAACATGCCCCAACCTTTTCATAACTCAATCCTCTTAGAGTGTTAATCTACCAGAACAAGACAAAATAAATACATGTATGTGTTTGCAAATGAATATTAATGCTAACGAATATAATGAATATAGTGAAAACTGTAATTCCATGTGCTTTGCCTAAGCTTTCCTCTCAAAGGAATTGTACTTGTGGAAATAATTATTCACCAATCTGATCTGAAATTGAAAGACGGCAGATGGTCAACTCTTGGTTAACATGATACTGACAGGCTATCACAATATTCAGCCCCTTAGTAAATTGTTAGCAAACCGTACCATAACCAAGTTCTTTATGCAAAATTTTCCTTAAAAATTTTGTGGATTGCTTATTGTTAGGCATTGTACTCATCATTTGAATGATGTGCACTATGAAAGCTATATAAAATGCAAAGACATGGCCATTATTTATGGCCATTTTTATGTGACTCTGTGAAATAAATTCTCTCGTACACCTCTCAGAAATAACCAACACAGCTGACACTTTGATTTCGGACTTCTGTCCTTCAGAACCATTAGACAATAAATTGTTTAGCCACCCAGTTTTTGGTATTTTGTTATGGCTTCCCCAAAAATGAACAGACGAAGAAAATTTAGAAGTACTTTAGCAAAATATCATTTTAGTGCTAGTGCTAGAAAGATAACAATTACAAATTGTTTTATTACTCCAGTTAGGCAAGTAACTTATTCAGAATCCCAGCATCTCCAGCATTTTTATGCATTGCTTGCTATTGACTGCTACTCTCCTCTTGCAGTATGATTATGCATCTAAAAAGTTATGAATAAAAGATCTGATAAATTAATACTAATAATAAATAATACTAATAATAAATAATACTAATAATAAAAAGTGAAAATTTAAAATCATGTTTCTTTAAATTGACTACTATTTATCTTTACCGTCTGAGCCACCAGGGAAGTCTATCATAATGAAAGTTTCCATTAATGCCTTATGCTACATACTGTAACAGTTCTATGTATTTTAATGTGTCTCTGTGTATGCACAGTGTGAGTATGTGTGTCTGTGTGTGTTTCTGCGTTGAGGTAGGTGGGGAGGAAGGTGGTGATTTTTAGGTTTCCTTCTACTGTACCCTTTTGTTTCGGTTTGCTTTGGTTTTGGTTTCCCTTGCAGAGCCTACAATTCAGATCTTCATTAGTTAGCATTATTTTTTAAATTACAAATTGACTAAATTAGGCAGAGTTGGGTGATTTGTGCATCTTAAAAGAACAGTTGTGCCTTAAACATAACTTTTGTCTGTTTATACATAAAGAGTATAACAGAGGAAAGACTTTTCTGCTGTCCTCCTCCATTCTGTAGGGGAAGAAAAATAATTTTCCTCCTATCTTTCTGAGTTTTTTGCCTGAAATCCCTGTAATATATACAGGTTAACAAGACAAAAATAAAGAGAAGTTTGTTAACACGTAGTGTGCTGCGGTTCATGGGGTCGCAGAGTCGGACATGACTGAGCGACTGAACTGAACTGAAATCTCTTGTATACGTGGGAGATATCCAAAGCTGCTTAGAATTTCAGCTTATACAGCATTTTCAGTAAAGAATAAGCTTATGGAGTAATGATAGGACAGAGCAAAGCAGTTTCAGATCTCCAAAGGTTGAAATACAGACTAATTAAGGTTTGTTATGTAGATTTCTCTGGTGTCTTCTCCAGGGTTATAGTATCTGACAGGGTGATTAACTTTTGTCCTTTCTGATAGAAGGCGGAAGAGGGACAGCTTTGAAAATGTATGTCCTGCTTTTAAGCAAATAGGGGAAGGCAAGGAGTTTGTATCTTTTCAATTGCTTTCAGCTCAAAATAATTCTTATATTAAAAATCACGTTACTTCTGGTGGCATTTTCTGCTACCATCAACTCAATAGCTGAGTCTATGAAATAAGCAAAAATTAACAGAGTAGATAGGCAAATTTATATATATATATATTTATTAAAAAAAAAAAACAAAAAACCCTGCATGTACAGTTTCACAAGAAAGCATAAAATAAGCGAATACCTCAGTAAGTGGCTGAGGTTTGAGAGCTTACACACTATCTTAATAGGGGAAGGGAAGGGTGATGCAGGAGAAGAGTAAAAGGTTTTTTGTAAAGATAACTTGGTCCTTTCTAAGGACTGTTTTTCTCCAAGTTGTTTTGCAGCAAAAGCTACATTGTTTCCATCTGGGCCGTGGCTTGGCGGAGGGCTCCAAGGTGTTTAAAAGGCAACCTCGGGGCTGCAGGGAGAGGCTGCAGGCTCAGAAGCTCAGAAGCCCAGAATCCCTGACGCCAGGGAAACGCAGAAACAGACAACCTGCAAAGGCCGCTGGGCTCCAGAGAGGCACCTGGTCGCTTACAGACGAGCCTTTATAATAGGTGCTCGTCCTGCCCAGCCTGGGGCCAACAGCCTACAGAAGTTACTCAGTTGGCCGCCCATCTTCTAGATGAGTTTCACTTGCTCACCTAGAAAGTCGCTCTCCCGGAAGTCACTGAGATGGAGGTCAGTGCGGGCAAGACGCAAGGTGCACAGATCCAAAAGGGCCTGTTCGGCTTTTATCCAGGGCCTTGACGGCTTCCCTGGCGGTTTTAACAACCCCACTTATCTTGGGACGGCTTCTGTACTTTCTGGAAGGTGGCGTGGCTACTTCACTGGTTTTCAAGAAATCCTGGCACCCTCAGGCTTCTGCTCAGCCAGTTCGCCAAGTGGCGGTGGAACCAGAAGCCCAGCGAAGGTAAGCATAGGAGCCCCACACGTGCGGGCAGACTCAGGGGCGGGGGGGTTGATGGTCGCCTGCTTTCACGGGGAATCATTCTGAGGAGTCTGGGGACTCATGGTTGGTTGGCAACTAGGAGCTAAGCATAAAAATGGTGTTTGTGGTGCCTGCGACAGAGAAGAGCCAAGAAGACTGCCCTTGAGGTTGTGAGTGGAAAGGAGGCAGGAGGCTTGAAGGAAAGGTGTCTGCGGCCATTCCCTCTGAGCAGAGTTGAAGCAAGAGGAGTCCCAAATTCGCAGGACCCTCCATGTTGCCTTTCCTTTTCCTGCCCCCTCCCCCTCACAGAACGAAGAATTTTTTTTACTAAGCTGTGTGGGTGGACTGGAGCCTGTTGGAAGTGGGGGGAGCAGATGGGAGTGTGATGTTGGAGAGCCCTGAGGGGTGGGGGAAGGGTGCAGAGGACCTGCTGTGTGGGCCAGGCCAGGTGGAGGCTCACTTTTGAGAAGAGACAGGGGCCAGGTTACCCATTTTGCAAACCTCTTACCCACCCCCACGGTATTAAATACACAAAAAGCAACACTGTGCTACACTAAATAGACAAAGGGGTCCTTCCTCCAAGCGCCGGGCTGTGCAGAGTGGGAGGAGCAGCTTTTAACACACCCCACGCCCCTTCCCAGCACTTGCCTGCGGGAAAGACGGCTTTGACGTGTAAACAAAATGCCAAGATCCTCTGAACTGTACGTGAAACTCCTGGCTCAAAAATTTCCTGTTCTGCTCAGACACAAGAGCTTTCTCAGGAACAATTGGTCTGAGTTTCTAGAATAGATGGAAGTTTGAGAGTTCAGTTCATGTGAGGTTTGTCTGGGTATGGTGTACACTGCTAGTCTCCTCTCCTAAAATTAGCAAGAGTCAGTTTTCCCAGGTGGCTGAAACTCCTGGGAAGGGGATTTATGACAATTGAGTTTCCTCTGGAGGATCTGTGTTTAGGCAGATCAAGAAAGATCAGAGAAAGCCTCTCCTAACATTTATTGCCTTTCAAATGACTTCAGCTCAGTATAATCAATATATCAAAGTGGCCTATTTTGGGATGGCAAGTCTTGACCTGCTTCAGGATGCTATAGTTCTAGAGAAAATATGAACAATACACTAAGTAAAAATGGGGCTTCCCTGGTGGCTCAGACAGTAAGGAATCAGCCTGCAATATGGGAGACCTGGGTTTGATCCCTGGCTTGGGGAAGATCCCCTGGAGGAGGGCATGGCAACCCACTGCAGTATTCCTGCCTGGAGAATCCCCATGGACACGGGTCACAAAGAGTCAGACATGACAGAGCAACCAAGCACAGCACAGCAGGCACTGCTTCCAGAATAGCTGTGTGAGAAGCACTGTCACCCTCATCTCAGCAGAATAGCCGTAAAAGATGAAAAATACAAAAGACATGGCCATTTAAAGTTTCTGCAAATTCTCCTAAAAGAATAGAGAGAATGATTTTTTCCCCCCAAAAATCTAGGTCTCATGGCACTTCAGGTGCAGTTCTTCCTGCAGCTCCCTTTAAAGGGCTGTTATATCTCTCTGGGAGGATCAGGCTACCAGCATTTTTCATACTTCACCACAGCTATCTGGAGAGTGGTGGATTTGCAGAGGTTAAACTTCAGTCAGGTGCACCTGATAAACTGAGGGTCCTTTCTTTCAGCTTCAATTTGTAGGGTGAAGGTTCTTACCCAGATGAGGCAGGGTGAGAATAGCGCCAGTTTTCCTCTGCCCAGCTCCCTTTTTTTGCAGAGATTCTTGAAGGAGGAAAGTGGAGAATTCAGAGGTAACTAACTGCCTGTATTGCACACCCTGCTTAAAATGGAGTAGTCATTACAAGGAATGTGAGCCACTCTCAGCTCCAGAGCAGAAATGCAATTTTTATTTTTTCTACTCAGAGAGAGAAGCTCTAAGAAGAGAGAACACCAAAGCTCTTAGGGGAACTGTCTTTATTTGGGACATAGTTTGGGAAAGCTCTAATGCTGCTGCTGTTGTTGTATAGTTGCTTAGTTGTGCCTGATTCTTTTGGGACCCCATGGATTGTAGCCTGCTAGAGTCCTCTGTCCATGGATTTCCCAGGCAAGAATACTGGAGTGGGTTTCCATTTCCTTCTTCAGGGGATCTTCCTGACCTGGGGATCAAACCCACATCTCCTGCATTGGCAGGTAGATTCTTTACTGCTGATCCTCCAGGGAAGCCCAATATTAAAAAACAAAAAAAACATGGTGGGGATTTTGATGATAATCTGTTAAGATAAAGTTGGTAGTTCCATGAAAGGAGCAAAATAAATGACAAGCCAGCTAATTTACTTAATAGAACTAGGGAAAGGGTCAGCTAAGAAGAAACTTCCTGTGGTCAGAACAAAAATTACGTCAAGAATATTCCTGCAAAAGAACATAAATTTAACTCATGGCCAACAATTGTGTCAAAAGGATTAGAGCTCTTGGTGGCAATTATTGGAGCCTAATGGCTGGATATGATACCAACAAAAGCAGGGAGCATAATAGAAGGATGAGGAAGAGAGAGAGCTCTGCTAAAACTACTATCATTCCATGAGTACTGTGTGCATGCACAAAACTGTGCTCACTGAAGTTGGGCATCATCAGAGGTCTTATACTGTGAAGGGAATAGATCTCACTAACATAGTCCCTTGAAGTCAAGAAACTACAAACAACCCCAAGGAAATGAGTATCAGTGTCCAGAGTCAGATGCCACCTCTGCAGCTGCTCCTATGAGACCTTTGACTTACTCTTGCCACTGGACTGTCACTGCTAATGCCAGTCCCTCAATAACGATAACACACTAAAATACCATTACTTCCATTATAAAGTTTTTGAACCCAGTTTTCACCTACCTATAATCTGAAGGTATTGGAGTTGGTCAAACATGCTTTAATTATTTATAATATTTTAAAATATTTATTTTTCCATGTGATCAATTACCTAAGATAAATATATCAATTTGTAGGTGAAGCTATAGCCAAACATCATATATAAGCATTATTGATGATGGAGCAAACCCCTTTTCATTAAATACACACACACACATACACATATTTACACTTCCAGTATAAAAATGTTGCTAGCTACCACAAAATAAAGCAGAAGGATGGCAAGGTCCATAAAAACTAATTATGGAAAAAAATTTAAAAGACACAACCGGAAATTCTGTTTTTGTATTCTGTCTCTCAATACTTAAGGGTATTTTTGACAGTAGATCCAGGGATTGAATATTGGAACTGTAATTTGTAGCCTTGAGAGAATTGGGAGTATTTAAAAATACCAAATCTTTGGAAGAATCTTTTTATCATTTTTTTAAAAAGTTCTTTCTCCAGGCACCAATACCAAAGGATAAAGAAACAGTTCAAATGACAGCTACTTCACAAGACTTTGTAAAACTTGTGAAAAATACATTTCAAAAGAAAGAAAAACTCAAGTTTTCCCATAAGTATAATCCAGTGGGTTCTGTTGTTATTTTTGTTGTTTCCCCAAGTGATAAGTTTAGGAAGGGAGCCTGAATTGAAATGGGTTACTAGTTTTAGTTATAATTCATGCATTTTATAATCAAAATTAAATGGAATTAGAATTTTAAGTATAGCCTATAAGGATCTAAAGCAAATGTCTATATTATTAAAATAGAAATTATTAAAAAATGATTTCTAGTAACTGCATATGTCATTACAAACTCAGATTTTTTTTCCCTTATATCTTTCCATCTTTCTAAATTGGAATAAATAAAACCTTTTTAAGTTTTTTGTCATAAATATTTCATGTGCAACTTTATTATTTGATAATTTTCTAATTTTTAAGATGTCATCAAAAGTGTCACATAGAAATACTTAAACTTTGATTAAATATATTTTCTTCTAGAAGTTAATGAAAGCCTCAAGACTCTTATTCCCAGGATTGAAATAAAATTTGGTCTTACAATATTTAAAAAGGGGCATTAACTTGATTAATTCATTTTATCAAACTGAAATATTCACCTAAATTAAATATTATCTTTTCTGAGTTGAATTTTTATTTCAGTTTCCACTGTGGATTTTAATATATTAAATAGCCTTAGCTCTCAGACTTTTTGTTTTTAATCAACATTTTACAATCTTACAAGTATGTATTAGTAAATTATAGTTTGGAAGTCTAAAATGAGTATACAGGGAAATAAGCATTCTATTTTCAACTGTAATTTATGTATTTATAGCAAAAATGGCTAGTAGATTACCATTTAAACTAATCCTAACTGTTGATGGAAGTTCCATTCCTTGTAATGTTGGCTTTGTTTGGTGTCAAAAGTACTGAGAAAGCAAATTCTCAAGCTTTAAAATACTAGCAAGAGAGAATTGCCTTGAAATAGTTGTCAGAAGCCAGAGAGA
>NW_011495072.1:15952796-15957385 GCF_000754665.1 Bison bison bison | reverse complement strand
GCCAGAGAGAACACCAGCATAACTTTGCCCTATCTACTTGGCTTACATACCAAACACTGAGTAAAAGATTTGATTTCTGTGTTTCATTCCTCCTATAATAACAGCCCTTGCCACTATTAATATATAAAAGACTTCCAAGTGAATCTATTTAAATTATATAGTCTGAAAACAGAAATAAATTGTAAAATGTTAGATTCTCTTTCTCATGGTTATTTCATAGGATCAGATTATATCCGTTTGTGTTTTAAGTAAGAAGGCTTAAAGTACTTTATATTTTGGAAAATGACAGTGTATAAAAGGTACCCATCATGTGTAACAAGGTGATCAAAATGAATTAAGATGATAAAGCATTAGTAAAAAATGATAGTATTTCACTTCTCATTTTTTCTGGTTTTATTGAGATATAATTGGCACAATATCATACAACTTTAAGGTATACAACAGAAGGATTTGATATATGTATGTATTACTAAATGATAACCACAATTAGTTGGATAAACATCCGTCACCTCACATAGTTAAATTTTTTTTTCTTGTGATGAGAACGTTAAGGTTTAATTTAACAGGTCTCTAATATACAATACAGTATTGTTAACTCGAATTTATCACTGGAAGTGTGTACCTTTTGAAAACTTTCACCTTCTATCTCTGGTAACCACAAATCTCATCTCTGTTTCTGTTTCTTGAGTTTTTGAGATTCCATATAAATGTGGTATAATATTTGTCTTTCTCTCTATGACTTGTTTTACTTAGCATAATGCCCTCTAAGTCCTATTGTAAATAATACTGCTGTGAATGTAGGGGATGCACATATGTCTTTGAATAGGGATTTTGTTTTCTTTGGATATATGTATCTAGACATGAAATTACTGGATCATGTGGTAGTTCCATTTTTGGAAGAGATGGATTTAAATAAATATTGATAAAATGTCATAAGTGTATAGAAAATACGATATTTTCTTTATCAGGAGAGGAACTAAAGAGCCTCTTGGTGAGGGTGAAGGAGGAGAGTGAAAGGAGAGGGAAAGAGCCAGCTTAAAACTAAAGATTAAAAAAACTAAAATCATGGCATCTGACCCATTACTTCATGGCAAATAGAAGGGGAAAGGTGGAAGTAGTGACCGATTTCCTCTTCTTGGGTTCTAAAGTCACTGTGGATGTTGACTGCAGCTGTGTAATCAGAAGACGATTGCTTCTGGGCAGGAAAGCTCTGACAAACCTAGACAGTGTGTTGAAAAGCAGAGACATTACTCTGCTGACAGAGGTCCATATATTCAAGGCTCTGGTCTTCCAGTGGTCACATGCGGTTGTGAGAACTGGACAGTAAAGAAGGTGTGGGGCGCCAAAGAATTGATGCCTTTGAACTGTGGTGCTGGAGAAGACTCCTGAGAATCCCTTGGACAGCAAGGAGATCAAACTAGTCAATCTTAAAGGAGATCAATCCTGAATATTCATTGGAAGGACTGATGATGAAGCTGAGACTCCAGTATTCTGATCACCTGATACGAACATCTGACTCATTGGAAAAGTCCTTGATGCTGGGAAAGGTTGAGCACAGAAGGAGACGAATGCATCATAGAATGAGATGGCTGGATGGCATCACTGATACAACGGACATGAACTTGGGCAAACTCTGGGAGATGGTGAGGGACAGGGAGGCTTGGTGTGCTGCAGTCTAGGGGTTGCAAAGAATCAGACATGATGGGGTGACTGAACAACAGTGAGCAATATAGAAAATAATGGGAACCATGTGGAACTGGAGAATGCAGGTACAAAATAAATTATGAGTAGTTTCAGCTCTAACCAATTGTTTAATTCATGGTAACGTGGGCCCACTGTTGACGGATTTTTCCTTTATTTTTCCCTCAAGAGAAACTGAATTTGTGAAAATTTTTGTTGATCTACCAATTATTAAGTCCTCAAATGATGGATCACTTTTTAACAATTTCTTAATGGTGTGAAACACAAAATCATATGAGGGCCAAGTTGCTACCATGGATTACCAATTCTTAACCTCTCCATTACATACATCAGGTAAAGCTGCTGTTTTTATTATTTTGTATTGAAGTATAGCTGATCTACAATATTGTGCCAGTTTCAGATATATGGCATAGTGATTCAGTTATATGTTATTATATATGTACATAATGTATGTTATTTTTCAGTTCATTTGCATTATAGGTGGTTACAAGATATTGAACATAGTTCTTTGTGCTGTGCAGCAAATACTCGTTTATCCATTTTATGATTTTTATATATGGTAATGTGTATCTGTCCATCCCATATCCTAATTTAGTCTTCTCCTACTCCTCCTCTCCTTTGATAACCATGCATTTGTTTTTCCTTGCCTATGTGAGTTTGTATGTTTTGTAAGTTCATTTTAAAAAACTTTATTTTATAGTGGAGTATGTAGCTGATTAATAATGTTGTGATAATTTCAGTTTGACAGCAAAGAGACTCAGCCATACATATACATGTATCCGTTCTCCCCCAGACTCCCCTCCTATCCAAGGGTGCCATATAACATTGAGCAGAGTTCCCTGTGCCACGCAGTAGAACCATGTTGGTTATCCATTTTAAGTATAGAAGTGTGTGTATGTTGATCCAGATCACCCAACTATCCCTTACTCCCATTCTTCCTTGCTGGCAACCAGTTAAATTCATTTTTGTAGTGTTTTAAATTCAACATATATAAGTGATATCATATATTTGTTTTTCTGACATTTCAATTAGTATTATCTCTAGGTCCATTTATGTTGCTGCAAATGACATTCTTTCATCCTTTCTTAAAGCTGAGCAATATTCCAGTGTGTGTATATGCATATCGCATCTTCTTTATCCAGTCATATGTTAATGGACATTTAGGTTGCTTCCATGTATTGACCATTATAAATAGTGCTGCAGTGAATGTTGCGGTGCTTGTTTTATATTTTTCTGAAGTATGGTTTTTTCCCAGATGTATGCCCAGGAATGGGACTGCTGGATCATATGGTAGATATGCTTTTAGTTTTTTAAGGAACCTCCATACTGTTCTCCTAGTGGCTGCACCAATTTATATTCCCACCAAGAGTCTGGGAGGGTTCTCTTTTCTCCATACTCACTCCATTATTTAATATTTGTGGACTTTTTTTGATGATGGAAAAACTACTGTTTTTAAACAAGACTTTGAGACAAATTGTCAAGATTGTATGGTTTAATAGAGTACAGAATGTACTGAAATGGAAAAAAAAAAAAAAAAAAGCTCAAGGAACATAAACACTAGAATAGAGCCTAATGGAAACTATGTGTCAGTGTAGGTTTATCAGTTGCAACAAATGTGCTGCTCCAGTGCCAGATGCTGCTAGTGGGAGATGCCCTGTGTGTGGGCAGGGTACTGGGTGGGGGAAAGGGTACAAGGGGGAGTGTATGGAAACTTTACTTTCTGGCTCAATTTTGCTGTAAGCCTAAAATTGCTGTAAAAAAAAAAGTCTGTTAAAAATCACAAATAAATGTTAAGTAATAATATAGAAAAATAATAGTAAATCAGTGTAACAGTATCTGTCATCTTTTTTTAAATTTTAAATTTATTTATTTTAATTGGAGGCTAATTACTTTACAATATTGTATTGGTTTTGCCATACATTAACATGAATCCACCACAGGTGTACACGTGTTCCCAATCCTGAACCCCCTCTCACCTCCCTCCCTGTCCCATCCCTCTGGGTCATCCCAGTGCACCAGCCCCAAGCGTCCTGTATCCTGCATGAACCTGGACTGGCGATTCATTTCTTATATGACACTATGCATGCTTCAATGCCATTGTCCCAAATCATCACACCCTCTCCCTCTCCCACAGAGTCCAAAGACTGTTCTACATACATCTGTGTCTCTTTTGCTGTCTCACATACAGGGTTATCGTTAACATCTTTCTAAATTCCATATATATGGATTAGTATACTGTATTGGTGTTTTTCTTTCTGGCTTCACTCTCTGTGCTGCTGCTGCTAAGTTGCTTCAGTCGTGTCCGACTTTGTGCGACCCCATAGACAGCAGCCCACCAGGCCCCCCCGTCCCTGGGATTCTCCAGGCAAGAATACTGGAGTGGGTTGCCATTTCCTTCTCCAATGCATGAAAGTGAAAAGTGAAAGTGAAGTTGCTCAGTCGTGTCCGACTTCTAGCGACCCCATGGACTGCAGCCTACCAGGCTTCTCCATCCATGGGATTTTCTAGGCAAGAGTACTGGAGTGGGGTGCCATTGCCTTCTCTGTCACTCTGTATAATAGGCTCCAGTTTCATCCACCTCATTAGAATTGATTCAAGTGTATTCTTTTTAATGGCTGAGTAATATTCCATTGTGTATATGTACCACAGCTTTCTTATCCATTCATCTGCTGATGGACATCTAGGTTGCTTCCATGTCCTGGCTATTACAAACAGTGCTGCGATGAACATTGGGGTACATGTGTCTCTTTCAATTCTTGTTTCCTTGGTGTGTATGCCCAGCAGTGGGATTGCTGGATCATAAGGCAGTTCTATTTCCAGTGTTTTAAGGAATCTCCACACTGTTCTCCATAGTGACTGTACTAGTTTGCATTCCCACCAACAGTGTA
>NW_011495072.1:15951774-15952276 GCF_000754665.1 Bison bison bison | reverse complement strand
GATCTTTAATCCATTTTGAGTTTATTTTTGTGTATGGTGTTAGAAAGTGTTCTAGTTTCATTCTTTTATAAGTGGTTGACCAGTTTTCCCAGCACCATGTGTTGAAGAGATTGTCTTTTCTCCATTGTATGTTCTTGCCTCCTTTGTGAAAAGAAAAGGTGTCCATAGGTACGTGGATTTATCTCTGGGCTTTCTATTTTGTTCCATTGATCTATATTTCTGTCTTTGTGCCAGTACCATACTGTCTTGATGACTGTGGCTTTGTAGTAGAGCCTGAAGTCAGGTAGGTTGATTCCTCCAGTTCCATTCTTCTTTCTCAAGATCGCTTTGGCTATTCGAGGTTTTTTGTATTTTCATACAAATTGTGGAATTATTTGATCTAGCTCTGCGAAAAATACTGTTGGTAGCTTGATAGGGATTGCATTGAATCTATAGATTGCTTTGGGTAGTATACTCATTTTCACCATATTGATTCTTCTGATCCATGAACATGGTATATTTC
>NW_011495072.1:15933903-15951484 GCF_000754665.1 Bison bison bison | reverse complement strand
TTTGCTGTGGGTTTGTCATATATAGCTTTTGTTATGTTGAGGTATGTTCCTTCTATTCCTGCTTTCTGGAGAGTTTTTTTTATCATAAATGGATGTTGAATTTTGTCAAAGGCTTTCTCTGTATCTATTAAGATAATCATATGGCTTTTATTTTTCAATTTGTTAATGTGGTGTATTACATTGATTGATTGGCAGATATTGAAGAATCCATGCATCCCTGGGATAAAGCCCACTTGGTCATGGTGTATGATCTTTTTAATGTGTTGTTGGATTCTGATTGCTAGAATTTTGTTAAGGATTTTTGCATCTATGTTCATCAGTGATATTGGCCTGTGGTTTTCTTTTTTTGTGGGATCTTTGTCAGGTTTTGGTATTAGGGTGATGGTGGCCTCATAGAATGAGTTTGGGAGTTTACCTTCCTCTGCAATTTTCTGGACTAGTTTGAGCAGGATAGGTGTTAGCTCGTCTCTAAATTTTTGGTAGAATTCAGCTGTGAGGCCGTCTGGACCTGGGCTCTTGTTTGCTGGAAGATTTCTGATTACAGTTTCAATTTCCGTGCTTGTGATGGGTCTGTTAAGATTTTCTATTTCTTCCTGGTCCAGTTTTGGAAAGTTGTACTTTTCTAAGAATTTGTCCATTTCTTCCAAGTTGTCCATTTTATTGGCATATCATTGCTGATAGTAGTCTCTTTTGATCCTTTGTATTTATGTGTTGTCTGTTGTGATCTCTCCACTTTCATTTCTAATTTTATTTATTTGATTTTTCTCCCTTTGTTTCTTGATGAGTCTGGCTTTATTTATCCTTTAGTTATCCTTTCAACAGCTTTTGGCTTTGTTGATTTTTGCTATGGTCTCTTTTGTTTCTTTTGCATTAATTTCCTAATTTTTAAGATTTCTTTCCTTCTACTAACCCTGGGGTTCTTCATTTCTTCCTTTTCTAGTTGCTTTAGGTGTATAGTTAGGTTATTTATTTGACTCTTTCTTTTTTCTTGAGGTATGCCTTTAGTTCTATGAACTTTCCCCTTAGCACTGCTTTTACAGTGTCCTACAGGTTTTGGGTTGTTGTGTTTTCATTTTCATTGGTTTCTATGCATATTTTGATTTCTTTTTTTATTTCTTCCATGATTTGTTGGTTATTCAGCAGTGTGCTGTTCAGCCTCCATATGTTGGAAATTTTAATAGTTTTTCTCCTATAATTGAGATGTAATCTTACTGCATTGTAGTCAGAAAAGCTGCTTGGAATGATTTGAATTTTTTTGGATTTACCAAGTATCTATCATCTTAAAACTATTTCCATAATTCTGTAAATTTAATAGTCAAGTAATGAGGAACACAAAGGCACTGATAACAATAAATAAGGTAGAGTCAGTTCCAGGAACAATTAATAATTTAGTCAAGTGTTTGTTCTTCCTGTCCTTTTCTTGACACCATTTGCCATTTCTCTCCATAGCTGTTTAAGACTTTTCTAGAACTGCTTTATACAGTGGGTGACATATAATTAGGCCTTTTTTATAAGATCCCCATAAATACATACCTGTCTAACATCTAATTCCACAGATCCGGTGTCTCTAAAGTGAAGCTCATCAATCTGCAAAAAAATTTAATCTGGAAAAATGTGTTGAGTATTAATGGCTTAAGTTTTTTCTTCCAAAGTAATATAGTTTCTTTTAAAATATATTTCTTCTGTGAATATGTAGCCTTAATTATAAAGAATGATTACAGCAGTAGAAATATCATATGGTTAAATAAATGGACTTTTTTTCTTGGTAAACTGAGGGTTTTAGGACTTGCTCCAGTGCCATATAATTGATGTTTGGAATGTAACATGGTGGCTTTTTAATTATATCCTAAACATTGAGTCAGTGTTCAACAACTGGCCTTTATCAGGTAAATATTCTGGGTTTTGGACCCTTACTTGCATTCATGAAAGACTCAGTTATCTTTAACAATTTAATGAATGGTTCTCTTTCTGAACAACGTATGGAAAACAGAGGAAGACTTGAGATTTATTGCATATATATAAACATTATATTTTATTTTTCCCAGATCTTAAACATATCTCTGTATGATACATTAATATCATAGGTAGTGAGTTTATGTTTTCTAATTTATTCTTAAAACACTTTGAAACTTACTATTATATTTTTCTACTTCTTCACTTTCTGTTAAATCTTTCCAGAGTTTTTCTAAATTTTCAAAATTAAAGTGGTTGCTTTTTTTTTTTTTTGGCTAGGTCCTTTTGATCCACTTCAATCACAGTCTCCTATTTTGAAATCAAAAAATAAAATATAGTTAGTCTTAATGTGTGTATAATTTTCTCTAACTTTGCTCTACAATGCAAAGAGAGCTTCCATGTGCTTCAGATGTGGTCGTCAGAACATCTGCCACTGTGCCTATTCACTGAGACAACACACGTGTGGTGCCCCCTCTGTCACGGAGCTCTACCGTGCTTTGATCAGCTGCCACTGTGGGTTACCTCACAATCTTCCCAGGGATTTCCCTGATAGTGAAACAACTTACATCTTGTAGCTTCTGAATTATCTCTTACTTTAAGATGGATCTTTCTATGCAAGAAAAATGAATAAAATTTTGCTTCTAGTGTTATACTAGTAAAAAAACATCTTCCCTGGAAGAGACATCTCAAGAATGTATGCTATAACATTTTCATGTGCAAACTGATACAATTTTATCTCATCTTTTATATATATAAAAAGGCATTTAAAATGTAGTTTTTGTTGTTGAATCATGCAGTGCTATCCTTGTTTTTTTACAGGTATAGAAGGCATTTTAAATGCAATTGTTGTTGAGTTGCCAAGTTCATGTCTGACTCCTTTGAAACCCCATGGGTGCTCACCAGGTTCTGTCCATGGGATTTCCCAGGCAAGAAGACTGGTTCAGTTCAGTTCAGTCACTCAGTTGTGTCCAACTCTTTGTGACCCCATGGACTGAAACACGGCAGGCCTCACTGTCCATCATCAACTTTTGGAGTTTGCTCAAACTCATGTCCTTTGAGTCGGTGATGCCATCCAACCATCTCATCCGCTGTCATCCCCGTCTCCCATTTCGATCTTTCTCAGCATTAGGGTCTTTTCCAAAGAGTCTGTTCTTCACATCAGGGGGCCAAAGTATTGGAGTTTCAGTTTCAGCATCAGTCCTTTCAATGAATGTTCAGAACTGATTTCCTTTAGGGTGGACTGGTTGGATCTCTTTGCAGTCCAAGTGACTCTCAAGAGTCTTCTCCAACACCACAGTTCAGAAGCATCAATCCTTTGGTGCTCAGCTTTCTTTACAGTTCAACTCTCACATCCATAGCATGACTACTGGAAAAACCATAGCGTTGACTAGACGGACCTTTGTTGGCAAAGTAATGTCTTTGCTGTTCGCTTGGTATCTCTTACTTTCTTGAAGAGATCTCTTAGTCTCTCCCATTCTATTGTTTATTTTTTTGCACTGATCACTGAGGAAGGCTTTCTTATCTCTTCTTGCTATTCTTTAGAACTCTGCATTCAAATGGGTGTATCTTTCTTTTTTCCTTTGCCTTTCACATCTTTTCTTTTCTCAGCTATTTGTAAGGCCTCCTTGGACAACCGTTTTGCCTTTTTGCATTTCTTTTTCTTGGGATGGTCTTGATCACTGCTGCCTGTACAGTGTCATGAATATCCGTCCATAGTTCTTCAGACACTATCAGATCTAATCTCTTGAATCTATTTCTCACTTCCACTGTATAATTGTAAGGTATTTGATTTAGTTCATACCTGAATTGTCTAGTGGTTTTCCCTACTTTCTTCAATTTAAGTCTGAATTTAAGAAGACTAGAGTGGGTTTCTTGGAGAAGGCAATGGCACCCCACTCCAGTACTCTTGCCTGAAAAATCCCATGGATGGAGGAGCCTGGTAGGCTGCAGTCCATGGGGTCACTAACAGTCAGACACGACTGAGCGACTTCACTTTCACTTTTCACTTTCATATGTTGAAGAAGGAAATGGCAACCGACTCCAGTGTTCTTGCCTGGAGAATCCCTGGGATGGCGGAGCCTGGTGGGCTGCCGTCTATGGCGTCGCACAGAGTCAGACACGACTGAAGTGACTTAGGAGCAGCAGCAGAGTGGGTTATTCTAGTCTTTCTAGTCTTCTTTTTCCTTCTCCAAGGATCTTTACAACCCAGGGATTGAACTGCTTTACTACTGAGTCACCAGGGACACCCCTTTAAATGCAATAATTATCACTTAATTTCAAATGCAGTTCATCCAGTTAATGCTAAAGCAATTAAATGAAAACACTTCCCTGGTGGCTCAGTGATAAAGAATCTGCCTGGCAAGTAGGAGAGGAAAATTTGATCCCTGGGTCGAGAAGATCTCTGAAACAGTTTTCTAGGTAGCCAGATGTGAACGGCACATCTGTAACTGCCTCAATAGCCACCTGTTCTCTCCTTATATATACATTTTGAGATATTTTTTCTTATTGACAAATTTAGAAGAGAGTAAGTGGTGAATTGTTAAGAGATCATTGAGAACAATTACACATATGAAAAATAGTACAAATTGAAATGCTCATGCTGCAGAGCAGTAAATTACAAAGCAATCAGCAATGCAAGCACCACTTCAGTTCAGTCCAGTTCAGTCGCTCAGTCGTGTCAGACTCTTTGCGACCTCATGAATAATCGCAGCATGCCAGGCTTCCCTGTCCATCACCAACTCCCGGAGTTCACTCAAACTCACGTCCATCGAGTCAGTGATGCCATCCAGCCATCTCATCCTCTGTCGTCCCCTTCTCCTCCTGCCCCCAATCCCTCACAGCATCAGAGTTTTTTCCAATGAGTCAACTCTTCGCATGAGGTGGCCAAAGTACTAGAGTTTCAGCTTTAGCATCATTCCGCTTGGGTTAAAATAAATAAATAAAAATAACATTGCCAGCATCCATGAAGATGCTCTCATGCCGCTTCCTAACTATTCTCTTTACACCTCAGATGTAACAATGAAGAATTTTATAGTAGTCACTTTCTTACATTTCTTTATTTTTTTGCCACTGATAAAAGAGTTCTTAAATACAATAGCAATAATCATTATATAAGTGGAACCTTAAAGTATACATTCTTAATATCTTGCTTTATTTACTAAATAGTAGTTTTGTGGAATTCATTCATGTTTCTTTGTATAACAGATACTTGTTCATTTATTTCTAATTTTTTTGTTGTGGTAAAACATAAGATTTACTGTTGTGACCATTTTTAAGTGTACATATTAAATATGTTCATACTGTTGTGCTACCAGCTCCATCCATTTCAATAATATTTTTGTCTTATAAATCTGAATCTTGATACCATTAAACAGTAATTCCTCATTTCTCTTCCTTTCATCCCCTGGCAACTATCATTCTATCTTCTTTCGCTGTGATTTTGACTAGTTTAAGTGTCTCATTTAGTGAAATAACACAGGATTTGTGTGTGTTTTTGTGTGTGTGTGTGCATGTGTGTGTGTAACTGGTTTATTTCACTTAGCATTATGACCTCAGAATTCACCCATGTTGTAGCATATCACAGAATTTGCTTCCATGTGGATGATAAATAATATTCTATTGCAAAATATATCTATTCATCCATCAGTGGGTTGTTGAGTTGCTCTACCTTTTAGCTATAATAAGCTGTGTGTTGATAATTTTTGTATCAGTATTCACCAGAGTTATTAGACATTAGTTTTCTCATAGTGTGTTCTTCCGGCTTAGAAATCAATAGTGCTGGCTTCACAGAATGGGTTTAGAAAAGTTCTCTCATATTGAATTTTCTGGAAGAGTTTGAGCATGATTGGTGTTTGTACTTAAATATTTGGAATAATTGACTATGAAGTCATTTGGTCCTAGGCTTTTGTTTGGAAGTTTTTGGTTACTGATTAAATACTCGTAACTAAGTTTTTTCACATTTAAAAAAGAATAGCACCATAATTCACTCTTAGATTGTGTGATTCTGTTAATTGATCCATTTCATCTGGTCTTCTGATGTGTTGGTGTAGAGTTGTTCACAGTATTCTTTATAATCCTTCTTAATTGCTCTAAAATCAGTTGTAATATTACCTCTTTAATTTTTAATTTTTTATTAGTTGAGTCTTCTGTTTACTTACTTGATCTAGGTAAAGACTGTCAATTTTGTTGAACTTTTCAAAGAGAAAAGCCTTGGTTTTGTTGTTTTTCTTTATTGTTTTCTGTTTTCTATTTCATTTGTCTCTGCTATGTTCTTTATTTCATTTATCTCTGCTCTCATCTTTTATTATTTCCTTACTTTTACTAGCTTTTTGGGTTTAGTTTGTTTTTATTCTTGTAGTTAATTGAGGTATACAGTTAGGTCATTGATTTGAGGCTTTTTTGTATAAACATTTAAAGCTATGAATTTTGCTTTTTAGCACTGCTTTTGCCACATCCTATAATATTGATAGTTCATCTTTTTTTATTTTCATTTGTCTCAAGATATTTTGTATTCCTTCCAGTCTCTTCTTTGATCTTTTGGTTGTTTAAGTGAACAGTTTTTAATTTCCACTTATTTTTGGATTTTCTAATTTTCCTTTAGTTATTCATTTCTAGTTTTATTCTGTTATGATTTGAAAATATACTTTGTATGATTTCAGTCTTTCCAAACTAAGACCTGTTTCATGGCCTAAAAATGGTCTATCCTGGAAAATAATCCATATGTACTTTAGAAATACGTGTTTTATGCTGCTTTTGGATAGAGTGTTCTATAGTTCTGTTCAAATTGTCTAGTTCTTTGTTGATCTAAGGTATATTTTTTTCTGTTATTGAAAGTGAGGTATTTACAGTTCCTATAATTATTGTAAAGTTATTTATTTCATCCTTCAATTCTGTCAGTGTTTGCTTCATTTATTTAGAAAGTCTAATGTTTAGTTCATATATATTGGTAATTGTGATTTATTCGTGTTGAACTGTCCTTTTTATGGTAAATATACTGTTTTACTTTGTCTCTTTTAACAGTTTTTGACTTAAATTTTATCTTTACTTACGTTAGCACAGCCATTCCTACTCTGGTTGCTATTTGCAGGAAGTATCTTTTTCTGCCCTGTAACTCTTAACCTACGCATGTTCTAAGATCTAAAATGAGGCTTGTAGACAGCATGTAGTTGGATCAGGCTTTTTATCCATTTGGCCAACCTTGATTTTTTTCTAGAGTTTAATTTATTTACATTTAAAATAATTACTAATAAGGGAGAACTTACTATTGAATTTTACTTATTGTTTTCTTCATGTCATAGCTTTTTTTTAAACCTCCTTTCTTGTCAGATTCTTTTTTCTAGGTCATTTTTTTGTATTTTTGATTCCTTTCTCAACATCCTTTAATGTTCATTCTATAGATATTTTCTTTATAGTTTCCATGAGAATTACATAAAACATCTTAAAATTATAACAATCTATTTTAAACTGATAATAATTTAATTTCATACAAAACTACTCCTTTACAACTGACTCCCTGTATGTTATTAATGCCATTTTCATGTGTTGTGTACCTAACACTGATTTATTCCCATTTTTAATGCTTTTGACTTTTAAGTTTTATAAAATAATTGAAAATGGAGTTGCAAACCAAACTAAAATAATAAAGGATTTTACTTTTCTTAGTATACTTACATTTACCTGAGAACTTTATATTCTCATGTGATTTAAGTTACTGTGTAACATTGGTTTCAACTTGAAGCACTTTAACGTTTCTCATAGAGTAAATCTAGTGGTAATAGACTCCTTCAGCTTTTGTTTATCAAAGAATGTTTTAAGTTTTCCTTCATTTTTGAATGACTGTTTTTCTGGATACATTATTTTTATTTGACAGAATTTTTCCCCTACACTACACACACACACACAGACACACACACACATATACACATCCCTGTATATATTTATACATAATCCTACTGCATTTCTGCTGAGAAATTGCTTATAATCTTATATAAAATTACTTTTGTGTGATGATTCACTTTTCTGTTGTTACTTCCAATATTCTGTATTTGACTTTGACAGTTTTGATTATAGTATTTCTTGATGTTGAACTCTGATTTATCCTTCTTGTAGTTAAATGTCTTTTGTGTTCATGTATTGATTTCCTCAAATTCAGGACTCTTGGCCATTATTTCTTCAAATAGACTCTGTACTTCTTTCTCTCTCTTCTTCCTTTTTTGGGATTCCTATGTTATGTGTATTGTTCCATCTGACACTGTCCCATAGTCCATTAGGCTCTTTTTCACTTTTCTTGATTATTATTTTTCTATTTGCTCCTCTGACTTGATAATTTCAAACAGTCTAGCTCCAAATCCACAATTTTTTTCTTTTGTCCAATCAAATCCCCTCCTAAGACATTTTTATTTCTTGTACATTACAGCTTCAAAATTTCTTTTTTATTTATTATTTTCATCTCTTTTGATATTCTCATTTTGTTTATAAATCATTTTAATTTTGTTTACTTGTCTGTGTGCATTTTTGTTTTGGTCGTTGACAATTTAAGACAATATTTTCAAGTCTTTGTTAGTTAGAAGCCTGAATTTATTTAGGGTTATTTTCTGGAGATATATTTTGTTATTTTGACTGAGCTATATTTCATTTTTATGTTACCTTACAGTATTCTTCGTGATTTAGGAATTTCAAGAAGCATCCATTTCTCCCAGTTTTTGTGGAATGGCCTTGTCAGAGAAAGACCTTTACTAATCACCAGCCTCTGCCCATAATGTCATACTCCAAGGTTTCCAGGGGACTGCAGACTCCCTGAAGCTCCAAAAATACTTTGTGTTGCTTTCAGCAACCTCTGGGTCTGATATCCAAACTATGCCACCACTGTCATCAGTGTTCTTAGTTAGGAAAATGAGAAAGAAATCCATTAACCACTCCCTTAGACAGTTCAGAAAGTTACAAAAAAATGAGGTTCCAACATCCTTTTCCTTCTGTTCCAAGGCATATGTTGAGATTTGAGATGTTTCATTCCATCCACACAGAAGAAGGTGCATGGAGGAGGTTGGGAAAGGGTTGCAAATTTCCTGCCAGTTTGGGTTCTGCTTCTTCTTTGTTGGGAATTCACGTGTTTGGTGCAGCTGATTAACTATTTTCTAGAGTTCTCAGAAAGCTGTTTTTGTCTACAAATTTATTCAGTGGCATCTTGGTGATCTTGAGATTTGTAATGTTTTTGTTTAAACATATTGAGAATATGTTTTTACATTTGTTTTTATGTATTGGAGATTTTGTCTTAAGTGGAAATTTTAAAAGATTCAGCTTGTTTGTTGCTATCATTTAGAAATGTAAAGTTTCATTTTTTCCTATTATCTTGCTAAACTTCTTAATTGTAAAAATTTATCAACAGATTTTTGAGAGAGTGTTTCTGTTTGCAAACTCATAACATCTATAGGCATTAAGATATTTTTCTCTTCCTTATAAATGACTGTGATCACTTAAAATTTTGAAGAGTTAATTATATGATGCTTCCTTGAGTGATTTATCATCTCAAATGTAAAACTTTTGCCCTAGGCTTTTTGTTGGTGATCAGGTGCTAAACTATGTCTGACTGTTTCGAGACCCCATGTACCGTAAGCTTGCTGGGCTTCTGTGTGCATGGGATTTCCCCAGTAAGAATACTAGTATTGTTAGCCATTTCCTTCTCCAGGGGAACTTTCTGACCCAGGGATTTAATATGCATCTTTTGCATGGGAAGGTAGATTCCTGACCACTATGCCACCTAGGAAACCATAGACTTTTTGTATTTAACACTAATTATATGACTTCCCAATAGCTCAGTGGGGAACGAATCTGTCTGCAGGAGACCCGGGTATGATCCCTGGGTTGGGAAGATCCCCTGGAGGAGGAAGTGGCAAACTACTCCAGTATTCTTGCCTGGAAAATCCTATTGGGCAGAGTAGCCTGGCAGACTGCAGCCCATGGGGTTTTAAATTTTATCAGTCAGTTCAGTCTGTCAGTCACGTCCAACTCTTTGCAACCCCATGGACTGCAGCATGCCAGGCCTCCCTGTCTGTCACCAACTCCCGTAGCCTACTCAAACTCAGGCCCGTTGTGTCAGTGATGCCATCCAACAATCTCATCCTCTGTCATCCCCTTTTCCTCCTGCCTTTAATCTTTCCCAGCATCAGGGTCATTTCCAATGAGTCAGTTCTTCTCATCAGGGGGCCAAAGTATTGGAGTTTCAGCTTCAATATCAGTCTTCCAATGAATATTCAGGACTTATTTCCCTTAGGATTGATTGGTAGGATCTCCTTGCAGTCCAAGGGACTCTCAAGAGTCTTCTCCAACACCACAGCTCAAAAGCATCAATTCTTCAGCCCTCAGCTTTTTTTATAGTCCAACTCTCATATCCATACGTGACTACTGGAAAAACCATAGCTTTGACTAGACAGACCTTTGTTGGCAAAGTAATGTCTCTGCTTTTTAAAATGCTGTCTAGGTTTGTCATAGCTTTGCTTCCAAGGAGCAAGCATCTTTTTAATTCCATGGCTGCAGTCACCATCTGCAGTGGTTTTGGAGCCCAAAAAGGTAAAGTCTGCCACTGTTTCCATTGTTTCCCCAACTGTTCGCCATGAAGTGATGGGACCGGATGCCATGATCTTAGTTTTCAGAATGTTGAGCTTTAAACCAACTTTTTCACTCTCCTCTTTTACTTTCATTAAGATGCTCTTTAGTTCTTCTTTGCTTTCTGCCATAATAATGTTTCATCTGCATATCTGAGGTTATTGATATTTCTCCTGGCAATCTTTATTCCAGCTTGTGCTTCAGCCAGCATGGCATTTTACATGATGTACTCTGCATAAAAGTTAAGGAATGTGTTTATTACTTTAGTAAATTGCCTTTCATTTCTTGAATACATCTAACTTGATTTGTATTTATTATACCTTTAATACATTTATATTTATTTTTTGCAGGTTTTTTTACACTTAGACCTAGTTTGTTACTTTCTTTTTGTGCAGTGTTAGGATCTTGTGTCAAGATGATGTTTCACTGTTTAAAAGAAGTATATTTCACTCATTTTCTATTTTTTGTGTGGTTTTAGTAATTTTGTATAAGATAGTAGTATTTCATCAACAAAAGTTCAGTGGTACTTATTGCTAAATTCATTGTAGAAAAGAATATTTGGGGGATTTTAAACTGTCAATTTAATTCCTTCAGTAGCTAAATACATATTCTACTTCCAATAATATTGAAGTAAAGTTTCCCTTATTCTTCATTTTTTTTTTAGTATTTGTTTTTCATTTTCCTCTTACTTTTTTTGTGTCACTATTTATATTTTATTTTTTTTAAGGAAGGCTTTGTATTTTTATTTATTTATTTATTTTTGCTAATTACTTTACAATATTGTATTGGTTTTGCCATACATCAACATGAATCTGCCATGGGTGTATACGTGTTCCCAGTCCTGAACCCACCTCCCACCTCCCTCCCCATACCATCCCTCTTAATTTTTTAAAGTTTTTATTTGAGATCATTGTCGATTGACCTACATTTGCAAGAAATATACCCAGAGATCCTGCATATCCTCCACCCAGGTTACCCTTAGTTAATGGTAACATCTTATAGTTGGAATGCTATTTTAAATATATATCATTGTGTTTTTATCATCTATATTTTGTATACACATTTCTGCCATTAATTCAAGGTCTCTATGTACTTTAGATTGGGAAGGAAGAAATGGACAGATGTAAAGAAGTTGATAGTGTTGTTAAGCTAGGAATGAAGTAAGTTGTTATTGATTTGACACTAACATTATAAATAGAACTTTGATGCAAGACATACTTTTGAGAGTTTTTACCTATAAAGATGTATTTACAGTTCACCCATGAACAACATGGGTTTGAACTGATTCCTTATATGTAGGTATTTTTCAGTAGTAAATACTGCTTTCTTACAAGGTCTTGTTTGGATACATGGATACAAAGGACTGACCATAAATTATATGTGGATTAACTCTGACATTTTTCAAGGGTCAACTGTACTCAATTTACTAATTGATATCTTAGAATTTAGTTTAATGATGTAATATAAACATTTACATAAGAAGGTTTCTCAAAAACAGGAAGTGGGAGGGAGCAGTTGTGCCCTCTCTGGTCCAAGAACTTGTGGGGGAAACGGAGACCAAGTTAAGAAAGACATTGTAAAGAGTATGCTTTCCACTCCCTTGATTTTGGTTGAAGAATAGTTTTAGATGAATTGAAGGGGACACGGAGAACAGGAGATTTTTGCATCATCCTATAACCTGGATCTACAAAGAAGTAGCATTTTATTCTTAATAGTAGCATCTTCATAGTTATGTCAGAGTAAACTTGACAGTAGATAATTGTGTATATGAAGACAGCTATTCATTTTCTGAAGTCACCATCAATTTCTCCTTTTGCATAAATTAGACTGTTAATTTCCAAGATACTCCAATTAATGTTACAGAGATTAGTGGAAATGAAAACCACCTGAAGTGCCATGACGTCTGCTAAAATGAGGATTGAATTAGATTGAAAAAAGTGACTTCCTAGAATGTGGGTTAGAAGAGGTTAGTACATAGAACTCCATGGACTGTAGCCCGCCAGGCTTCTCTGTCCATGGAATTCTCCAGGCAAGAATACTGGAGTGGGTAGCCATTCACTTCTCCAGGAGATCTTCCTGACCCAGGGATCAAACCTTGGTCTTTCTGCATTGCAGGCAGATTCTTTACTGTCTGAGCCACCAGGAAAACTGTAACACATAGAACAGATTAAAGCTAAGGTGAGACCAAATTATTCATGCATTACATTAGACTTGGTTAGAGATACACAACCAGATTTCACACTATAGCAGTAAACCCTGCAGAGGGCTTGTTACTGAAATCACTTACAACTTAGTGTTTACCAGTTCACAGAACTTATCACTCCAGTGACTCCACAACAGAGACCAGGCAACCTGAGGAGTCTGAGGCTATGATGTCCTCTTTTTCTTAATGCTGCTAATAGGACATAAAAATCAATATTTCATACCACTTTGGGGAGTAGCAGAGAGACAGAGATACAATTTTGAGAGAATAAACAGTGGAAAGGTTAACCTTTAAAAGATAAATGTATTTAATGGATTAGAGAAAAATTAAGTATCTTTACTGCTCCCTGAGTAAGTCTTAAAGATAAGATCAGTTACACATTATATAAAGGAACTTTTTCTTTGCAGGTGTGGTGTATAATAAATAGATGTTTAATCCAGTTATGTACTTATTGCCTTGTATTTTCTCTTTTTGCTCCACAGCTCATATGTCCCAAATAGTTGATTCACTCACTCCCTCATTTACTCATTAATTGTTTTTTTTAACTTTTATTTCCACAGTGTTTCTTCTTTGATCTTTACTAATGCAAATCATCATATATTCTGCAAAATCAAGTGCCTCTCCCACAAAGACGTCACTACTGATTTCAACCCATACAATTTTTCCACTTCTCTGAAATATTGTTCATGGTTATTGTCACTTGGTTTAACATATACTTACAAAAAAGCTTCATATATTTCAGAGTTGGTTTTTCTGTTCCATCTGTCTCATATAAAGTACACATAATAGTGCCTGGAACCTGGCGAGAAATCAATAAATATTAGCATTTTCCTATAAAAAGTAGTGTTCACTGTCATGTCTTAGAGATTTTCTGCATAGTGTCTAGTAGTCTGACTCTACCTAATTATAATTAAGTAGTATTGTGTCTCATATTTTCATAAATTAATTTTTTTACCTGGTTTCACAGGATTTTGACGAATTGTGAAATGTATAAAATGTGTAAAGTCTTTAAAACTAGGAATTGCTACACAAAACATAATACATTGTTAGATTTATTTACTGCTTTAACATTATTATCATCATTAAATTCAGTTCAGTTGCTCAGTCATCTCTGATTCTTTGCCACCCCATGGACTGTAGCACGCCAGGCCTCCCTGTCCATCACCAACTCCCAGAGTTTACTTAAACTCATGTCCTTTGAGTCGGTGATGCCATCCAACCGTCTCATCCTCTGTCATCCCCTTCTCCTCCCGCCTTCAATCTTTCATTAGTAACACTGAAACGATTTCTGCTGTTTGATGACAGAACCATATTATAAAATTATTTATTTTCAAAATATTATGAAATAAGCACAGGAAAACATTATTAACTGATAATTGAAAAATATAACAAATTAATAGTTTTATTTCGTCAACTTGATAACAAAGTAGTTTAAACAGGTTTTTCCTTTATTGTCTGACTGATGTATTGTCAGGATATTAAGTACTGTCTGATTTCTTCTCCATGTAACTGAGAAACCTACAACTGGTTAATTCATTTTTAAGTCTTTTTTTTCTGCACAATTAATCATAATGGCAGAGAAGATATGGGTGATTGAGAAGAGACAGAAAATGAGGATAATGGAATTTATGATCCTTTAAATAATCCATATTTCCCATATCATTCTTTCCCCTATTTGCCTCGTATTTACACGGAAGAGAGAAAACATATACCAGCTTTATTACATATACTACCTTTAATATGTAAAACCACAGCCATAGTAGTTGAAATCATTTTGTAATTTTTTTTACATATTTCTTATTCCTTTTACTCCCATCTTCTAAGTCAGAGAATGTTTTTAAAGTGAAAAAAAAGTGGAGTATATGTCTTTTAAATTTAACCTGTTAATCAGCTCATGTGGTAATTGTGCAGTAAAAATGTTGATTGACATGCTTTGAGATGAGTCCTATTCATTTTAGTTTTATCTCTAAATAATCACACAGTTTTCTTTCATTTTTCACATATATGTTCATAAGAGTGAATAATGTGTACTTTCTAGGAAATATAGTAAGTTTGAATCACCTCGTGCTGAAGAGTTTATTATTTAGTATCAGTTTAATAAAAGTCAGAATGTTGATTTAGGTCACAAAGTAGGGATTTTAAATTAGATGGTGTTACAAAATGCAAGATAATTTCCCTCACAGTCAATATTTCTCAATATTTTTTTAATATTTTCTTTAGTTTCATAAGTGATAGAGTTATTAATTATATATATATATTAATGAAAATTATCTGCAAATAAAATACATGTATTTATATCTGTGTATATCCAAGCTATCTTTCTATCTATATGTATGGGCATATCATAGTTAGAAATTATTCCTGCAAATTGACACCCAACTACTAATTAAGAGAAAAGATAAGATGTTAAAAATATTACTTAAGGTCAAAATGTATTTCAGTTCAGTTCAGTCGCTCAGTCGTGTCCGACTCTTTGCGACCCCATGAATGGCAGCACGCCAGGCCTCCCTGTCCATCACCAACTCCCGGAGTTCACTCAGACTCATGTCCATCAAGTTGGTGATACCATCCAGCCATCTCATCCTCTGTCGTCCTGTTCTCTTCCTGCCCCCAATCCCTCCCAGCCATCAGAGTCTTTTCCAATGAGTCAACTCTTTTTCATAATATTTGTTAAATTCAATATTTTCCTTGCCATTTTAATAGGAAAATAGATTGATAATTTAAATAAAATCATTTTATGAGTTCTTTGTTTTTTTCCTCTCTGACAATGAGACCAAAGTACTTAAAATGTATTTTTAAAGAAGAATTATACACATTATTTTAAATGAAATCTCAGTATTTTAAATACTTCAAAGACTGTTGTAGTTAGAGATTATTTCATCATAGTTGTGCCTGTTCATTTTCCAACACAATAATTTTTTAAGAAATTTGATTAGAATTTACCCAGCATAAATTATTTGTACTCGTCTTATTACTTGTTACTTTTGGTGGCTGACATGTCTCAATAAATCAACAGTTATGTAGCTCTAAAATTTCTAATGTTCTGATTGCATGTAAATGATTAATGTAGTCTGATTTATCTATAATATTTAGATTAAATATAAAATATCTTGATTAGATATGTTTTATTAAAATAAGATCAGAAATATTAAGAGGAATGCTTAAATAAATGCATTTGGAAAGCATACTCACTGACATTTAAAAAGAATGTTTCTTAATATAAATGCAAATAGAGACTTTTAAATGCCTTTTTAAAATGCAGTATTAATGAGATTTAATTTTTTACTTTTCACCTCTTGGGTTCATGCTTTTCATTGAGAATACAGATTTGATTTGAGAAATCAAGAGTTAATGCTGTTGTGAAGAGTATCGAGCTGTTCTATTGTTTTTAAGTAAAATATATATATTTTTATTTTTTACTCTTTTTTCGTAAAAATCAAACATCTTGGAAAACCAGGAGAGGACCAGAGTCCCCACATAGTATTTTGCTGGTAAATATAATAAGACTTATGTGGTGGGGAATTTTAATTTGAATATGAGATAACAACTACTTGGATTCAGTGTTTGGAAAAAAAATGATAGGACTAGCTTGTCAGAAACTAATTAATGAAGAATTTCATAGAAGAGTACTTATCATAAAGAATAGATGAACTGAGGTACAAATAAAAACATTGGCCTTGGTGGGGAGAAATGACTCTAACTTTTGTGATTGAAGGTATACACTGGACCAGAGATTGGGATGTAGAATTTCTCATCAGCACATGATGAAGCACAACTGCACATGATGAAGCACAACTGCAAAGTACCCACTTCCCGAATTTTTATGGAGAAGATGTCAGATAAGGTAAGTTTCAAAAAAAAAGCAAAACCCCAAACCAAAAAACACATGGGTTTTACTTGTAATATATAAAGATTTCATGAATATACATATTATATATTTTATACATTTCAGTTTATTTCCAATTATTTGCCTGCTTGGTCCAGAATATACTGTGGATATATATAAATAAGTATAATATTTGATCATAGCATTAGTCACAAAATAATACATATAGCATTATTAACAAAAGACTAGAGGAGGTCTGCTAGAACAGTTTTATGAAGAATATTGAAGATTATGGGAGATATTTTCTATTTTTTCTGACTCATTCTTTTTATGATACACACAAAAAAAGACTGAATATATGAAGTGTGCTGAGGAGAAAATCCTGAAAATGGTTTTAAAAAATGTTTTCCACAAATATACTACTCCTATTGCCTAACCCTCACTTTGACAGCTAAACATTTGTGGGTTTGTTTGTTTGTTTTTTATTAGGGAAACTATCCAGAGGGATTCCAGATGTTGGACTTAGAAGAAAATCAGAGCACCTATTATAAATATGTTTTTAAAATATGAGTGGTATTGTACCAAAGTATTATAAATATGTTCAACGAAACCGTGTTTAATATTAAAGGAAGTTTGATGCAATGAGACAATATAGTGATATCAAAAAGATGAAAAATTATATTAAAAATTGAAAATTCTAGAGTTGAGCTGTAGGAGTTGCTTGTATATTTTTGAGATTAGTTGTTTGTCGGTTGCTTCGTTTGCTATTATTTTCTCCCATTCTGAAGGCTGTCTTTTCACCTTGCTAATAGTTTCCTTTGATGTGCAGAAGCTTTTAAGTTTAATTAGGTCCCATTTGTTTATTTTTGCCTTTTTTTTTTTTTAAATTAATTTTATTCTATTCTCAAACGTTAGATAATTGTATTAGTTCTGCCAAACATCAAAATGAATCCACCACGGGTATACATGTGTTCCCCATCCTGAACCCCCCTCCTTCC
>NW_011495072.1:15927656-15933803 GCF_000754665.1 Bison bison bison | reverse complement strand
GAGCACCTATTATAAATATGTTTTTAAAATATGAGTGGTATTGTACCAAAGTATTATAAATATGTTCAAAGAAACCATGTTTAATATTAAAGGAAGTTTGATGCAATGAGACAATATAGTGATATCAAAAAGATGAAAAATTATATTAAAAATTGAAAATTCTAAAATTAAAACATTCAATAACTTAAAGATTCCTTATAGGTGCTTTCCAGCACATTAGAGCTGGCAGAAAGAACAATTAGTTATACTTGAAGACAGGTTAAAAGGGATCATCCAATCTGAAGAGTAGTAAAAATTTAAGATAGTTTCTCAGAGAACTATTGTGTACCAGTAAACATGGCAAAGCACCCATAATGGATAGCCAGAGGAGAAGAGAGAAAGAGAGGTACAGAAAAGTACTTCAAGGCATACATACTTAAGAAAGTCAACAAACACCACAGAGAATAAATTTAAGGGATTCACAACTAGATATCACAACCTGTTAAAAGCCAGAGACAAAGAAAAAAATGTTGAGAGCAAGGAGAGCACAACAGTTCATTATGTGTAGCAACTACAATAAGATTAGATGCCTACTCTTTAACAACATATTGTGGAATTCCTTTGAGGCCTCATATTTGTAAATAGTAGAGCAAGTATGTAAATACTGTGACTGTTCACTTGAGGCAGATAAGTACCACTTTTCCAGAGTTCAATGTCAAAAAATGCCTTACTTTCTTGATCTCTGGTATGTATGTATATATGTGTACTCAGCTGTGTCTGACTCTTTTTGACCCCACAAAGGTAGGCTCCTTTGTCCATGGGATTTATCCTGGCAAGAATACTGGAGAGGGCTGCCATTTCCTTCTCCAGGAGATTATCCTGACCCAAGGATCGAACCCGCATCTTCAGATTCTTTACCACTGAGCCACCAGGGCAAGCCCTCCTTGGTCTCTGGAACCAAGTCTATATAAGGAGGCTGCCTTGCCTGTACCTGAGTGCAAGCCAAAACTTGAGGAAATAAACAATCCAAGAGTTAAGTGAGAATACCAAGGTTAGTAACCTAAAGAAAATAATATACACAATTTGGCTTCAGATGTAGTTGGTGAGCCAGAGTATTAGGGCATGGAAGAAATGCATAGGCAAAAACCTGTTGTAGTCATTAGAAGAGATGAATGAAAAGATTATTTGGAAAGATGTGGAAGTAGCATAAATGGCCCATGATTGGATTTTTTTTTGTTTTTTTTTACTTTTATTAGAGCACAATGCATATATGCTGGATCATTTCAGTGGTCAGAACTGTAGTGGTAACAATGACCTAATCCTTTATTAACAGTCAGTAAATGGGGATCTTCTTAAAAGGCTGGAATATCAGCATATAGCAGAGAATAGGAATGGGAACTAAATACAATTTTCAAAAGACTGGGGTGTGCTGCAGTGTTATTAAATATGGCAGAAAAGCTAAAAACTGAGATCTTTTGAAATGTTGGCTATTATTACAATTTGACAGTCAAGGAGCTAGTCAAAGTACTAGGAATATAATCCTGAATTTAAAGGGAAAGTTTTGAAAGAGTAGTGAGCAAATATAGACTAACAGTACACAGATTCCTGACTCAAGAAATTTTGGAAGACTGAAACCAATTTTCAAAGATGTACTGGGAAAGATTTGAGGTTTTTAGGTAAGTACTTCAATAGGTCTTAAAGATGTGCAGAGTGAAATAATTTGATGGCAGAAAATTATGAAAGAAACAGGAAGTTTAGAACAGATGCCAGCATGAATACCAACATGAAGGGCATTTTTAATTCTTATACGAGAAGGGAAGCAGTGTAGACTGTAGGATTCTTTGTTAAGACTTTTTAGGAAAGGAGTAAGGACAGAGAAAATTTTGACTTTATTAAAAGAAATGCATGTACTCTAATACAAACAAAACTCTAATAATAGAAATATTTTGAATTATATGGAAATGTATTTCTTGAGAATAAGAAGTTTGAGGTAATAAAAATCATTTGGCCTCTACTGTTAGGATTTGCAGTAGATCCCAAAATGTGCAGTAATGGATGAAAATTTGCCTCTCTTCCTGTTATTTAAATATATTTTGGTAATTAGGTAAATTGTAGACATTTACTTAGAGTCCACAGTAGAATAATCCCAAATTGTATTATTTGACCTAGAAATTTAAAATATGTCATTAGAGTGGACTTGTACTTTAAAAATTGTGATGGGTAAGCAGATCGAAGATATCTGTCAAATCAAAATCATTCTATAGACATATTCTCTCTGTGACACATGCGAAGCTCAAGTGCCAGATTTGGGTCTTGAACACTGAGATGTACATCTTGCATTTTCACCATCTCATTATTTTGACAGGGTGTCTTGGAGAGCTGAGATACACTAGCTGTAACAGGAGTTGTGAATGTTGGCAATGTAAGCACCCAAACATATAACTCCAGAAAACTTTCTTGGATCATAATAGTCTGAGAATTCCAGCAGGTTATGAGTCATCAATTAGAGAGTTTGCCTTGTAAGTAAGGAAAATAAGGCACAGTGTAATATTGTTATTTTGGGTGGATCTCATTGTAACCCTTATGGCTACTCATAATTAAATATTTATATGTACATATATATGTATATATGTGTTTGTGTGTGTGTGTGTGTATATATATATATATATATAGAGAGAGAGAGAGAGAGAGAGAGAGAGTTTCTGCAAGTCACTACTGGACCCAACTTGACATTGAATAATTGAACTCCTGTGAGAATACTGTGATTCTTTTAGACTTTAGCCCCATATTAATTGACATTTTGCATCAACTTTATTTGCTGCAGACAATGTGGCAACTATTAAAACTGTGGGGTAATGAGTTCCCTTTGGTTTCTCTTTTCTTTGCCATGTATGCCTCCTCTGCTTTTGCTTTTGCTTCCTGACTGTTTTCCAGATGTCAGTGGACAAGTTTTGGCTCCCTGGCCCTTCCCCTTCTAAGACAGCTCCGTCCCAGCAAGCCTTCTTGATCAGTTAGCCTTATTTCCAGATATCATCATCTCACCAGAATATAATTTTAATTCTTTATTTTAACTGATTTCATTTAATTAAACATGTCTGCATGTTAAATAAAATGAAGGCCAGTCACATGCATTTTAGTAAGACCAACCTTACTGAAATAATCAATGAGGAAAGTCTGGAATCATGGAAGGAATTAATATTTTACTTTTTTTTAATTTAAATTTATTTATTTTAATTAGAGGCTAATTACTTTACAATATTATATTAGTTTTGCCATACATCAACATGAATCTGCCACAGGTGTACACGTGTTCCCAATCCTGAATCCCCCTCCCAACTCCTTCCCCATACCATCCCTCTGGGTCATCACCTAGATGTCCATCAGCAGATGAATGGATAGGAATTAATATTTTATAGAAGCATTTCAGATCACAGGTCAGGCAATCCACGGATATAGTGTGATCTGCATGTGTGCAAAGGATGGTGTGGGGGGGAGTCTTCATCTCACTTTTTTATTCATGTATGCCAGCATTTATTTCATATAGGACTGAAACATTCCATGACTAAATTATCCCCATTCCAGTTTTGGAATAGCACTGTGTTGCCTTTACTGTACTCCTTTGTCCTGTATTCTTAGAAAAGTCTCCAGGGTTGATAATCATCTCTTTGCAAAGCCTTTTCTTCACTTTTCTCCAGTCTCCCAGGAGTAGGAACATTGGCTTCTCCCGTTTTGTGATCCAGCACTTAATGAGGTGCAAGCCTCAGGGTGTGCTTCATGAAGAAAGAAAATTTTCCTGAGCGACTGACATATTTTGAAGGACTTTTTAAAACCTCTGAAGGAAGCATATATAACTTTGTCAACAGCTCAGCTGAGTTGGAGAGAGCTAAATTCTCAGGTATTCAATTAGGTAATCAAAGCAAACACAAAATCAAAGTAACTATAAAACCTTTAATAATTTACTGGATAGTATAAGCAAGATGCTAAAACTGGAGATGGTGCCTACTCGCCTCTGTTCATTACCCCCAGCCAAACGCATAGGAAGTGCACCAAGTGAGAGGCGGGTGCCTTATCATCTCACGGTCCAGGGAACTCCGCAGGACTCCTAACGCACTGGTACTCTAAGGGCCCTGGGGCAGGGGTAAGGAGACAGTATAGGCTAGGAGTGGAAAAGTGTCTTCAGTACCCTTGCGCCTCCCCCTACTCCCCCCGCTCATAAATATGCCCATGAGACACGAATAAAGAGACCTAGGAATTAAAGTGGCTGACCTGATGATGCAAATATGTACAGTCAGCAGGCGGAACCTGCACGGGCTGGAAGGGCCAAGGGTAAGGGATAACTGTATGTACAAATACACAGAAGTCCGCGAGGCCTGGAATGCAACTCCCTTTGAGACTGTGCGCTGGCTGTGCACCAAATGTGATGTGGGCACGTGTGGCTTTCTTTCTCCATGTGGCCTGTCAAGTAAAGCCTTTGTGGTAGCCTGTGGTTGGGCCTAGACAACCACACATAGATTTTTAATCAGTACTCAGGCTTCTCAAACTTAAAGTGAATTATTGAAAATCTGCATAACTGCTTTAGGAGTTGTTTGCAGGGTTGGGTGGGGATTCGCCTTTCTTTAACCTTTCTTTGTAGAGAAAATTATAAAACACTGTCGACTAAGAACATTTTTCTCTACAAATTGCAACGAAGGTGGCATACATCTTTTAAATAAACAATATACATGTATCTAAGTAACAGCTCACATAAATAGCATCCAGAATCTTTTAAGATGTTTTAAGGAAACAAAACCTTGTTTTATAGAATTGCAATGCTCAGTGTTCTGTAGCAAGCCATTTTCTCTTGTAATAGTTCTTATTTATACCAAAACACAAGGTGTTTATTTATCTAGGTATTACACCTCTCATAATCTCTCTTCTCCCTAATTTTGGAAAATAAATATAATATGTTCTCTTTACGAATTAATTATGTAGAAGAAATGGTACTACATTCCTAAAGATTAGAGCATTTTGAGGGACACGTACTGCTTTAAATATTTTGAGGAACATCTAGAATAAATGCAGGCTTAGTCACTCTGCACAGTTCTAACTCTTAACATGATGCACAGTATACACCTAAGAAATAGCCACAAATGCAAATGAGTTCCTCCATTTTGCTGATTTTGGTGCCCATTATGAATCTCTCCAGAAAACAACTTTGTACTTGTATCCAGTGTTGCTGCTGCTGCTAAGTAGGTTCAGTCGTGTCTGACTCTGCAACTCCATAGATGGCAGCCCACCAGGCTCCGCCATCCCTGGGATTCTCCAGGCAAGAACACTGGAGTGGGTTGCCATTTCCTTCTCCAATGCATGAAAGTGAAAGTGAAAATGAAGTCTCTCAGTTGTGTCCGACTCTTTGCGACCCCATGAACTGCAGCCTACCAGGCTCCTCCGTCCATGGGATTTTCCAGGCAAGAGTACTGGAGTGGGGTGCCGTTGCCTTCTCTGGTATCCAATACTGTTGTCATGTAATTCCACAGGTTCTTCTCTGCTCAGTTTATAGTTGCAAGTTATTAATACAATATCCTGTGAAATAGAGGAAAGAGACTTGGCAATTATACAGAAAGCTAGTATGTAGTACATAGACTGTTTCCATAAAGGAAGAAATCTTCATATTAAATTTGGAAAACTCAGGAGTGGCCACAGGACTGGAAAAGGTCAGTTTTCATTCCAATCCCAAAGAAAGGCAATGCCAAAGAATGCTCAAACTACTGCACAGTTGCACTCATCTCACATGCTAGTAAAGTAATGCTCAAAATTCTCCAAGCCAGGCTTCAGTAATACGTAAACCATGAACTTCCTGATGTTCAAGCTGGTTTTAGAAAAGGCAGAGGAACCAGAGATCAAATTGCCAACATCTGCTGGATCATGGAAAAAGCAAGAGAGTTCCAGAAAAACATCTATTTCTGCTTTATTGACTATGCCAAAGCCTTTGACTGTGTGGATCACAATAAACTGGGGAAAATTCTGAAAGAGATGGGAATACCAGACCTCCTGACCTGCCTCTTAAGAAATTTGTATGCAGGTCAGGAAGCAACAGTTAGAACTGGACATGGAACAACAGACTGGTTCCAAATAGGAAAAGGAGTACGTCAAGGCTGTATATTGTCACCCTGCTTATTTAACTTACAT
>NW_011495072.1:15926922-15927411 GCF_000754665.1 Bison bison bison | reverse complement strand
CTTAAAGCTCAACATTCAGAAAACGAAGATCATGGCATCTGGTCCCATCACTTCATGGGAAATAGATGGGGAAACAGTGGAAACAGTGTCAGACTTTATGTTTTTGGGCTCCCAAAATCACTGCAGATGGTGACTGTAGCCATGAAATTAAAGACACTTATTCCTTGGAAGGAAAGTTGTAAGAAACCTAGATAGCATATTCCAAAGCAGAGACATTACTTTGCCAACAAAGGTTCGTCTGGTCAAGGCTATGGTTTTACCTGTGGTCATGTGTGGATGTGAGAGTTGGACTGTGAAGAAGGCTGAGTGCTGAAGAATTGATGCTTTTGAACTGTGGTGTTGGAGAAGACTCTTGAGAGTGTCTTGGACTGCAAGGAGATCCAACCAGTCCATTCTGAAGGAGATCAGCCCTGGGATTTCTTTGGAAGGAATGATGCTAAAGCTGAAACTCCAGTACTTTGGCCACCTCATGCGAAGAGTTGACTCATT
>NW_011495072.1:15920140-15926822 GCF_000754665.1 Bison bison bison | reverse complement strand
TCTCTTGGACTGCAAGGAGATCCAACCAGTCCATTCTGAAGGAGATCAGCCCTGGGATTTCTTTGGAAGGAATGATGCTAAAGCTGAAACTCCAGTACTTTGGCCACCTCATGCGAAGAGTTGACTCATTGGAAAAGACTCTGATGCTGGGAGGGATTAGGGGCAGGAGGAGAAGGGGACGACAGAGGATGAGATGGCTGGATGGCATCACTGACTCAATGGACGTGAGTCTGAGTGAACTCTGGGAGTTTGTGATGGACAGGGAGGCCTGGCGAACTGCGATTCATGGGGTCGCAAAGAGATGGACATGACTGAGTGACTGAACTGAACTGAACTGATAACAAAGGTAGGTGGCTCTACAGGTGAACATCAGCTTAACATTTCAGTTGTGCTACACAGGAAACTGAAAAAAAAAAAAAAAACAAAACAACACCACCACAGAATTTTATTTCTCAGATGTGTTTGGGATGATTTAATAAATAGTAACAGAATTCCCGGTAAAGTTAGAATTATAATTAATAGAGTATGTCACAGACACACTCTACACAAAAATCTCAGTATGTACCATACAGTGTTGGTAGTAAATACTATTAGATTGTATACTTGAGATTTGCTAAGGGAGTAAATTTTAAGCATACTCAGCAAAAAAGAAAAGAAACACCAAACTATATGTGGTAATGGATATAGTAATTGACTTATTTGTGGTAATCATTTCACAATGTATGCCTGGTATATCAGATTAACACATGTGCATGTTACATGTATATAAGTTTATTTGCTAAGTAAATACCTCAGTAAAGTCAGAATTAAAAAAGAAGGGAGAGTGGACTGTATAACAACTCTCCTGCCTCCACTTCTGTGCTCAGTCTCCTGATCTGATTAGGTGTAGAATTCCATGGGGAAAGGTGGCCCAGATAGAGTCAGCACTGCCTTTGGTTTTAGACTCTTGCTTATCCCATTGCAGTGAGTGATTAAAGGCTTAACTCTAAATTTGTGGCTTGTTGCTTTAATTGGCTGCTCTGGTATCTAGCAGCTGGGGTCTTCTAGCTCACATGAGCACTTGAAAATAATCACAGGTCTGTTGAAAACCTTTGTGCCAAGTCAAAACTGTTTTATCTTGTTTAATACACTCTCTTGCAGAATACATGAGATTTACCCTTCCTGTCACATTGTTTTACAGTTGAATCTATTAATATTCAACAACATAGGATGCCTAAATATTCAGGGCACCTGATTAGTATTTGAGGTCAAGTTTTGAGGCTTTGCCTGTGTTATCATACTCTCCCTAAATTTTAGCCCTGATCTCAGGCAATGGTCACAGCCTTGTTTCGTTCGTGAGAAGTCGTATCTCAGTTTCTCACAGTGAGCTTCTTTGACATTTTAAACAGTTCTTGGTGACCTCTGTTCCAACAGCTCTAAGTTTCATTTTGACTAACTTGTTTTTTCTTTCTAGTGTCAGTGGACATATTTTTCTTGATTTTGAAAATGAATGCATCTTTTAAATTTTCTTTTCTATTTTTGTTTTCCATTGGCCTGTAGTTATATTTTTGATCAGTAATGTTTTATATATTTTTATATTTAACAATGATTGTTTTTTGACTGTAGTTATCAGAAATACAACCTCTATGTAACTGAAGATTTGTTGAGTTGAGAATTGAAAACAATTGATCTCTGGCCTGCGATAACTTGAAGCAGGGCTTTGGTTCCTGACCAGAGACTGAGGTCGTGTTACGGCAGTGTGACTACCAAATCCTAACCATTAGACCAGTGGTCAGTGACAAGGCCCTTGCCCTTTTGCTTTGCAGAAACAGAATTCCCACAAAGACAGAAAGTAGCGAAACAAGAACAGTATTTATTAGGAGGAGAAAAACTCTTGTCTATTCACAGGTACTGTGAATAGACACAAAGGCACACTCAGAGAGACTCACTGAGTCATACCCTTGTAGTTTGAATTATTTTCATGGGGAGTTTCTTCTGGGTTTTGTTTGGCCAATCCTTTTGATTTGCCTGGTTCAGAATCCATATTAGATACATCTCAGGATACTCCCATGTATGCACACTCATCTCCTGCCTCGCAACCAATAGGTTTTTTTACACATAATTTTTAATGAAGAACAGTTAGCCAATATTTTTGACTGAAACAGTTGCATCTTTATTCTGAATACATGAGTATAAATGTCAGTGTTTAGGATAACCTACATTTCTTCTAGTCTCCCTCACCCACATTTCAAGTAAAATAATGTAATATTTATTAAAAGCTGTTATTATTCAAATATATTTTTTCTAAATTTTATAACTTTAAGGGCTTGATGACAAAAGTCTTTTGAGATAATGCGGAATTTTAGAATTAGAAGGGACCTTCACGTATGTTATAGCAGATTGACCTCCTTAAGGATTGAAGTGAAGTAAAATGAAAGTTGATCAGTCGTGTCTGACTCTTTGGATACCATGGACTGTACAGTCCTTGGAATTCTCTAAAACAGAATACTGGAGTGGGTAGCCTTTCCCTTCTCCAGGTGATCTTCCCAGCCCAGAGGTTGAACCCAGGTTTCCTGCATTTCGGGCAGATTCTTTACCAGCTGAGCCACAAAGGGAAGCCCCAAAATACTGCAGTGCGTAGTCTATCCCTTCTCCAGTGGATCTTCTCGACCCAGGAATTGAACCAGAGTCTCTTGCGTTGCAGGCAGATTCTTTACCAACTGAGCTTTTAGGGAAGTTTTCTTATGGATTATTTTATCTAATTTTTGCTCATTCTATTAATTCTCATATTCCTAGAGTATATTATTCTAGTATAGTATTCTAGTATAGTATTCTATTTTATACTGATTATTCAGTCAAGTGCATTCCAATGCAATATGAGTACATATAAGCACATAATTAGAGAAAAAATAAACAGTATCTTTAAATATGCTATATATTATTTTAAATTCCCATATAAACTGCATATATAAAAGATTGTAACTATTTTTGACTCAGAGTTCTTGTATCAGTTTTTGAAAGTATTTAAACAGATAGTAAAAATAAATTAATCTTTAAAATTTCATAGGGCATTAATGCTCAGTGAAAGAAGTCAGACATAAAAGAATACATATTGTATGACTTCACTGTTATAAACTAACCAGTAAAGACAAATCTACAGAGATATAAAATAAAGTTATGGTTATCTTGGAGAGTGTTGAGCACAAAGTCCTTTTTAGTATTTGGGAATGTTTTAAAATTTGATCTTAGTGAAATGCAGTGATGGTTTTACAATTCTTAATTATACTAAATTCACTGGTTTTTCAAAATGTGATTATTTTGACAGAAAATTTGATATAAAATAGTTTGACATTAAAAAAAAGTGGTCAGTGATTTTAGAGTCAGGTAGAGTTGGGTTTAAGTCACAGCTTCACCATCAATTGGTTATCTGACTTTGAACAACTTATTTAACTTCTCTGCCCCTTGGTTTTTCTCATCTGAAATGGGGGCACTAGTACCTACTTCACAATGTTGAATTAGAATTAACTGAAATAAGGTAAATAAAACATACTGCATCTTTTCTGACAAATAGATTAAGTTAATGGTACACGATCTGCTTGAGATATTTAGGTGTCTTGCTCTAGGAAAATAAAGCTGGCCTCTTGGACACACATCAAGTTGTTTTTTTTTTTTTTTTCCCCTATAGCAAACATAGGGAACTAGATCTACCGTGTCCCCAGCATCAAGTCTTGCATACTGTATTTCTCACTCAAATGCCAGCATTGTTTTCTCAGTTAAAAAATTTTTTCTTCTGCCTCTTTAAGATCAAAATTGCATGCTGATTAAATATTAACATAAGTGAAGTTGGGATTTAATGTTCTTTGTTGCTGTTGTTGAAGTCTTACAGAAAGGATACAGCAGTAGTGTCCCATTAAAACTTGACTATGATTTTATTTGTTCAATATTTCTATACACCTCTTTGTGAATACATTGATATAAGGGTTCCATAAGAATGAAAAGTGCTGAGGGTCTGATTTAAAGATTTTGTTGCTCTTGGGCTAACAGGGACCATAGTTAATTGCAACTGTTGGCAGTAAACAACTCCAATGTGAGGACTATTGAGCTGCAATCATTTTAACAAGGTTTCCTGGGTGACAGAGCCTATGGTGCCAGCAACTCATTTGAAAAGATTGAAGCCACAAATAATAATACTAACTGAGCCCTCTGGATTAATGAGATACACTAATTCAATTCAGAGGAGCAAAACTTCATAGCTTGTTTTAACTGGTTGTGATTTTTATTAAATATGCCATTTAATTTGAAAGCAAAGCATTAGTCTTTGGCCCTATATCTACGTGTTTCTGTATTATAAATGAAGAAACATATTCAGTTGTAAAGTTTCAGAATGTTCTAATGTGAAAAAAGTGATGCTCTTTTTCCCTTGATGTTTCCACTACTGTTTTCTCTTATAAAGACCCAAAGAGATTTTGTAATACAGACACTAAACTGATTCAGATATGGTAATGCTGCATTTCAGTACTTTTATCCTTTGTATACTCAGAAATATTAAAAATCAAACACTTCTAAGCACTCTTTTCCTTACTCCCACAATGATCCTTTAAACTGTTTTGTGGTTTCTAGGCAAGGTAATGCTGTGGGTTCTTTGTGCCATAGCCTTAGGCTGCAAATGCTCTGAGTCCTTCAGTTTTATCCTTCAGAATTGTTCAAACTGCCTCAGTGCCAGCAGCACTGGCTTTCACATTGAGTCTCAGCCTTTTGAGCATCCCAAATTATTAGCAATCCTTCAACTTTTAAATAGCACATTGCCTATGATATGTAGAATATGCAGATCTTATTTTGAATTAAGTGCAAACATTTCTGCTAAAGCTTTTCTGAAGACTGTAATGATTCAGAATTCAAAAAGCAGACATTAAAAAATAAAGGTCAGATTGAATTTATTATTGAACTTATTATTCATGATAATTGAACTTATCCTAGTGGTAACTGGTATCAATTTGATAAACTAAAATTGTTTATATTTGATCATTATTGATATTTTTTTCTGAATATGTTTTACAGTGTTCACTTCTTGGTGTATTCCATTGGAGTATTAACTTTTTTAGATTTTTGTGTTTCTCAAATTGGTTATAATACTTGGTTTGCACATTACCTTAGAATAAACACATAAATTAGAAGAATTATCCTTTATTATTAGTGTATTTATGATGGTGACAGTGAAGATAGTTATGAAGATTTATGTTTACTTTTAATTATATGTAAAAGATTATTTTAGAAACAACCATTTTGAGAGAAAGTTACAGAAAGTTCCCCTAAAACCCCTGTTCCCATGCATGTATAGCCTTCCAGTTATCAAAACTACTCAACAAATTCGTACCTTTTTAGGACAGATGAACCTACATTGACACATCATAATCACTCAAAGTCCATAGTTTACCTTAGGGTTTCCTCTTGATGATGTATGTTCTATATAACTTTTTAGCAAATGGAAAATGACAAATATACATCATTATAATTTCACACAGAGCATTTTCACTGCACTGAAAATGCTATGCTCTGCCTATTCATTGACTTTCCCCAGTGTTTACTTTTTCCAGACTATAAACTATGAATTTTCAATGAACTGTCTTATTTAAACCTTATAGCAAACTCCCTAGCTACAATTAATGGGCTGGGGGAATTACTTCATCTGAACCAGACCAATCAGATTCTTTCATTTGGAAATTTGAAATTGGTGTGGGATAAATTGCAGGAGCAAAGGATAAAGTCTAGTGGGGCTGCTACCAGACCCTATGGCCTGCTTATGCTCTTCTTGTGTGCATGGAGAATTAAATAATGGATGCTAGGGGGAAATATATAAGCAGTCACAAAAGAGAAGCAAAAATAAAATTCAGAAAAAGAGAATGGCTTGGGTTCTGGATTTCTAGTTCCTTCTGTTTACGGGACTACTGTACATGAATTACACAAGATGTTTCAGCATATGCTTTCCTTCCTTACATTAGCTTGAATTCTGTTATCTGCAAATTAAAAAACCTTGACTGAAGTTAATATTTTGATTGTTTTGTATACACATAAAATCATAAATATCAATAACCTCAGATATGCAGATGACACCACCCTTATGGCAGAAAGTGAGGGGGAACTAAAAGCCTTTTGATGAAAGTGAAAGTGGAGACTGAAAAAGTTGGCTTAAAACTCAACATTCAGCAAACAAAGATCATGGTATCTGGTCTCATCACTTCATGGGAAATAGATGGGGAAACAGTGGAAACAGTGTCAGACTTTATTTTTGGGGGCTCCAAAATCACTGCAGGTGGTGATTGCAGCCATGAAATTAAAAGACGCTTACTCCTGAGAAGGAAAGTTATGACCAACCTAGATAGCATATTCAAAAGCAGAGACATTACTTTGCCAACAAAGGTCCGTCAAGTCAAGGCTATGGTTTTTCCTGTGGTCATGTATAGATGTGAGAGTTGGACTGTGAAGAAGGCTGAGCACTGAAGAATTGATGCTTTTGAACTGTGGTGTTGGAAAAGACTCTTGAGAGTCCCTTGGACTGCAAGGAGATCCAACCAGTCCATTCTGAAGGAGATCAGCCCTGAGATTTCTTTGGCAGGAATGATGCTAAAGCTGAAACTCTAGTACTTTGGCCACCTCATGCGAAGAGTTGACTCATTGGAAAAGACTCTGATGTTGGGAGGGATTG
>NW_011495072.1:15909731-15919982 GCF_000754665.1 Bison bison bison | reverse complement strand
AGGGATTGGGGGCAGGAGGAGAAGGGGACGACAGAGGATGAGATGGCTGGATGGCATCACTGACTCAATGGACGTGAGTCTGAGTGAACTCTGGGAGTTGGTGATGGACAGGGAGTCCTGGCATGCTGTGATTCATGGGGTTGCAAAGAGTTGGACACGACTGAGTAACTAAACTGAACTGACTGAAAATCATAAATATAGCACTTTCCCCATCATTTCAAATTACTGAGCTTTGTGTTCCAATGTAATTTCATTTAATCAGTCCAACCAAGAGTTATAACAAGAACAACAAAACCAAAATGACAGTATAGTCATTGTTCATTCCTTAATGCACTTTACTTGAGTGGGTTGCCATGCCGTCCTTCAGGGGATCTTCCCAACCGCAGGGATTGAACCCAGGTCTTCCACATTGCAGGTGGATTCTTTACCATCTGAGCCATCAGGAAAGCCCAAGGATCCTGGAGTGAGTAGCCCTATCCCTTCTCCAGGGGATCTTCCTGACCCAGGAATTGAAAAAGGGTCTCCTGCATTGCAGGAAGATTCTTTACCAGCTGAGGTACCAGGGAAGCCCTAATGCATTGGTAATCTTGAGTAAGTCATGTACCTATTTTGTATGCTAGTTTCTTAAACTGTCTAAGTAGATAAAAATTACATAGTTTCTGTTATGTCTAGATTTGTCAGACAGTTATGCAGGTATTTTAAGAATTTCTTTAAAGTGCTAAGAACGTGACGAGAGTGAATGGGTGGGGTCTTTTGTCATTTGAAAAGCCCAGTTTTTACACATACACACACACACACACACACGTGTGTGCGTGCACACTCACAGTTACATACTGTCACATAGAAACTTACACATAAGCATATACTTGTAAATTCTATGTGAAAAGTTACTTTTAATATGGTAAGGAGACAGTTTGCTATTTGTTCAGTATCCAATTATATTACAGAGGCACTTGCTATCTTAACTGTTAAATACTCTGCAGCTACTTCTGCTTTATTTTTTTTTTATCATTATTTGCACTGCCTTTTAAAACCGATGAAAAAAATCATACATTTTCATGGGCAGATAACTCTGGGTCTTAGTTGGAAGAAAAGTGTATTGAAGTAAAAAGAAACATTTTATTTTCAGAAACACTGCTAGTCATAGGTCTTATACAGTTCACACTTCTTCATGTCCTGAACAAACCCTCCAGCTACTCTTGGATTTCTGTTTCTAATTTCAAAGCCTATTCCTAACTAAAACAAAGAGATTTGTACTTAAAAGTTTCCCATTGATGAGGACTGCCTTGTTTTGTTCCTTAAAACCTAAGACGATGAGTTATCCAAAGGTGGTGGGGGATAAGGGGGAGAGATGGTAGTATGGAAAGATAACATGATGGAAGACAGCAGATTAGGAAGCTCCAGAAATCAATTCCTTCACTGAAACAACCACTGAACTGGTAGGAATGCAAAGTGGTACAGACGCTTTGGAAAATAATTTGAGTTGGTTGCAAAATTAAACATATCTTACTGTGTAATCCAGGATTTGTTCCCCATGATATTTTTATCCAAAGAAATTGAAAATATGTGTTCATACAGAAACCTGCACATGGATACTTATAGCAGCTTTATTTATAGTTGCCAAACCTGGAAGCAGTTAAAGGTGTCCTTCAGAGGTGAATAAAGCTGCAGCACATCCAGACAGTGGAATACTATTCATCAGTAAAGCAAAGTGCTCTAGCAGTCTATCAAAGACATGAAAAACCTTTAATGCATAATACTGTATTAAAAAATCCAATCTGAAAAGGCTTTCATACTATATAATTCCAAGTATATGATGGTATGGAAAATAAAAGTGAAGGAGACATTAAAAAGACCAAGGGTCATTGATGAATAATAGAGCACAGAAGATATTTAGGACAGTGAAAATACTCTATATGAAACCATAATGGTAGATGCATTGTATTTCACATTTTTCCAAACCCATAGAATTTATTACAAGAGGGAATCCTAATGTAAATTATAGACTTTAGGTGATCATGATATTTCAGTGTATGTTCGTCTGTTATAACAATGTACTACTCTATTGTGGGATGCTGCTATGACAGAGTCTATGCATGTATGGAAGGAGGAGGTATATGGGAAATCTCCAACTTCCTCTTCATTTTGCTGTGAACTTAAAACTGCTCTAAAATTATAAATATTAAAAAAAACTAAAATGAACACTAGTATATTTTATTTTTGATATAGAACTTTTTATTTACTGCATTGTTTTAAAGCAAGTGCGTACAACAGTAAATATGTTACTGCACAAAAGCAGAGTGGTATAATTGGTGATAAATAAAAATTAACACCATAAATGGGATAGCAGAGTTAGATAGGAGAGTTAAGGTATTTTATTAAAGATAATTTGGTATCAATTCAAAATAAACTGTTACAATTTAAACTAAAAATCTCCATGTTAACCACTAAAAAATTAACTCAGGAATACAAAGCAAAGAAAATGAAGAGGTGATTAAAATGGTACACTGGAAAAAATTTTTAAAAATCAAAAGAAGGTAATATTAAAAAAATTAAAGTATAAAAATATGTAAGATATATATATATATAAGAATAATAAATGGCAAAAGTGAATATTCCATTATTAGTAATTACTTTAAATAAGCTATGACCAACCTAGACAACATATTAAAAAGCAGAGACATTACTTTGCCGAGAAAGGTCCGTGTAGTCAAAGTTATGGTTTTTCCAGTAGTTATGTATGGATGTGAGACTTGGACTATAAAGAAAGCTGAGTACTGAAGAATTGATACTTTTGAAGTGTGGTGTTGGAGAAGACTCTTGAGAGTCCCTTGGACTGCAAGGTGATCAAAGCAGTCAATCCTAAGAGAAATCAGTCCTGAATATTCATTGGAAGGACTGATGCTAAAGGTGAAACTCCAGTACTTTGGCTACCTGATGTGAAGATCTGACACCTTGGAAAAGACCCTAGTGCTGGGAAAGATTGAAGGCAGAAGAGTAGGGGATGACAGAAGATGAGATGGTTGGATGGCATCACCTACTCGATGGCCATGAGTTTGAGCAAGCTTCAGGAGATGGTGATGGACAGGGCAGCCTGCCATGCTACAGTTTATGGGGTCCCAAAGAGTCGGACACAACTGAACGACTGAACTGAACTGAAACCTTCCAGTTAATTTATAGATATTGTAAAAATGGAAGGAAACAACTATGTTTCAAGCAAATGATGCTTATAAGAGACCACCGTTTAACCAAAAGACACAAAGAGGAAGAAAGTGAGAGAATGCAAAGAGACATTTCATACAAAGAGTAATCGAAAATAAGCTGGGATGGCTCTAATAATAATAGAAAATACCAATTTTAAGACAAAAAGCTTTAGAAGACGTGCATTTATATTGATGAGTCAATTCATCAAGAGGGGATATCAAGCATAAACATATGCACGTCTAACAGTAGACTCTTGGAATAGATAAACATTCACAGAATTAAAGGGAAAAACAGATACATCTCGGTAATAATTGGAGACTTTAAACCTCACTGTCACTAATGCATAAAACATCTTGAGTAAAGGTCAGTAAGGAAAGAGACAACTTGAACAGTACTTTAAAAACAACTAGACCTTATAATATACAGAAACATTGCACTTACCAACAGAAGATGTCAGATTCTTCTTAAGTACACATGGAACATTTTCCAGAATAAAGCATATGTCAGGCCATCAAATTTCAGTAAACTTAAAAAGATTGAAATCATAAAAGGTTTCATGTCTTGGCTGCAATGGAGTAAAAGCTGGAAAGAAAGGAAACTAGAAAATTCACAAATATATGGAAATTAAACAGCACACTCTCAACCAACCAGTAGGTTGAAGAATTGTTAAAGAAACTATATTTTGAAATGAATGAAAATGGGAACACATCATACCAAAACTTATAGGATGCAGCGAACTACTACTCAAAGGAATCTATAGCTAAATATCTATGTTAATAAGAAAGATTTCAAATAAACCCACCTTTATCCTAAAGAGGTAGACATATAAAGACAAACTAAGATAAAGATAAAGTCATCAGAAGGAAATGAATAATAAATATTTCAGTAGAAATAAGTGAAAGAGGATAGAAAACAATAGAATAAATAAAACCAAGTTGTTTCTTTAAAGGATATTAAAATTAATGACTCTTTAGCCAAACTCACTAATGAAGAGATACTCAAATAAGTACATCACTCTATATAGGAATTAATTCAAAATGTATCAACTTAATATAAGAACTAATTTTTTGCACTGTTAGAAAAAAATAGGAAATCTTTATGACATCCCATTTGGCATTGAACTCTTGATTTGAAAATGAAAGCATGAGCAACTAAAGAGTTGAACAATCTTAGACTTCAAAAGACTTGGTAATAATTTAAACAGATGGATGAGGGAAAAGGAGTAGGCAAGCTTGATCCCATCATTTTAAGGGATTCACTCTGTGTGTTCTACACTCTTGAGTTTTGGACAAATAATGACATATATGACATAATGACAAATATGACAAATAATGACAGTATCATATAGAGTAATTTCACTGCCCTAAAATACCTCTATGCTCAACCTATGCATCCTTCTCTCTCTGCTCTGAAATCAAGGTAACCTCTGTTCTTTTTTTATCTCTGTAGTTTTTCCTTTTTCCAGAGTGCCTTGTAACTATAATTATACAATATGTAGCTTTCCAGATGCACTTCTTTCAGTTAGCAGTTTGTATGTAAGGTCTTTCCTAACTTTTAGGTAACTTTTAAGAGCTCATTCTGTATTATAGTTTCAGTGTAGGAGCTATTATCTGTGCTTTAAATAGTTGTATCCATATATTATTTATTATTTGTGTATTTATTGACTTTGTTTTAGTATATTTGGGAAAATTTATTCAAAATATTTTAGAATCAATTCAGATCAGATCAGATCAGTCGCTCAGTCGTGTCAGACTCTTTGCGACCCCATGAATCACAGCACGCCAGGCCTCCCTGTCCATCACCAACTCCCGGAGTTCACTCAGACTCACGTCCATCGAGTCAGTGATGCCATCCAGCCATCTCATCCTCTGTCGTCTTCTTCTCCTTTTGCCCCCAGTCCCTCCCAGCATCAGAATCTTTTCCACTGAGTCAACTCTTCACATGAGGTGGCCAAAGTATTGGAGTTTCAGCTTTAGCACCATTCCTTCCAAAGAAATCCCAGGGCTGATCTCCTTCAGAATGGACTGGTTGGATCTCCTTGCAGTCCAAGGGACTCTCAAGAGTCTTCTCCAACACCACAGTTCAGAAGCATCAATTCTTCAGCGCTCAGCCTTCTTCACAGTCCAACTCTCACATCCATACATGACCACAGGAAAAACCATAGCCTTGACTAGATGAACCTTTGTTGGCAAAATAATGTCTCTGCTTTTGAGTATGCTATCTAGGTTGGTCATAATGTTCCTTCTAAGGAGTAAGCGTCTTTTAATTTCATGGCTACAGTCACCATCTGCAGTGATTTTGGAGCCCAGAAAAATAAAGTCTGACACTGTTTCCACTGTTTCCCCATCTACTTCCATGAAGTGGTGGGACCGGATGCCATGATCTTCGTTTTCTGAATGTTGAGCTTTAAGCCAACTTTTGCATTCTCCACTTTCGCTTTCATCAAGAGGCTTTTTAGTTCCTCTTCACTTTCTGCCATAATGGTGGTGTCATCTGCATATCTGAGGTTATTGATATTTCTCCTGGCAGTCTTGATTTCAGCTTGTGTTTCTTCCAGTCCAGCGTTTCTTGTGATGTACTCTGCATAGAAGTTAAATAAGCAGGGTGACAATATACAGCCTTGACGAACTCCTTTTCCTATTTGGAACCAGTCTGTTTTTCCACATCCAGTTCTAACTGTTGCTTCCTGACCTGCATACAAATTTCTCAATGCAGGTCAAGTGTTCTGGTTTTCCCATCTCTTTCAGAATTTTCCACAGTTTATTGTGATCCACACAGTCAAAGGCTTTGGCGTGTCAATAAGGCAGAAATAGATGCTTTTCTGGAACTCTCTTGCTTTTTCCATGATGCAGTGGATGTTGGCAATTTGATCTCTGGTTCCTTTGCCTTTTCTAAAACCAGCTTGAACATCAGGAAGTTCACGGTTCACATATTGCTGAAGCCTGGCTTGGAGAATTTTGAGCATTACTTTACTAGTGTGTGAGATGAGTGCAATTGTGCAGTAGTTTGAGCATTCTTTGGCATTGCCTTTCTTTGGGATTGGAATGAAAACTGAACTTTTCCAGTCCTGTGGCCACTGCTGAGTTTTCCAAATTTGCTGCCATATTGAGTGCAGCACTTTCACAGCATCATCTTTCAGGATTTGGAATAGCTCAACTGGAATTCCATCACCTCCACTAGCTTTGTTCATAGTGATGCTTTCTAAGGCCCACTTGACTTCACATTCCAGGATGTCTGGCTCTAGCTCAGTGATCACATCATCGTGATTATCTGGGTCGTGAAGATTTATTGTTACAGTTCTGTGTATTCTTGCCATCTCTTAATATCTTCTGCTTCTGTTAGGTCCATACCATTTCTGTCCTTTATCGAGCCCATCTTTGCATGAAATGTTCCTTTGGTATCTCTGATTTTCTTGAAGAGATCCCTAGTCTTTCCCATTCTGTTGTTTTCCTCTGTTTCTTTGCATTGATCGCTGAAGAAGGCTTTCTTATCTCTTCTTGCTATTCTTTGGAACTCTGCATTCAGGTGTTTATATCTTTCCTTTTCTCCTTTGCTTTTCACTTCTCTTCCCTCCCCAGACAGCTATTTTGCTTTTTTGCATTTCTTTTCCATGGGAATGGTCTTGATACCTGTCTCCTGTACAGTGTCCTGAACCTCATTCCATAGTTCATCAGGCACTCTTATCTGTCAGATCTAGGCCCTTAAAATCTATTTCTCACTTCCACTGTATAGTCATAAGGGGTTTGATTTAGGTCATACCTGAATGGTTTAGTGGTTTTCCCTACTTTCTTCAATTTCAGTCTGAATTTAGCAATAAGGAGTTCATGGTCTGAGCCACAGTCAGCTCCTGGTCTTGTTTTTGCTGACTGGATAGAGCTTCTCCATCTTTGGCTGCAAAGAATATAATCAATCTGATTTCGTTGTTGACCATCTGGTGATGTCCATGTATAGAGTCTTCTCTTGTGTTGTTGGAAGAGGGTGTTTGTTATGACCAGTGCATTTTCTTGGCAAAACTCTATTAGTCTTTTCCCTGCTTCATTCCATATTCCAAGGCCAAATTTGCCTGTTACTCCAGGTGTTTCTTGACTTCCTACTTTTGGATTCCAGTCCCCTATAATGAAAAGGACATCTTTTTTGTGTGTTAGTACTAAAAGGTCTTGTAGGTCTTCATAGAACCGATCAACTTCAGCTTCTCCAGTGTTACTGGTCAGGGCATAGACTTGGATTACTGTGATATTGAATGGTTTGCCTTGGAAACGAACAGAGATCATTCTGTCGTTTTTGAGATTGCATCAAAGTACTGCATTTTGGACTCTTTTGTTGATCATGATGGCCACTCCGTTTCTTCTGAGGGATTCCTGCCTGCAGTAGTAGATATAATGGTCATATGAGTTAAATTTACCCATTCCAGTCCATTTCAGTTCGCTGATTCCTAGAATGTCGACATTCACTCTTGCCATCTCTTGTTTGACCACTTCCAGTTTGCCTTGATTCATGGACCTGACATACCAGGTTCCTCTGCAATATTGCTCTTTACAGCATCGGACCTTGATTCTGTCACCAGTCACATCCACATTGGGTATTCTTTTTGCTTTGGCTCCATCCCTTCATTCTTTTTGCAATTTTCTCCACTGATCTCCAGTAGCATATTGGGTACCTATTGACCTGGGGAGTTTCTCTTTCAGTATCCTATCATTTTGCCTTTTCATACTGTTCATGGGGTCGATCAATCAGAATCAATTAGAATTTAGAATCTTTAGAATCAATTAGATTAAATTAACATCAAGGTTTAACCAACTTGATTAAGATTGTCACTTATGTGAAGTTTCTTAGACTTTAGTAAACTTAGTTTTCACATTTGTTTAATTGAACGTTTTTGTGAATGTAGTAATATGATCTAAATTAATATTTTCCCAAATACACTTAACTTATAAATTATCTTCTCATTAATTATGTCTAGTTTTTTCATATCAAATTTATACATATGTAAAAAATTATTTCCCTATCTTGTGTGTGAAAGTTGCTCAGTCATGTCTGACCTTTGCAACCCCATTGACTGTAGCCTGCCAGGCTCCTCTGTCCATGGAATTCACCAGGAAGGAATACTGAAGTGGGTTGCCATTCCCTTCTCCAAGGGATCTTCCCAGCCCAGGGTTTGAAGCTAGATCTCCTGCATTGAAGGCAGATTCTTTACCATCTGAACCACCAGGGAAGCCCATCCTATAATATGTTATTATTTTCTCATTAATTATGCTCAGATTTGTCAAATATCAAACTTACAGGAAAATTTATTTCTCACATCTTAATAAAGGGTAAAGGCTAAGTAATAACTGAAAATGTATGTGTAAAATTCAAAATCAAAGACATACTCAACATATGTGTTTAATTATGTCCGACCCCTTGCCACCTTACAGAGTGTAGCCTGCCAGACTCCTCTGTCCGTGGAATTTTCCAGGTAAGAAAATGGGAGTGATTAGCCTCTAATTAAAATAAATTTAAATTAAAAAAAAAAAAAGAATATCAAAGATACCGTAGATTAAAAAAAAAAAAAGAAAACGGGAGTGGTTGCCATGAACTCTTCCAGGGGATCTTCCTGTCCAGGCATCAAACCCACGTCTCCTGTGACTCCTGCATTGGCAGGCAGATGGAAAGCCCATCGTATAACATAATTATTATTTTCTCATTAAGTATGCCCAGTTTTGTCAAATATAAAACTTACACATATGTGAAAAAATTATTTCTCTAATCTTAATAAAGGGTAAAGGCTAAATAATAAATAACTGAAAAATGTATGTGGAAAATTCAACGACATATCCAAACAAATCACCAAATAGATTATTTTTAGATAATCTTTCCAGTGAATGATTGATTTGGGTCTAATGCTTTTTACTTTTAGATACAATATTTTGTTGACCAATCTGCCTTCATAGAGAGGAGTATAACTAAAAGTATTTGTCTGCATAGTTAACTAAATAATAAAATTTCTAGTGCTACACTAGAAAACTAAAGGGGAGAGATAGGAATTGAGGAATACAGTTTATATTTTTTTCATAAAGACACAAATTTATAAATGCACTTATGAAAATATCTTCCGGAATGCAATGAATATAAACAATTTTATGATCATATCTAGTTATTGAAATTATATGTTTAACAATAATGTAAAAATATTAAAAATAATTATTAGTATTATTGCCTAGCTAAATTTGCCACATACTTTTCAGTCTTTTTCTCTTTATACTCCCAAATATTTAGCAGAAACAGCAAGTCTCCATAGATAAATTGAACAGTTTTTTACTTTCCATCATGAACAAAAAAATGAAATCTTGTTAACTAAAACCAATGTGTTACATAAAATAAGTTTAGAGAAATGTTTATTAAACTAATGGACCATTTGTGAATTAGTATTAGTACAAATTGAACAATTACTGAACTAACTAGTAAGAATGAACTTGGATCAATGAAAGTTGCTGTAACAGTCCAGTAGACATAAACTCATAGCACTTAAGTGGAAAGGAGTTCATAGAGATACAGATGCAGAGGAGAGCCATAAAATAAGACAGCCAAGGAAGAAGATACACCTGTTACAAACTTCTATTTACCTAAAAAATTAAAAAAAAAAAAAAGACATACATAGTCAAAATTCCATGAACCGAAAGAGCTATGAAAAGATGGTGATAGATGTTAAAAGGACTTAATCAGAAACTTATATAGGTGTCATTTTTCTAAGGATTCAGAGGATTTAAATAATGAATACAATTAATTTAAAATATATTGTAGAACTTTTGTCAAAAAATCACTATAAATCGAGCATTGATAAAAATCATTGAAATTAACTGTAAAGTAAGACACAACATCTGAAAGACGTATTCTCTGACTGAAAATGTAGAATAATAAGAAAGTAACTATTAAGCAAAGTCTAAACATGTCATCAATTAATAAAAAATTACATTGGATGCTGAAATATTTAGTGTTACTTTGCAGGTGTGCAAATCTCTATATACTGATTCAAATTGCAAATATATGCTAGAGACGGTTGATGTATTT
>NW_011495072.1:15896513-15909631 GCF_000754665.1 Bison bison bison | reverse complement strand
CATCAAAATGAATCTGCCACAGGTATACATGTGTTCCCCATCCTGAACCCTCCTCCCTCCTCCCTCCCCATACCATCCCTCTGGGTCGTCCCAGTGCACTAGCAGTTGATGTATTTAAATAAGGAAACATAAGAGTAAGCATTTCACTTTTTTGGTAGTCATAAAGCTTTAAAAGGAATGGAAGTATCCATTAGTATGCTGCTGCATCGCTTCAGTCATGTCTGTCTGTGTGACCCTATGGACTGCAGACTGCCAGACTCCTTTGTCCATGGTATTTTCTAGGCAAGAGTACTAGAGTGGGTTGCCATGCCCTCCTGCAGGGGATTTTCCCAACCAAGGTCTCCTGCATTGCAGGCAGGTTCTTTATTACTGAGCCACCAGGGGAGCCCCATTCATTAGTATGGAACTGGTTACATTTTTATGTATTTATTATTTATGGATAGTTTTTAAAGCTAATAGTGTCCCATGGAAAACAAGGTTCAAGAAAATATAATTTTGGGAAATTAAATTAAAAATTAAATTATTAAACATGTTATCTATTTATCTATCTGTACACATACATATTAAACACCTTGGGGCTTCCCACATGGTTCTAGTGGTAAAGAAACTGCTTGTCAGTGCAGGAGACATAAGAGCGGCAGTTTCGATCCCTGAGTCGGGAAGATCCCTTGGAGAAGGCAATGGCAACCCACTCCTGGAGAATCCATGGAATAAAGGAGCCTGATGGGCTACACAGTCATAGGGTCACAAAGGGTCACACATGACTGAAGCAACTTGGCACATACTTTAAATGGCTTATGCATCCAAATTCATGATAGTGGTTGGCTTTAAGAATGACTTCAAAGGAATAAGATTAGGAAGCTAAAGTGTAGGAAAATATTTTTTCCATTAAAATAATCTGTATTCTCTGTAATGTCCTATACAGGAGAAGAATCTTGAAAAGAGTGTGTGTGTGTGTGTGTGTGTGTGTGTGTGTGTATATATGTATATGTATGTATAACTGACTGATTTTACTGTGCACCTGTAACTAAGAAAACATTGTAAATCAACTATATGCCTATTTAAAAAAAAATCTCTTATATGTTTCTTGCTATATGGCATTCTGTAAAAGGCAAAACTGTGTAGATGGTAAAAAGATCATTGGTTGCCAGGAATTAGGGGGAGAGAAGGATGAGTAGCTGAACTGTAGAAGATTTTTAGGGCAGTGGAAGTAATGTATATATATATGATGGTGGATACATGCCACCCCTACAGTTGTTCAAAGCCAAGAAAGTATAACACCATGAGTGAAACCTACTGTAAACCATGATTGGTGATAATGATGTGTCAATATAGGTTCAGATCCCTGTATCTTCCTCTCAGTTTTACTGTGAACCTAAAACTACACCCAAAAAGGTCCTTAAAAAATCTGATAAATGTAAATTATATAGGATGATGTAAAATTTGGTTTATAATTTTGAATAAGTATGATTGCTTAAAATGAAATAGAGAGTAAATCACTGATTGACCATTACACTCATCAAACCTTCTAAGAAGCTTTAAGATTCTTGATAGCAATAATATACTCGCTGGCCTTGATGTTTACTAAGCTTGCTGCCTGAGATCTTATCTCTCCCCAAATAGTAAGGGATCTGCTAATGGGCATTTACCATGCCTTTTTCTCCTGCAACTGACTTTTGCTGATTTCAGCTTTTGCTGTTTGGCTTAGGTCTGCTTCATTTCTCATGCATTTCATGGTTGGATGATAGGACATGTGGATATGTGTTTATTGTCAATAAGCTAATTAGAGGAAAACAATCTGAGATAAATATCTAAGTCAGTTCCTGGATAAGACAGTTCTTAGCCAGAATAGGGTTATTTAGATACTCATATTACAAATGTCATACAGATTACAAAAGGTAATTAGGCACTACTTCTGCTAACAACTATTGCTGGAATGTGTGTGTGTGTGTTTTAATAGCTTTGTCCACAGATAAATTATAGACTGTGTCCAAGATAATGTATTTGCACATTTATCAGTGCCTGTTTTCTGTCCGTCTGTTAAAGGCAGCCTCCACTTCATGTTTGTATTCCTCTGTATATATGCTTGTTATGTGACTTTATCTTACATGAACAAAACAAAAAATAAATTTAAGTCTAAATGTACAAATTGAAGGTGCCTCGTTTGTTATTTTGGTCTTCTATGGGGTTTCTTTTTTAGTAGTTTTTAAATAAATATGCCAATCTCAAGTAGAGATTGTGTGAGTGTGAGCCAAGATTTTAGTGATCTGGGTAAATCTGGATGTATGAAACAAAGGAAAAAAAGAAAAAAAAAAAACAGAAGGGATATGATAAGAGATAGATCCAGAGGAGATTTCATAGTTTACTGTCTTCCATTTTAACTATTATACTACTCTACTGAAATTGCACTATGGTAAGCATGATAGTTCTTATAATCTGTGGTATTTAACAAAGGTGATTTTGTGTTTTTTTCCTGCCTGTGTGCGTACTTAATTCCTGCATTACCATGAATTTTTCTTTTAAAAACTCAGAAGAACTATCTTCTTTTTTTGCTTCATTTGGCATTATTTATTTGTCCTTTTAATTATTTCACAGTCCTATAGAGTAATGCAGTTATAAGAAAAATGTATAACTCAGCATCATAGTTTGTCATTGTAAAAATAGCATGAGATACATGACAAGTGAATTCTCAGTAGGACCTTAGATAAACTGAGGGAGGCTTCTGCTTAGCTGTTGTCTGTTTCGTAATTTAAATTCCTCCCACAGTTCTCTAAAGGACAGTAATTTAGATGTATCATTTAAACTACTAGTGTCATACTGTCTTCCCACAATTATTCAAGTTGAAGTGAAAAATTACTCCCCAGCTATTCTTAACCTGATATTTTATCAAATAAAGGAATTTATGGATTGTTCTAGCGAGCATTTAAATAATAAATGAAAAGAATTCCAGATGAATACATTGTCCTTTAAAGTTAGAAGGGTTTCCTTTCTCAGAGGAGCAACTAAGATGCCAAGGCCTCTCTATGTTGACTTATTAGTGTCACCAAAAGGAAGTAAATTGTTGGAAATATAAAGAAAATAGACTTATAGCCCTCATGTGAATTATTCATGCTCAGTAGATATATAACAGTTTCTCTTGAAATGTAAAAATCTGTATATGGAGAGATACTCACATACTGTCACACTCAAATATTATTTGCCCATAAAATATTTCATACTGGTACAATTATGAATAATTAAGAAAATAGAAACTAGGAATCTTAAGAAGGACCAGGCTGTTTCTCACTGGTAAGTAAAAGAACTTAAAAGTAATCTGTGCACTTATCTAATCCATCACTCACATCCTCAACTGATATTTCTACAAGGTTTTCTCTTACGCTTATTTTTCTTTCTCATCCTTTAATATAGAACCGTCAGTAAATTAATAGTAAGAACTGAAATAAACATTTTCAATCAATTAAAAAAAAATCTTTGTTATTAACTAATTTATTATTGATCATCTTATTCCCTCAGTTAGAAGACATTTCAAAGAAACTTTGGAAAAGACAATAGCAGTTTTTCATCAAACTAACACAATTCATAAGACCTGATGATTAAATCCTGCCTGGTCTTTTTCAAATCCAGGAACTAGATTGTATGTTACCTTGTATCACTTATCAGTTTCTTTGGAGAAGTATCAGGTATCCTTGCAGACAAATTGGGCTTTGAGATCAAATGTACCTGGATTGGAATCTCAGTTCTCTCAATGAATGCTCATGTGAACATAGGCAATAATTTCTGATCTTTAAGTTCTCCATCTAGATTTTAGAGGAAAAAAATCTTTTTAATGTTTATAACCTCATTTTTTATTGAGGAATAATTGACATATAACATTAGTTTCAGCATGCAAAATAATGGTTCAATATTTGTGTACATTGTGAAACAGTCAGCACAGTAAGTCTAGTTTACATTGTCACCTTAGTTTCCAAAAATTTTTTTCTTGTGATAATACTACTTTCTTAGCATCTTTTGAATAGGTAATTCAGTATTGTTAACTATAGTCATCATGCTGTACATTAATTCCCCATGATTTATTTACTTGATGACTGAGAGTTTGCAGTTTTGACCCCCTTTACATATTTCTCCCACCACCACCGCCCCCCCCCATCCTCTTGCAATAACCTGCCTGTCCTCTGTATCTGTGAGCTTGGTTTTGTGTGTTTGTGTTTTTGTTTTTAGATGACATACATAAATGAAATCAAACAGTACTTATCTTTCTCTGATTTATTTCACTTAGCATAATTACCTTAGAGTCTATCCATGTTGTTGCAAACAGCAAGATTTCATTATTTTTTTATGACTAATATTATATTGTTGTCAAATGTCTATCCATTCCTCTATTGATGGAGACTTAGATTGTTGCTAGGTCTTGGCTATTGTAAATAATGCTGCAATTAGTAATGGACGTACAGATCTTTTTAAGTTAGTGTTTTTATTTTCTTCGGATAAATACCCAAGAGTTATGCTATTTTTTTTTAAATGGTGCAAGTATGATTTATTAAACTTAGTACCTTAGTACAGGTGCTTAGTACTTAGTACACTGTGCCTTAGTATAGATGCTGAGGTTTGCTGAAGGAGCTCTTAATGTTCAGGCCTGGAGGAAATTCTGCCAATTTTTATTGAGCAGTGACACCAGGAAGTTGACAAGTGGATATTGTACACAATCTCATCTATCGTCCTCATGTGGCCAGCAACCACTACCATGGACTTTAGTTCATCAACTTTGGCCACCATGTTCTTATTCTGGGTCAGCAAGGAAGGGAACTTGTCAGCCTTATTCAGGTCTACACCCAGGATTTGTGGAATCTGCTTGATAAGAGACTCTTGAAGCCAAAAAGGCATCATAGTTCTTGGCCAGCATCTTGACCAATTTCTTATTCTTGTTGAGTTTCTTCAGTGCCTTGTCGTCCTTGTGGGGGATGTCCACAGCTTTGGCCTTATCACAATGTCCCCAAGAACACATATTTTTTAAATCAAATTGTTGATGTTACTATTGCTTTGCTCTTGGATTGTATGAATTGTTTATATATATTGGATATTAACCCATTACCACATATGATATTAGCAAAAATTTTCTCTCATTCGTCAGGTTTCTTTTTCTTTAATTGATGGTTTTTTTTTTTTTTTTTTTCCTGCTGTGCAGAAGCTTTTTTTTTTTATTTTTTTTAAAATTTAATTTAATTTAATTTTTAAACTTTACATAATTGTATTAGTTTTGCCAAATATCAAAATGAATCCGCCACAGGTATACATGTATTTCCCATCCTGAACCCTCCTCCCTCCTCCCTCCCTTACCATCCCTCTGGGTCGTCCCAGTGCACTAGCCCCAAGCATCCAGTATCATGCATCGAACCTGGATGGGCATCTCGTTTCTTACATGATATTTTACATGTTTCAAAGTCATTCTCCCAAATCTTCCCACCCTCTCCCTCTCCCACAGAGTCCATAAGACTGTTCTATACATCAGTGTCTCTTTTGCTGTCTCATACACCGGGTTATTGTTACCATCTTTCTAAATTCCATATATATGTGTTAGTATACTGTATTTATGTTTTTCCTTCTGGCTTACTTCACTCTGTATAATAGGCTCCAGTTTCATCCACCTCATTAGAACTGATTCAAATGTATTCTTTTTAATGGCTGAGTAATACTCCATTGTGTATATGTACCAAAGCTTTCTTATCCATTCATCTGCTGATGGGCATCTAGGTTGCTTCCATGTCCTGGCTATTATAAACAGTGCTGCGATGAACATTGGGGTACACGTGTCTCTTTCCCTTCTGGTTTCCTCAGTGTGTATGCCCAGCAGTGGGATTGCTGGATCATAAGGCAGTTCTATTTCCAGTTTTTTAAGGAATCTCCACACTGTTCTCCATAGTGGCTGTACTAGTTTGCATTCCTACCAACAGTGTAAGAGGGTTCCCTTTTCTCCACACCCTCTCCAGCATTTATTATTTGTAGACTTTTGGATCGCAGGCATTCTGACTGGTGTGAAATGGTACCTCATAGTGGTTTTGATTTGCATTTCTCTGATAATGAGTGATGTTGAGCATCTTTTCATGTGTTTGTTAGCCATCTGTATGTCTTCTTTGGAGAAATGTCTATTTAGATCTTTGGCCCATTTTTTGATTGGGTCATTTATTTTTCTGGAGTTGAGCTGTAGGAGTTGCTTGTATATTTTTGAGATTAGTTGTTTGTCAGTTGCTTCATTTGCTATTATTTTCTCCCATTCTGAAGGCTGTCTTTTCACCTTTTTAGAATGATGTACTACTGCTTTTTTGTTTATTTTGTCATTGTTGCTTTTGCTTTTGTTACCAGATTTAAAAAATCATCACCAGGGCCTAGTGAAGAAGCTTATTGTCTACGTTTTCTTATAGAAATTTTATGTTTACAGGTCTTACATTTAAATATTTAATTCATTTTCAGTTAATTTTTTGAGTATGGTGTAAAATAGTCATCCAGTTTCATTCTTTTGCATGTAACTCTAGTTTTCCCAGAACCATTTACTGAAGAGACTGTCATTTCTCCATGGTATATTCTTGACTCATTATAAATTAATTGACCATATATGCATGGGTTAAAAATCTTGAAGTATTCAATAAGCTTATATGAAAATAAGTTAATCACTTGATAAAAATAAGCAGAATAATACATAATATTGTTAACAACTTTCTTTTATTTTTTGAACAAGTGTTTTATTTATTTATTTTTTTACTTTACGATATTGTATTGGTTTTGTCAGACATCAACATGAATCTGCCACGGGTGTACACGTGTTTCCAATCCTGAACCCCCCTCCAATCTCCCTCCCCATACCATCCCTCTGGGTCATCCCAGTGCACCAGCCGCAAGCTTCCTGTATCCTGCATCGAACTTGGACTGGTGATTAGTTTCTTATATGATATTATACATGTTTCAATGCCATTCTCCCAAATCATCCCCCCCCCCACAGAGTGCAAAAGACTGTTCTATACATTTGTGTCTCTTTTGCTGTCTCGCGTACAGATGGTAACGATAACACTTTCTTTTTATTATTTTCACATCAGTTATTGTCTTTTTACCCCTGTGAATAGAATTATTGGTTTACTTTAGTCTAATACTGAATTAAGAACACTCCTTACCATGGACCATTTCCTTAGCTCCTTATGACCTAATGTCCCAATAATATGACAACTTTATTACAACTCTCACATTAAAACTAATAAACCCACTTTGCCTAAAATATGATTGGCTCTATTATCTAATTGTTTGAAAATACTTTAACAAATGATTATATATGATGTCATCTTTTTCCTAGGTGCTTGGATCTCTCTGTTAAACATAGAGATGTTCTGGATCATTCAAATGGTAGGAATTTCAGTTATTTCTTTGGAGTTTGTCTTTTAAATTTTCCTTTGTGTAGTGGGGGTCCTGACTAGTCATTTTTATTTAATATGCAATATTGCTTAAAAATATCCATATACAGGTAGCTGGAAGGTATTTATCTCCCACAGAGATCTTTTCTATCTCTGAAATTGATGATTCACATGGGATATAAACATTTGTGTTACCACTAGGATGTTTTTGTCTCAGAGTTTACCTCATGGGCTTTATTCACATGTTGGCATATTGTTTGTTAATGCCCTAAATTTTCCCTGAAAAGTTAAGTCTAATGTATAGCAGGATTATAGCACACTAAAACACTATTACCTTTGCCTTTAAAGTAATTGATAATGCAGTTTATTATGTTAGTTAATCATATTTTGGGAATGGTATTGGATACTAAATATTCAAGGTTAAATTTGGAGATTATTATCCTTAATTAAAAACTCATTCAATTTTATTCTTCCTAAATTGTTATAGTATATGAAAACATATTGGTCAGTGTTAAAACTTTGGTGTTGCATAAATATGTCTGTAAAAAATATATCTACTTATTCTTGTTAAATGCAAAAAAAAAATGCTTTGTAGATTGTACACTTCCATCATCTGATAAAACTGGGACTCAAAAGTAGTATTGCAAATTATATTCCTAAATCTATTGATACAGTTTCTAGGCATATGATAACATATAAATTATGTCATACTGGTCCTTTATGTATGAAATAATTTGGGGCTGGGAGGATATGCTTTAATTTTTTATTACATTTGTGGATTTGTAAAATTCTTATAAGTTTGTGGGTTTTGTTTTATCTGTATTTTTCTTTATATAATTTGACTTTATGTTAATTACATATGCATATGCTCAATTGCTCAGTCATGTCTGACTCTTAGCCACCTTTTGGACTGTAGCCCACCAGGCTTCCCTGTCCATGGGATTCTCCAGACAAGAATACTGGAGTGGGTTGCTATTTCCTCCTTGAGGGTATCTTTCCAATCCAGGGATCAAACTCAATGTGTCTCTTGCATTGGCAGGCAGATTCTCTACCACTGAGCCAGCCACCTGTGAAGACACTTAGGTGTATATGACTCTTTTAAAATACTGCTTGTGTACCCTTACTTTTCGTAGTATATATTGTCTACTTGATATTTTTGCCTTAAGTTCATTTTTTAATTATAATATTGAGGTACAAGAAATTTCTTGGAAGGGAGATTCCTCTTTTTCAGGTGTAGCTTCCTTCATCCGTTAATTTTTACATATTCTGTGAAGGTGTGCTTAGTGTTATTAGCCAAAATAGTACCTAGTTACAAGAGAAGTGCTCTCATTTTTAATAGATGAGATTAACATGTGATTATAGTGACTCTAGACATATATTGCAGTTATTATCACCTGAAATTGTGTTTTTTATTTGCTGTGCATTTTGTTACTTTTTAAAATTTCTTAGTTTTGTAGGGTTGATAGAGTTTTTTCTTTAATCGTTTATAAAATATACATGGTACTCTTTCCATAGCACATTTAATATTTTACCGTTGATATATTAATTCCAATTAAAATTAATTAGAATATTTGGCCTCTTTATAGGATAAGACATAAAACCAGTGGAATGGTTTCTCTTTGAACTTATTTCCCCCTTTTCTGTATTATTTGTATCTATATTTTTAATTCTAGTTTGCTTTGAATAGAAAATTTGTATTATTTATTTACTTATTTGGTGTTTACAATAAATATTATTCATACTTTTTGATTTGCTATATAAATTTCTTTGTTCACCCTAGCTTCCTTTGTCCCTTTTAAAATACCTGGATTAATTTATCTGCTGCATTAATTTCTCACTGTAATGAATGATAGTCTTTAGTAATCTATTCACTGAGAGTCTCTAGATAATACATTTCTGCATCATTTCCCTAAAATGTTGACAGTGTACCCTTTCACTTGAGCGCCAGCAGAGAGTAACTAAATGCCAATTTATCAATGTTTTCCATTTACTCTGAAGCTATGACTCCACTGCTTACTGATTCATTCCTGCTTATAAAATATCTGCTAATTTGATTGTTGTACTTTTCCAGATCAGTCTTTCTCTTTTATTTTCATATTTGTCTTTTTCTTGATGTTCTACACTTCAGTATGCAATGTCTAATTGATGATTTTTCTAAAATTTACTCAACTCTGCTAATGTAACCTGGTGATGTTTTTAGTCTGAGGATCCAAACATTATTTGGTGCTAAAAATATTTAATCATGATATTCCCTTCATCTTTAAATAGTCTCCAAATGTTCCTTTATCCTCATTGTCAGTATTCCCTTCCTTAATAACTTCTTTTAAATATGTGATGGAGCTACTCATTCTAGCCACAGTTATTTCTCTGCATGTATCACTTCAGTCTATTTATGTTTATTCTCTGACTCACTAAATCTTTTTTAGATATGTTGTATCTAATATTTGTTCTGTTTGTTAACTGTGTGTGAGATAATTTTTATTTGAACACCTGAATATTTTGTGTCTCAAATCATCTTTTTTCATACTTATCATTTCTTATTTGTATATTTTTTTATATTGCTATTTAATGAATTACCAAAATCTGCTGACTGAAAAAAAAACACACATTCATTGTCACAGCTTCTGTGAACCAGGAGTCCTGGCATGGCTTAGCTGGACACTGCTCCAGGTCATAAAAGGCTATGGTCATGGTGTGGGCCAGGTTGCATTTTATTCTGGTCACTTAACTGGGGAAAAATAGGATTCCAGGTTCATTTAGGTTGCTGTCAGTGTTCATTTCCTCATGACTTTTTAACTGAGGTCCTCAAATTCTTATTGATTGTTGACTTGTGGGCTCCACCAGGTTTTGGAAGCTGCCCCCCATTCCCTGTCATAAGGATCTTCATGAATACTTTTACAAGATGGAAGCTTACTTCTTGAAGGCCAACAGAGTACCTCTATCCCTATGTCTCTCTCTCCAGTGGCTAGGAGTCTTACATGAGAAATATAATCATGAGAGTAACATCCCATTATCTTTGTCAAGTTCTGTTGTTCAGAAGCAAGTCACAGATTCCACCTGTACTCCAGGGAGTATACTAAGTGTGACACATTGGGATGTCATCTATTATATATTTACCACAATATTTAATAAATTCCTTTATTGCAGGGTTTCTGCTCTTCATACTTTTAGACGTCAGCAACAATATTCATGGTCCTCTGGGGAATGCTGCATAATATTTCCATCTATTGATATTCAATATCCTTAATTTTTTGCATTTTCTGTTAAAAATGGTAATTTTTGTTTGAAAGCTCATGAGCTCGAAGATTTTTTTTTGAAAGTTCATGTTATGTGAGATTATTTTTCTTCATTATATTTCATCTTCTTGCATGATATTTCATTGGACTCTTTGCAGGCATCAGTGTTGCAGATTCTTGGCATGGGTCTTATGTTAGGAAACTTAGTGTTTTGTACTATATGAGGAACAGTCTACCCACCAAGATTAACTTATCTGTGAGGTATAGGTGGCATAGTGCCCAGATTCTACAGTATTGTTGGGGCCTAGGGAAATGGTTTCATTTTAATATCTTTTAAAATAAAAATAAAAAAATAATAAATATATAGCAATGAGTCTTGTCTGGCTTATATTCACCTTCATACTAGCACAGTAATATAATTATATATATATACACACACACATATATGTGTATATATATGTGTTTACTGAGAAAGGGGCCCACAAAGACAAATGACTAGAACTCATAACAGCCATGCAGTCATGATACTATCCCACTGGACATTTTAGCTATATGTAGTATTGGGTTATACTGTTCTCATTTCCAGAAGGGAGAAAAATCACTATTTTCTGGTACCTGTAGATCTGTTGGGTTTAACTATTTTAGAATCTCGTTCACTTGCTCATTCACTTGCATAGATGAAACTGTAAGAAAAAGAAGGAACTCCCTAAAATTTTTGGTATAAAAAAATGGACTACTTACAGAGCTGTCCACAGAGTTAATGCATGACACTGTTATCTCTTAGTTGCTGATTTAACTAAGTCTGAAAGTCAGATCAGAAATTTTCAGCTTTAGACTGATTAACATAAACTTGAACCAGAATCAATTAAAAAACAAAAGTAAACAATAGTTAAACATACCTAAATGTTGGGGAAAATGAAACAGTAGGGTCTAAAATGCTGGCATGAGCCAGAATCATTGTTATAAAAGTGAAATCACTCAGTTGTGTCCGACTCTTTGCGACCCCATGGACTGTAGCCCACCAGGCTCCTTGGTCCATGGGATTTTCTAGGCATGAATACTGGAGTGGGTTGCCATTTCCTTCTCCAGGGGATCTTCCCAATCCAGGGATCAAACCCGGGTCTCCTGCATTATAGGCAGATGCTTTACCATCTGAGCTACCAGGGAAGCCTAATGTATATTATTATTATATTATATATCCCAGCAAGACGGTAGGAGGGGCAAAATTACATTAGAATCAAAACCCTTACCTGCCAGAGATGCTCAGAGAGCTCAAACTAACCTTGCGTGCACCAGGACCCAGAGAACCTACGGAGACTGAGCAAGAACTGTGTTTGATTGTCTCCTGTGAAGGTAAAGGTCAGCAGTGGCCTAAGGCAGGGCAGAGATTCTGGATGCAACAGACCTGGGTATGGCATAAGCCCTTTTGAAGGAGGTCACCATTAACTCCTCCATAGAGCTGCCAGATCTTACACAGGACTGGGGAAACAGACTATTGGAAGGCACAAACAGAACCATGTGCTCACCAGGACCCAGGAGAAAGGAGCAGTGATCCCACAAGAGACTGACCCAGACTTGACCATGCGTGTCCAGGAGTCTCTGGCGGATGTGTGGGTCGATGGTGGCCTGATGCAGGGTCAGGGGCACTGAGTGCTGCAGTGTGTGGATGGGACATTTTGATGGAGGTCACCGTTATCTTCATAACCTCCACCATGTTTGGCCTCAGGTCAACAACAGGGAAGGAACATCCTCCTGACCATCAAAAGAAAATTGGATTCAAGATTTACTGAGCATGGCCCCACCCATCAGAACAAGACCCAGGTTCCCCCTTAGTCAGTCGTTCCTATTAGGAAGCTTCCATAAACCGCTTATCCTTATCTATCAGAGGGCAGACAGAATGAAAACCACAGTCACAGAAAACTCACCAAACTGATCACATGGACCACAGCCTTATCTAACTCAATAAAACTATGAGCCATGCTGTGCAGGGTTACCCAAGACAAATGAATCATGGTGGAGAGTTCTGACAAAATGTGGTCCACTGGAGAAGGGAATGGCAAACCACTTCAGTATTCTTGCTTTGAGAACCCCATGAATACCATGAAAATGCAAAAAGATAGGACTCTGAATGATGAACTCCACAGGTCAGTAGGTGCCCAATATACTATGGAAGATCAGTGAAGAAATAACTCCAGAAAGAATGAAGAGATGGAGCCACCGCAAAAACAACACCCCGTTGTGGATATGACTAGAGATGGAATTAAAGTCTGATGCTATAAAGAGCAGTATTGCATAGGAACCTGAAACATTAGGGCCATGAATCAAGGTAAATTGGAAGTGGTCAAACAGGAAATGGCAAGAGTGAACATCCACATTTTAGGAATCAGTGAACTAAAATGGACTGGAATGGGTGAATTTAACTCAGATGACCATTTATATCTACTACTGTGGGCAATAATCCCTTAGAAGAAATGGAGTAGCCATCGTA
>NW_011495072.1:15887373-15896413 GCF_000754665.1 Bison bison bison | reverse complement strand
ACCATTTATATCTACTACTGTGGGCAATAATCCCTTAGAAGAAATGGAGTAGCCATCGTAGTCAACAAGAGAGTCCAAAATTCAGTATTTGGGTGCAATCTCAAAAGCAACAGAATGATTTCTGTTTGTTTCCAAGGCAAACCATTCAATATCATAGAAATCCAAGTCTGTGCTCAGAACAGAAATGCTGAAGAAGCTGAATGGTTCTATGAAGACCTATAAGACCTTATAGAACTAATGACCCAAAAGGTGTGCTTTTCATTATATGGGACTGGAAGGCAAAAGTAGGAAGTCAAGAAATAACTGAAGTAACAAGCAAATTTGGCCTTGGAGTACAAAACAAAGCAGGTGAAGGCTAACAGAGTTTTGCCAAGAGAACACACTGGTCATAGCAAACACCCTCTTCCAGCAACACATGGGAATACTCTACACATGGACATCACCAGATGGTCAGTACTGAAATCAGATTGATTATATTCTTTTCAGGCAAAGATGGAGAAGCTCTATACAGTCAGCAAAAACAAGACCGGGAGCTGACTGTGGATCAGATCATGAACTCCTTATTGCCAATTTCAGACTTAATTGAAGAAAGTAAGGAAAACCACTAGACCATTCAGGTATAACATAAATCAAATCCCTTACGATTATACAGTGGAAGTGAGAAATAGATTCAAGGGATTATATCTGATAAACAAGAGTGTCTGAAGAACTGGATGGAGGTTTGTGACATTGAACAAGAGGCAGTGACCAAGACCATCCCCAACAAAAAGAAGTACAAAAACTCAAAATTGTTCTCTTGAGGAGGCCTTACAGATAGCTGAGAAAAGAAGACAAGCTAAAGGCAAAGGAGAAAAGGAAAGATATACCCATTTGAATTCAGAGTTCCAAAGAATAGGAAGGAGAGATAAGAAAGCCTTCCTCAGTGATCAGTGCAAAGAAATAGAGGAAACAATAGAATGGGAAAGTCTAGAGATCTCTTCAAGAAAATAAGAGACACCAAGGGAATATTTCACACAAAGTTGGGCACAATAAAGGACAGAAACTGTATGGACCTGACAGAAGCAGATTATATTAAGGAGAGGTGGCAAGAATACACAGAAGGACTGTACAAAAAAGACCTTCACGACCCAGATAACCATGATGGTCTGCTCACTCAGTTAGAGCCAGACATCCTGGAGTGAGAAGTCAAGTGGGCCTTAGGAAACATCACTATGAACAACGCTAGTGGAGGTGATGGAATTCCAAATCCTAAATGATGATTCTGTGAAAGTGCTGCATTCAATATGTAAGAAAATTTGGAAAACTCAGCAGTGGCCACAGAACTGGAAAAGGTCAGTTTTCATTCCAATCCCAAAGAAAGCAATGCCAAAAAGAATGTTTGAACTACTGCACAATTGCATTCATGTCACATGCTAGCAAAATAATGCTCAAAATTCTTCAAGCCAGGCTTCAACACTATGTGTGTGAACTGTGAACTTCCAGATGTTCAAGCTGGATTTAGAAAAGGCACAGGAACCAGAGATCAAATTGCCAACATTCGTTGGATCTTCGAAAAAGTGAGAAAGTTCCAGAAAAACATCTACTTCTGTTTTATTGACTACACCAAAGCCTTTGACTCTGTGGATCACAACAAACTGTGGAAAATTGTTAAAGAGATGGGAATACCAGAACACCTGACCTGCCTCCTGAGAAATCTGTATGCAGATCAAAAAGCAACAGTTAGAACTGGACATGGAACAACAGATTGGTTCCAAATCGGGAAAGGAATACGTCAAGGCTGTATATTGTCACTTTGCCTTTTTAACTTGCCTTTAACTCATGAGAAATGCTGGACTGGATGAAGCAAAAGCTGGAGTCAAGATTTTTTGGCAAAGTATTGATAAACTTACATATGCAGATAACAACTTCTTGGCAGAAAGCAAAGAAGAACTAAAGAGTCCTGTGATGAAAGTGAAAGATGAGAGTGAAAAAATTGGTTTAAACTCAACATTCAGAAAACTCATCATGGCATCTGGTCCCATCACTTCATGGCAAATAGATGGGGAAATAATAGAAACAATTACAGACTAGTTTTATGAGCTCCACAATCACTGCAGATGGTGATTGCAGCCATTAAATTAAAAGACACTTGCTCCTTGGAAGCAAAGCTGTGACCAACCTAGACAACATACTAAAAAGCAGGGATATTACTTTGCCAACAAAGGTCCAGCTGGTCAAGGCTATGGTTTTTCCAGTAGTCATGTATGGATATGAGAGTTGGATTAGCAAGAAAGCTGAGTGCTGAAGAATTGATGCTTTAGAACTGTGGTGTTGGAAAAGACTCTTGAGAAACCATGGACATCAAGGAGATCCAACCAGTCCATCCTAAAGGAGATTAGTCCTGGGTGTTCATTTGAAGGACTGATGTTGAAACTGAAACTCCGATACATTAGCCACCAGATACGAAGAGCTCACTTATTTGAAAAGACCCTGATGCTGGGAAAGATTGAGGGCAGGAGGAGAAGGGGACGACAGAGGATGAGATGGCTGGATAGCATCACTGACTCAATGGACATGAGTTTGGGTAAACTCTGGGAGTTGGTGATAGATAGGGAGGCCTGGCTTGCTGCAGTCCATGGAGTCAAAAGAGTTGGACACAACTGAGTGACTGAACTGAATATGCTATATATGATGAGAGGAGGTACTGGGGTTTCGTTAAGTTTCTTATGTTATTAATAGAAAATGTAGCATTTTAAAAACAGCCATGGCTTTAGAAAAATGACTGTTCTTATAAAGAGTTTTCCTTAGATTTCACATATTAATATTTAAAAACTTGTAACTAATTTATATTTTTAGTACTGTCCCTTTACAAATTTCTGAGAAAATTCTACATATGTTTGGGAGGGAATGTTAAATAATATTTATGCCACCTATTTAAGTAAGTAGACTGAAAAAATGATCACATAATAGGTTATTCGTAAGTTCATTTTAAGAAATTTAACATATAGAGATGCCTTAAAAAAAACTAGTACTAAAACTACCATATGACCCAGTAATCCCACTACTGGGCATAGACCCTTAGGAAACCATATTTGAAAAAGACACCTGCACCCCACTGTTCATCACTGCACTGTTTACAATACCTGGGACATTGAAGCATCCTAGATGCCCATTGACAGATAAATGGGTAAAGAAGTAGTGGTACGTACATACAAAGGAATATTACTTGGCCATAAAATGAATGTGTTTGACTCAGTTCTAGTATGGCAGATGAGTCTAGAGCCTATTATACCAAGTGAAGTAAGTCAGAAAGAGGGGAAAATATCATATATTAACACATACATATGGAATCTAGAAAGATGGTACTGATGAACCTCTGCAGAGCAGCAGTGGAGACACAGACATAGAGAATAGATTTGTGGACGGGGAAAAAGACAGTGGGGTGATTGAGAGAGTAGATTGAAATATAAACACTGCCATATGTAAAATTAGATAGCCAATAGAAATTTACTGTATGATGCACGAAGCTCAAATTTGGTACTCTGTAATAACCTAGAGGGTAGGATGGGATGGGAAGTGGAAGGGGGGCATATGTATACCTGTGACTGATTCATGTTACTATATGGCAGAAGCCAACACAATGTAAAGCAATCATCCTCCAATTAAAAATAAATTAATTTTAAAAGTTAAAAAAGAAATTTACTAGATAATCTTTAAACTATATCTAATGATAATTATGTAACATTTTCTTGCTAGATTTATAGTTATTTAATTCACTTATATAGTTAAAAAGTGCTTATTCAATATATTTTGTGCTTACTCTCATCACTCAAACTCTGCCTGTAATTATAGATTGAGATGCAACCTGTATTTCATAATACTGATCTCCAATTTATAACAAATATTAGCCAGTCAGTTTCTTAATACCCAAGTCATCAGAAATTTTTGGCAGCTGTTTCTCAAAACTTTAAGAATATACCTAAGTGACCTTAGATTTTCTTTCTTTACTTGGATATCAGTTCAAAATGCCTGAGGCTGAAATAATATTTCTTGCCTGTAGCAACCCCATGCCACTTGCCCCAACTTGAACCATCCTTACTTTCTCTGTCTCCCAACTCTTCCATAGGTTACATCCTATTGTATTTGATTTTTTTAGATCAAATTTAAACTCCAGGTTAAGGTCATTCCTCACATTTTTAAATTTATATTTCCTTTGCCTTTCTTCTTTTTAATATACAGAGGCTAATATTTCTTTTTGCAGTGACTTTTTCTTCTCTGTTTGTTCATCATTAATCCCTTTAAATAATGATGAATTATTTAATGACTTCTAAGGCTAACAAGTGTTACGGTTTCTTCATTATTCCCTACAAGACCATAAACCCCTCATTACTCTGTTGCCTTTAATTTTGTAGTCCCACTGAAACAAAGTCAATAATACATCCCCGGTAGATCAGACATCTTAACACTGTTTTATTTTGTCATCTGACTTAGTTACTAAGTTTTATATCATATAGGTGATTTATAAAGTGTCACCTATATTAAAATAACTTAGTGAAATAAATGTAACATACAATGAAAGCATCACATTAGTATTTTTGAACAATATAGATAATGGTCTCTATTGATGTATCTAGAAAGGCCCCTCATTATTGGGGTGGTTAGAGGAATTGTGTCATTTATGTAACAGAATTCTAATGTACAGAGAGACTAATTGAAAAATAATGATATTGTTGAGTTTATTAAGAGGGAGTAGATATGTGTATGAATATGGCTGACTCATGTTATACAACAGAAACTAACACAACATTGTAAAGCAGTTATATTTCAACAGAAAAAAGGCTGATATCAAAATGAGTATAATAAATGTAGATCTGTACACACTAGTTCTCATTTACTTTTGAGGATGTGCCATCTTTTTTCAAGACTAGTAAGAAACACATTACTGCATAAACTAGTAAGAAACACATTCCTGTATTTTACTGTACAGAATTGGTGGTGTCTTGTCTAAATATACTCCTCTAAATACAAAGCATTTCTAAATATAAATCTAAATAAAAAGCATGTCTAAGTTGAAATCATTTCCTGTGCTTTTGGTTAATAACTCTTTTAAAGGTCATTTTATTCTTTGCCAAAACTAATTATAAGAGATAGCAATAAATCTATTTCTAATTGTACATATGAGAATTATATGTTTGGTTCATTATCCAAAATACAGTGTCCTAAAAATTCAAGTCAGCTTATATTAATATTCTTATAGATTCTTCCACCTCACTGGTGTTTTCTCAATGAACGTTTTAAACAAATTATAAAAAATTGCCTGAGAATGACTGCTAGATTTGCCTGTGTCCTTCATGCAAGCAGTCTTGAAAACACTTTAAAAAATGGAGCATCTACTATTGCAAGGATACGTCTTACATGCTGAGAAAGACCGTATCTCTTATATAGACCAATTTAATAAATAATCAAGGAAATATAAGTCTAAAAGAAGAATGACTCTTATGTGTGTGTGTGTGTTTAAGTTCAACCTAAAAATTATAATAAAGTTAAGATTTAATCCTTGGAAGCAGTGGGAAAGGATAAAGGCAATTGCTTCAATTTGGGGCTGGTTGTCCAGAGGTTTCTATAAACAAGGAAAGATCCAAAAGGAAACTTGTCTTTCATTAATTTATTTATTTAATCTATGTTTATTGAGAATCTACTGGGTACTGAACACAATTCGAGGTACCTGGTAAATAGCAATGATACAAAATAATTAATATTTATTGTAGTTATATAGTTCATTATTGTAGTCATGGAAACTATTCTAGCAATGATAGACTAGTGCAATGAGTAATTAAATTATACACTATGCTAAAACAATAAATGGTATTTAAAAAAAAAGTAAAGTGGGTTATACAGTAAGGTACACTAGGGGTAAAGGTAGTTATTTTTAGCTCTAAAAAAATTGATTTTTTGCTCAGGATCTCCAGACCTAAATTCCTGCCACAGTTCATTTTTCAGTGTATTGATAATTTTAATTTTACTCCCCAAAAATTGCAGTTGTCTTCAATATTGAATTTAATGATAAATAAATTGTTGTTTATGTGCGTGGTTTGATCAGAGTAATTTGTGATAAATGAAGGGTATTCTCAAATTTTTTGGCTTAAATAAGTGAGAAGGCAGGTTATATTAGGCAGCATGCAAATGTAGCCAGATAAGAATGTATGATAATGTGCTTCTCTGGAAATTATAGAACTAACATTCAAAGAGAGTAGCTTAGACTGAGTGGTGATCCTCTTTATTTAGGGTTGACATTTAGGATAATTTTAATGGAAGAATAGGATTTGGCCTATGGAATATAGTAACTATCACTTTTGTCTCAAAGCCAAATAACACCCCTAAATTGAAGGGAGCACCCCTCAGGGGGGTGCCATGCCACCTTTTCCTGAGGTGGAACTGGGAGAGGCTGAAGGCAGCCTCAGAAAAGATCACAAAGTCATTAACATCAAAGTTACTTTAACAAGTAGAATAATTTTTTGAAATAAAAAGATACTGGATTGTATTCTTTCATGGAAGACACAGTCACCATTTTGAGAAGGAAATGGCAACCCACTCCAGTATTCTTGCCTGGAGAATCACATGGATGGAGGAGCCTGGTGGGAGACACCCCATGGGATCTCAGAGAATCGGACGTAACTGAACGATTAACACACAGTGAACCACCACAATCATTTTGAGGGGTTTTAGGAATATAGGAATACGTGATTTTCTAGACTTCAGTAAGAGTAATAGCAGGCATCAACGTTTCTTTCCAGCAGTGGCAGAGAAAGATTTCTCCTTCACCTCCGCCACTCTCTCACTTCCACTAAGGAAATGCCACAATTGTCAGAATTAACAAAAACAATTTGGAACAGAGAACAAAGGAACTTGCCTTATGTGGTTGATTATTGATTATAGGAGAGTAAATAAGTAGAAATCTAGAAAAAAAGATGTTATAAATTAAGCTTTTAGGAAGATCAGGGGAAATGAAGGTTGAATATTAACAACACTTTGTCAATAAATTCTATGCTTGTAAATGTGAAGGTAGTATAAGAAGTTTATAATTAATGTTATATAGAATGAATTGGGGAGAAGACAATGGTAACCCCCTCCAGTACTCTTGCTTGGAAAATCCCATGGATGGAGGAGCCTAGTAGGCTACAGTCCATGGGGTTGCTAGGAGTTGGACATGACTGAGTGACTTCACTTTCACTTTCATACATTGGAGAAGGAAATGGCAACCCACTCCAGTATTCTTGCCTGGAGAATCCCAGGGACCGGGGAGCCTGGTGGGCTGCCGTCTATGGGGTCGCACAGAGTCAGATACGACTGAAGCAACTTAGCAGCAGCAGCAGAATGAATTGGAATTCTTAATTAAGATGGTAAAAGAATAAAATTTAGTCTTGTTCATATAGAAAAAAGCAGAATACTGGAATTGGTAGCCCTTCCCTTCTCCAGGGGATCTTCCCTACACAGGGATTGAATCCAGGTCTCCCATATTATGGGCGGATTCTTTACCAGCTGAGCTACAAGGGAAGCCCAGAGAAAAATAGAATGAAGATAAACGTGAAATGATCATAATTGTACATGCAAAGATCAAAATATAAATTTATTTATTTTTTATTTTTATTTTATTTTTTAACTTTACAATATTGTATTGGTTTTGCCATATATCAACATGAATCTGCCACAGGTATACACGTGTTCCCCATCCTGAACCCTCCTCCCTTCCCGTACCATCCCTCTGCGTCATCCCAGTGCACCAGCCCCAAGCATCCAGTATCGTGCATTGAACCTGGACTGGCAACTCGTTTCATACATGATATTTTACATGTTTCAATGCCATTCTCCCAAATCTTCCCACCCTCTCCCTCTCCCACAAAGTCTATAAGACTGTTCTATACGTCAGTGTCTCTTTTGCTGTCTCATATACAGGGTTATCGTTACCATCTTTCTAAATTCCATATATATGCGTTAGTATACTGTACTGATGTTTTTCCTTCTGGCTTACTTCACTCTGTATAATAGGCTCCAGTTTCATCCACCTCATTAGAACTGATTCAAATGTATTCTTTTTAATGGCTGAGTAATACTCCATTGTGTATATGTACCACAGCTTTCTTTTTTTTTTTTTAATTAATTTTATTTTATTTTTAAACTTTACATAATTGTATTAGTTTTGCCAAATATCAAAATGAATCCGCCACAGGTATACATGTGTTCCCCATCCTGAACCCTCCTCCCTCCTCCCTCCCCATACCATCCCTCTGGGTCGTCCCAGTGCACTAGCCCCAAGCATCCAGTATCGTGCATTGAACCTGGACTGGCAACTCGTTTCATATATGATATTATACATGTTTCAATGCCATTCTCCCAAATCATCCCAGCCTCTCCCTCTCCCACAGAGTCCAAAAGACTGTTCTATACATCAGTGTCTCTTTTGCTGTCTCGTATACAGGGTTATCGTTACCATCTTTCTAAATTCCATATATATGCGTTAGTATACTGTATTGGTGTTTTTCCTTCTGGCTTACTTCACTCTGTATAATAGGCTCCAGTTTCATCCACCTCATTAGAACTGATTCAAATGTATTCTTTTTAATGGCTGGGTAATACTCCATTGTGTATATGTACCACTGCTTTCTTATCCATTCATCTGCTGATGGACATCTAGGTTGCTTCCATGTCCTGGCTATTATAAACAGTGCTGCGATGAACATTGGGGTACACGTGTCTCTTTCCCTTCTGGTTTCCTCAGTGTGTATGCCCAGCAGTGGGATTGCTGGATCATAAGGCAGTTCTATTTCCAGTTTTTTAAGGAATCTCCACACTGTTCTCCATAGTGGCTGTACTAGTTTGCATTCCCACCAACAGTGTAAGAGGGTTCCCTTTTCTCCACACCCTCTCCAGCATTTATTATTTGTAGACTTTTGGATCGCAGCCATTCTGACTGGTGTGAAATGGTACCTCATAGTGGTTTTGATTTGCATTTCTCTGATAATGAGTGATGTTGAGCATCTTTTCATGTGTTTGTTAGTCATCT
>NW_011495072.1:15875540-15887051 GCF_000754665.1 Bison bison bison | reverse complement strand
ACTCCTAGCGACCCCATGGACTGTAGCCTACCAGGCTCCTCTGTCCATGGGGTTTTCCCGGCAAGAGTACTGGAGGGGGTTGCCATTGCCTTCTCCCCAATCCATTCTATATAGCATCTAGGTTGCTTCCATGTCTTGGCTAAATTTTATTAAATTTTCCAAATGCTGTTAAAAATGATGATGTTACCAGCTAAACCTGTCCTGATTCATTTGCTTTCATTAAAGTCGCATTGAGGAATAGCATGAGTGTCTAATGTACTTTGCTGTTGACAGTGATTACTCAAGTTTCTGTGAGATATCAAAGGAAACATAAAGTAGAACAGAGGAGAGATTCACAAAACTTTGAGTTGGAAGATTTGGGTTTAATCAAAACACTGTAACTTATTAAATGTGCAACTCAATCCTGTTACTTAAATTCTAGGCAGTGGTTTTCTTGTCTACAAAATGAATATTACAGAAATTACTCTGAATCTCAGAATGTTAAAATTATATAAAAATGAGATTATGTGAGTGCAAGTTATGTGCAAACTTCAAAAAGCTTTAAGATGATATTGTGATATTTATGATAGACTAAACTTACTGAAAAATTGGTATGGTTAAATAGTTTGTTTGTGCAGTATCAGAAAAGAACTATTATACAATTCAAATAAATACAATTTAATCTCACATGCTTCTTATTGTGGTTCTGATACCCAGAGTGGGAATTACAGAACTTAACATTTAATGCACTAGTTCTAAATACCTCTCTTGTAAACTATTTGAATTGGAATGTTCCATGTTTATAACACTTACGTGATTTTCTTGCCAAACAGGTGGAAAATAAGGGATAAATCATATCAACTTGAGAGTATAATCTAACATTTTAATTTGACCATAATTATTTTATTAACAATAAATGGAGAATATAAGTCATAGCTAAATTTCAGCATTTTTATTTTAATTCCCCATGTGAATTTTAATTAAAACATGATTGTATTTAATATTTTTTAATGGCATAACAATATGCCAGCAAATTTGGAAGATTCAGCAGTAGACACAGGACTGGAAAAAAGTCAGTTTTCATTCCAGTCCCAAAAAAGGCAATGCCAAAAAGAATGCTCAAACTGCCACATAATTGCACTTATCTCACATGCTAGCAAAGTAGTGCTCAAAATTCTCCAAGCCAGGCTTCAGCAGTACGTGAACCATGAACTTCCAGATGTTCAAGCTGGATTTAAAAAAGGCAGAGGAACCGGAGATCCAATTGCCAACATCTGTTGGATCATCAAAAAAGCGAGAGAGTTCCAGAAAAACATCTATTTCTGCTTTATTGACTATTACAAAGACTTTGACTGTGTGGATCAAAACAAACTGGGAAATTGTTAAAGAGATTGGAATACCAGACCACCTGGACCTGCCTCCTGAGAAACTATATGCAGGTCAAGAAGCAACAGTTAGAACTAGACATGGAACAACAGACTGGTTCTAAACCGGGAAAGGAGTATGTCAGGGTGTATATTGTCACCCTGCTTATTTAACTTATATGCAGAGTACATCATGAGAAATGCTGAACTGGATGAAGCTGGAGTCAAGATTCCTGGAAAAAATGTCAGTAACCTCAGATATCGGAGAAGGCAATGGCACCCCACTCCAGACTATTGGCTGGAAAAATCCCATGTACAGAGGAGCCTGGACGGCTGCAGTCCATGAGGTCGCTAAGAGTCGGGCAGGACAGAGCGACTTCACTTTCAGTTTTCACTTTCATGCATTGGAGAAGGAAATGGCAACCCACTCCAGTGTTCTTGCCTGGAGAATCCCAGGGACAGGGGAGCCTGGTGGGCTGCCGTCTATGGGGTCGCACAGAGTTGGGCACAACTGACGAGACTTAGCAGCAACCTCAGATGTGCAGATGACACCATCCTTATGACAGAAAGTGAAGAGGAACTAAAGAGCCTCTTGATGAAAGAGAGTGAAAGAGTTGATGTAAAACTCAATGTTCAGAAGACTAAGATCATGGCATCTGGTCCCATCACTTCATGACATTAGATGGGGAAACAGTGGAAACAGTGGCAGACTATTTTTTGGGCTCCAAAATCACTTCAGATAGTGACTACAGGCATGAAATTAAAAGACGCTTGCTCCTTGGAAGAAAAGTTATGATCAACCTGGACAGTATATTAAAAAGCAGAGACATTACTTTGCCTACAAAGGTCTGTCTAGTCAAGGCTATGGTTTTTCCAGTAGTCATGTATGGATGTGAGAGTTGGACTATAAAGAAAGCTGAGCACCTAAGAATAATGTTTTGAACTGTGGTGTTGGAGAAGCCTCTTGAGAGTTTTGGACTGCAAGGAGATCCAACCAGTCTACCCTAATGCAATCAGTCCTGAATGTCCATTGGAAAGACTGATTCTGAAGCTGATACTCCAATACTTTGGCTACCTGATGTGAAGAACCGACTCATTGGAAAGACCCTGATGCTGGGAAAGATTGAAGGCGGGAAGAGAAGGGGACAACAGAGGATGAGATGATTGGATGGCATTACTAACTCAGTGGACATGAGTTTGAGTAAACTCCGGAAGTTGGTGATGGACAGAGAGACCTGGCGTGCCACAGTTCTTGGGGTTGCAGAGAGTTGGACACAACTGCATAACTAAACTGAATGACATAACATTACAAGGTTTAGAAATTGTATTATGTGGTTAATTAAGTAGAAGTGTTGCTTTCCCTCCTATTTATTTTCTTTAGTGTTTTTTTCAGATTTTAAGTGTTTTTTCAGTTTTAGATTTGCAGAAAAAGGATGGATATATTTTGAGAACTCCCATATACCTCACATCATTTATAGAATTATCAGTAATATTATATTAATCAGCACACTATATGAATATGGTGCATTTGTCACAAAGAACCTAGATTAATACATAATTACCAATAAATTCAGATTTTCATTTTCTTGGTCTTTTTTGTGTTCCAGGATTCAGTCTAGGATTCTACATGACATTTAGTTGTAAAGTTTCCTTAGGCTTTCTTGTCTGTGACAGTTTTTCTGACTTCCTGTTTGTAAAGATTACCTTGAGAGTTAAGCATCACTGTCAAGATATTTTGTTGGATGCCTCTCTATTGGAATTTGTCCCATCTTTTACTCTCTAATGATTAAACTGAGTTTATAGATTTGGGGGATAAAAACCATAGAGTTAAGTAAAAATGCCTTTATCTCATATTAAGGGTATATCACTTAGATGCTCTAAAGAGTAATAGTGCATAGGAACCTGGGATTGTAGGTCCATGAATCAAGGTAAATAGGACATGGTAAAACAGGAGATGGCCAGAGTGAACATCGGCATTTTAGCAGTGAACTAAAATGGACAGGAATGGGCAAGTTTAATTCAGATAATCATTGTTTCTACTACCATGGACAAGAATCCCTAGAAGAAATGGAGTAGTCCTCATAGTCAGCAAGAGAGTCTGAAATGGCTGTACTCGGGTGCAATCTCAAAAATGACAGAATTAACTCAGTTCATTTTGAAGGCAAAGCATTCAACAGTACAGTAATCCGAGACTATGCCCCAATGAAGCTGAAGTTAAATGCTTCTGTGAAGACCTGCAAGACCTTCTAGAACTGTTATTAATTTAAGATATTCTTTTCATCATAGGGAAATGGAATGCAAAGGTACAAAGTCAGGAGATACCTGGAGTAACAGGCAAGTTTGGCCTGGGAGTATGTAATGATGCAGGGCAAAGACTAACAGAGTTTTGCCAAGAGAATGAACAGATCATAGCAAACACCCTCTTCAACAATATTAGAGACGACTCTACACATGGACATCAGCAGATGGTCAACATCAAAATCAGATTGATTATATTTGCAGCCGAAGATGTACAAGCTCTGTAAAGTCATCACAACAAAACAAAAAAAAACCCAAAAGACCTGGAGCTGACTGGCTCAGATCATCAGCTCTCTATTGCAAAATCCAGGCTTAAATTGAAGAAAGTAGGGAAAACCACTAGGCCTTTCAGGTATAGCCTGAATTAAATCCCTTATGATTATACAGTGGAGGTGATGAATAGATTCAAATGATTAGATCTGGTAGACTGCCTGAAGAACTATGGGTAGAGATTTGTAGCATTGTACAGGTAGTGGTGATGGAAACCATCCCAAAGAAGAAGAAAAGCAAGAAGGCAAAGTGATTGTCTGAGGAGGCCTTGCAGATAGCTGAGAAAATAGATGGGGCAAAAGATAAAGGGAAAGATACACGCAGATGAATGCAGAGTTTCAGAGAATAGCAAGGAGCGATAAGAAAGCTGTCTTAAGTGATCAATGCAAAGAAATAGAGGAAAACAATAGAAAGGAGAAGACTAGAGATCTCTTCAAGAAAATTGGAGATACCAAGGGAACATTTCCTGTAAATATGGGCACAAAATAGGACAGAAACAGCAAGGACCTAACAGAAGAGGAAGAGATTAAGAAGACGTGACAAAAATACAGAGAAATAATGTACAAAGACCTTATTGACACTATAATGATGATGATATGGTCACTAACCTAGAGCCAGACATCCTAGTATGTGAAGTCAGGTGGACCTTAGGATGTATTAATAAATAAATAAAAATGTAGGTCAGTCATGTCCAACTCTTTGCGACCCTGTGGACTGTAGCCTACCAGGCTCCTCCCCCCATGGGATTCTCTAGGTAAGAATACTGGAGTGGGTTGCTATTCCCTTCTCCAGGGGATCTTCCCGACCCAGGGATCGAACTTGGGTCTCCCACATTGCAGGCAGACGCTTTAACCTCTGAGCCAACAGGGAAGCCCCATCCAAAGCTAGTGGAGGTGATGGAATTCCAGCTGAGATATTTAAAATCTTAAAAGATGATGTTGTTAAAGTGCTGTGCGTTAGCTTCCTTTGTGGCTCAGCTAGTAGAGATTTTGCCTGCAGTGCGGGAGACCTGGGTTTGATCCCTGGGTTGGGACGATCCCCGGGAGAAGGGAAAAGCTACCCGCTCCAGTATTCTGGCCTGGAGAATTCCATGGACGACTGAGCGACTTTCACTATCAATATGTCAGCAAAGTTGGAAAACTCATCAGTGACCACGGGACTGGAAATGGTCCAATCCCAAAGAAGGACAGTGCCAAAGAATGATCAAACTGCAGCACAATCGCCCTCATTTCACACGCTAGCACAATAATGCTCAAAATCTTTCAAGCTGGGCTTCAGCAGTATGTGAACAAAGAATTTTCAGATGTACAAGCTGATATTTAGAAAAGGCAGGGTAACCAGAGATCAAATTGCCAACCTTCACTGAATCATAGAGAAAAAGGGGAGTTCTAGTAAAACATCTACTTCTGCTTTTTGACTACACTAAAGCTTTTGACTGTGTGGAGCACAACAAACTGTAGAGAATTATTCAAGGGATGGGAATGGCAGACCACCTTACCTATCTCCTGAGAAACCTGTATGCAGGACAAGAAGCAACATTTAAAACCAGACTTGAAACAACAGATTGGTTAAAAATTGGAAAAGGAGTACATGAAGGCTGTATATTGTCACCCTGCTTATTTAATTTATATGCAGAGAACATCATGGGAAATGCCAGGCTGGATGAATCAAAAGCTGGATCAAGATTGCCTGGAGAAATATCAATAACCTCAAATATGCAGGTGATGTCATTCTAATGGCAGAAATCAAAGAGGAACTAAAGAGCATCTTGATGAAGTTGAAAGAGGAGAGTGTAAAAGCTGGCTTAAAGTTCAACATTTAAAAAACTATGATCAAGACATCCAGTCCTATAACTTCATGGCAAATAGGTGGGGAAAAATTGGAAATAGTGACAGAGTTTATTTTCTTGTGCTCCAAAATCACTGTGGTTGGTGACTGCATCCATGTAATTAAAAGACACTTGCTCTTTGGAAGAAAAACTATGACAGACCTAGAAATATAATTTCTTTTTTGTCAGGTTATATTTTCTCCCTTTACATAATGTACTGGTTGAAAATACACCACAGTGCATACCTCACACTTAACAAGTGTGGAGTTATGCTCCACTTCTTGTGGGTGGAGCATCTATATAAATGTTGGATTCTTTTATATGAGAGATTTGTCTCTTCTCCTGTATTTATTCAATAATTTATAAATAAAGACAGACTTGTGGGTATATTTTAAGCTTTGTGTTATTGTCCAGTACTATTTTATATTTTTGTGTTCAAATTATTTTAGCTTGGCCATTGGAAGCCCTTTCAGTTGGCTTTTGGGTATTTTCCTTTGTTGGTGTGTGTGTTTAAGTATTTCCTTTCTTTCTTGTGCTGTAAGACAGTCTAGGCTAATCATGTATTTCGTGCTTAAATCTGGAATTAGCCAGGTCTGTAAGGAGCTTTGGTTCCTCTCTTTGAAAAATGATGTTAGAAACTGGGATTTGGGTCCAGGTGTGCTTGTGTAATGTGAATATATGACAACCTTTTGTCAAAACACACAGACCTTTTAGCATTAAATCAGTCAAATGTCTGCCAAAAAATCATTTAGGAGTCAAGGAATACCACAATAAAATCTAGAATTTGATGTAATAATCTAACATTCTGCATAAAAAAAAATTGAATATGAGGGTTGTATAATTGTTTGCTTTCCTTATCTTCTTTTCAACCCCTAACAACTAGCATCTGCTGGGTTGCTTTTTCTATGAATTACTTTAAATATTTTTCTTTGTTTTGTTACTTCTCTTTTTCTTTGGAAGTAAAATGAAATAGAATACAACATAGAACATCTGTTTTCATTGGTTTGTTAACATTAACAATAGTTCCTTGCATTTATTAAGGAATATACATTCCTATATATTCCCTACAGTTAGAGTCATTCAAACAGTACTAAATTTTAGTGTGGATAAAATTACTGACCATAGAAACATTAAAATTATATCTCCTGTAGTAATAACCAGTACACGAGTTGTATATTAATTAGGAAATCAATAGACTTGTCAATAAAAAGGCAGCCTTTGATAGGATGATATTGTTGGAGGACCAAGTAGCTGAGAGGCCAGAAGTTACTAACTCATCAGGTGACTTATTTGATTTTAGGCTACACTCAAATTTCTTCTTAGGCTCCACAATCACTGCAGATGGTGACTGCAGCCATGAAATCAGAAGACAATTGCTTCTTGGCAGGAAAGTGATGACAAACCTAGACAGTATGTTCAAAAGCAGAGATATTACTCTGCCCACAAAGGTCTGTATTGTCAAGGCTACAGTCTTCCCAGTAGTCATTTATGGTTGTGAGAGCTGGACCATAAAGAAGGCAGAATGCCAAAAAAATGATACTTTCAAAATGTGGTGCTGGAGAAGACTCCTGAAAGTCCCTTGGACAGCAAGGAGATCAAACCAGTCAATCTTAAGGGAGATCAACTCTGATACAACAGCACTGTCAAATTATATATGAGGAGATAACAGGTAGAACTAAAATGTCAGATGCTGCATATTATCCATTCATGTAACTTGTTTTATAAGAGCAAAGGCTGTGATGTAGTTTAGTCACTAAGTCATGTCCAACTCTTGGGATCCCAAGGACTGTAGCCTACTAGGCTCCTCTGTCCTTGGGATTTTCCAGGCAAGAATACTGAAGTGGTTTGCCATTTCCTTCTCCAGGGGATCTTCCCAACCCAGGGATCGAACCCAGGTCTCCTGCAAGGCAGGCAGATTCTTTACCGACTGAGTAACCTTACTTGTTTAATTTCTAAAACACTTACTTTGTATTTCCTATCATAACTCTATAAATTATTCCAAACTGGCAGAATATTTATGAAAAACTTTCCAATTTTATCCTTTCCCATAAATCCTGTTCATTATTATTTTAAACTACTCTTTTTAGCAATATATGTTGGAGAATCTGTGTACTGAATTTAAACCAAAGTATTCTAGGAATATAGTTTGATTATGTGAATATTTCAGGCCAACTACAATTCAAAAATAATAAAAGAAAAATTACCACAACAAAAGTAGCTCAAATTTTCCTTCTAAATTATTTTAGTCCAGAGACAGTGTCATTTACTTATTTTTAAGGATATAAAGAAGAGCCTTGATTTTTTTCATTTGTTTGCATTTTGTTTTTTGGAACTGTTTTACCTTGTTTAATTTGTAAGTTAGTTAACATTTTAATGAATCATAATGGTCCAAATTGTAATAGGATAGTTCTTCAAAATGGTACTTCTTCCATAAGTTGTTCTATCAGGATTTACAGAAAGGGAAATAATGAACAATAACAACAACAAAAGTAGTGTCAAAGTTGAGAGATCCTTCAGATTTTCCTAGAAACACCTAAATTGTATAATTGAAAGCATTATTGATTTTGTTGTATATATAATGGCATATTTTATATATAATATATAGTATAACATGTTATAGTATGTATAGCAAATGTTATATTATTTTGCTATAATTAATGTTAATGTCAAAAAAAGTGTTTAAAATTTGAATTTCCAACAAATGTTTAAAAGATAGCCATAAGCTAAGTTTTTCTAAAAACCTCCTTTTAAGAATATAGTGTTGCCATTTCTTCTGCCCTCTGTAACACTATGTAGGTAATGACTAGTTGAAAACAGTATAAACTATACTGTTTCTTTTAAATAATAGTAAATCTTCTAAAAATTGGAATGAAATAATGCTTTTAAATTATTTGTATCCCATTTGTAAAGATAGAACACAATATATAGCAAAAAAATCAAAATTTATATCATGCCAAACATAAAGATTCTAAAAGAATTTTGCTGAAGTACAGAAGCAATTCATTTGTTGACAGAAGTCATAATTTATTTTAAATTAAGGAAAAAATTTAAAAGTTATACACCCAGAGTTAAATACCACAGAGAGGCCAGAGTCATAGTTTTACAAAAACTACCTTAAGTAAGAAAACAGAAGAAAATGAAAGACATTAGCACTGAAACTAGCATTACTATTGTTGTTGAAAGTTGTTGTTATTACATTTTGTTAAAATGAAATTGGTAAGGCAATTACAACTTTATTAAGGGGATCATTTCAGTGTTCAGTATAATTTCTTGTGATTATGCCTCTTTGTTCTCATTCCAAACAAATGTCTCATAGTATAAATATCACATATTACAGATGATTCAAATTAAAAACGGAAGCACTTTTACCATAGTCAATTCATGTTAATTTAAAATACTTCCTATAGCTTTTGGAATGTGCATTTACTTTTTTGTAATATGTAATGTGATAAGCATTCTCCTAAAAAACTTTGTATATCCTCAATTCTGTTAGAAATTTCTAAGTGTGTTCTGAAAAAAAGTTAATGCATAGGAATGCGATTAACATTTACCTTCTAAAAGATTTATTTAAATTCTGAATAGTTACATGTAATTGAAAATAGTGTATTCTTAATTTTCAATACTATAATTTACTTTCTTTTTACTTTAAGTTAGACTTTTGAAAGATTTTGATGATCTTTTCCTAAAAAAATAATGGATGAACAGTGATATTTGAACATATTTTTAAACATAAAGATTAAAAGAATAATGTTTTAATAAGTATGGCAAAAGTAATACGTGCTATGTGTTTGAAGATAGGTAACTTAATGAGAGAAAATATTTCTCAGTAAAGAAGTTGAAGTAGGAATTATGGTGAAATCATTTAAATTAAATTGTAAATGAGTTTTAATTTACCTTAATGGTATAAAGACATAACTGGGAAGTTAAATCTATAGAGAAAATATATGGAAAGCCACATATTAACTATTTGAGCGATATTTTTGGTTTATATTATTGAGTATACTGTTTTCTGTGATTAACATAGCTAATCAAAACTGACAATAATTGGGTTTTTATAAATATATATTCTGAAAATATTGGTCCATGACTTCAGCTATACAAAAACTGTCATTAAATCATATAGTGACAGCAAAGTTAAAATAATTTACAATGCTAATTTTCTTTGCCAGAGATTTTAACAGTTTAATTATTTTCTTGTTGGATAATCTTTAATTCTAACACTGTATTCCTTCAAGCAGTTCTAATTATATGGAATTTGAAGCTGATTTCCTGCATTGATTAATATCACAAGCAATCAAATTTAAGTGTTAGAAGACTCTGAGTCTCTGAGTATTTAAACTGTGTATTTTAGTACAGACTTATTTAGAAACCAGTGATAAAATTAATGTTTCTGTTTAGAATAACAGCAAATTATCCAAATATTACAATTTCTAATTATTTATTTTATTAAATGCATTTGCTTTAAAGCATTTTGAATTTGAAAATTATTTTTTAAAATATCAGATCAGATCAGATCAGTTGCTCAGTCGTGTCCGACTCTTTGCGACCCCATGAATCACAGCACACCAGGCCTCCCTGTCCATCACCAACTCCTGGAGTTCACTGAGACTCACGTCCATCGAGTCAGTGATGCCATCCAGCCATCTCATCCTCTGCCGTCCCCTTCTCCTCTTGCCCCCAATCCCTCCCAGCATCAGAGTCTTTTCCAGTGAGTCAACTCTTCGCATGAAGTGGCCAAGTACTGGAGGCTCAGCTTTAGCATCATTCCTTCCAAAGAAATCCCAGGGCTGATCTCCTTCAGAATGGACTAGTTGGATGTCCTTGCAGTCCAAGCGACTCCCAAGAGTCTTCTCCAACACCACAGTTCAAAAGCATCAATTCTTTGGCACTCAGCCTTCTTCACAGTCCAACTCTCACATCCATACATGACCACAGGGAAAACCATAGCCTTGACTAGACGAACCTTTGTTGGCAAAGTAATGTCTCTGCTTTTGAATATGCTATCTAGATTGGTCATAACTTTCCTTCCAAGGAGTAAGCGTCTTTTAATTTCATGGCTATAGTCACCATCTGCAGTGATTTTGGAGCCCAGAAAAATGAAGTCTGACACTGTTTCCACTGTTTCCCCATCTATTTCCATGAAGTGATGGGACCAGATGCCGTGATCTTCGTTTGCTGAATGTTGAGATTTAAGCCAACCTTTTCACCTCCACTTTCACTTTCATCAAGAGGGTGGTAAGGGTGGTGTCATCTGCATCTGAGGTTATTGATATTTCTCCCGGCAATCTTGATTCCAGCTTGTGTTTCTTCCAGTCCAGTGTTTCTTATGATGTACTACTCTGCATATAAGTTAAATAAACAGGGTGACAATATACAGCCTTGATGAACTCCTTTTCCTATTTGGAACCAGTCTGTTGTTCCATGTCCAGTTCTAACTGTTGCTTCATGACCTGCATACAAATTTCTCAAGACGCACACAAGAGAAGACTCTATACATGGACATCACCAGATGGTCAGCACCGAAATCAGATTGATTATATTCTTTGCAGCCAAAGATGGAGAAGCTCTATACAGTCAGCAAAAACAAGACCAGGAGATGACTGTGGCTCAGATCATGAACTCTTTATTGAAAAATTCAGACTTAAATTGAAGAAAGTAGGGAAAACCACTAGAACATTGAGGTATGACCTAAATCAAATCCCTTATGATTATACAGTGGAAGTGAGAAATAGATTTAAGGGCCTAGATCTGATAGATAGAGTGCCTGATGAA
>NW_011495072.1:15796909-15875440 GCF_000754665.1 Bison bison bison | reverse complement strand
AAAAGCAAAATTGCTGTCTGGGGAGGCCTTACAAATAGCTATGAAAAGAAGAGAAGCAAAAAGCAAAGGAGAAAAAGAAAGATATAAACATCTGAATGCAGAGTTCCAAAGAATAGCAAGAAGAGATAAGAAAGCCTTCTTCAGCGATCAATGCAAAGAAATTGAGGAAAACAACAGAATGGGAAAGACTAGGGATCTCTTCAAGAAAATCAGAGATACCAAAGGAACATTTCATGCAAAGATGAGCTTGATGAAGGACAGATATGGTATGGACCTAACATAAGCAGAAGATATTAAGAAGAGATGGAAAGAATACACGGAAGAACAGTACAAAAAAGATCTTCACGACCCAGATAATCACGATGGTGTGATCACTGACCTAGAGCCAGACATCCTGGAATGTGAAGTCAAGTGGGCCTTAGAAAGCATCACTATGAACAAAGCTAGTGGAGGTGATAGAATTCCAGTTGAACTATTCCAAATCCTCAAAGATGATGGCTGTGAAAGTGCTGCACTCAATATGGCAGCAAATTTGGAAAACTCAGCAGTGGCCACAGGACTGGAAAAGTTCAGTTTTCATTCCAATCCCAAAGAAAGGCAATGCCAAAGAATGCTCAAAGTACCGCACAATTGCACTCATCTCACACGCTAGTAAAGTAATGCTCAAAATTCTCCAAGCCAGGCTTTAACAATATGTGAACCATGAACTTCCTGATGTTCAAGCTGGTTTTAGAAAAGGCAGAGGAACCAGAGATCAAATTGCCAACATCCACTGGATCATGGAAAAAGCAAGAGAGTTCCAGAAAAACATCTATTTCTGCTTTATTGACTATGCCAAAGCCTTTGACTGTATGGATCACAATAAACTGTGGAAAATTCTGAAAGAGATGGGAATACCAGCCCACCTGATCTGCCTCTTGAGAAATTTTAAGATATGATTTTATTCAAATTTTAAAATGTCTATTTATCATCTGTAGTGTTATGGAATTTTAGTAGAGAAATGCTATCTGGTTTTGCTAACTATGATATTTCAGGCTGTATATCTACATTTTATTTATTTCTAACTCTGTGGTATGCATTTGTCTTCCTAGGGCCTCTAAGGTGCTGAGTATTTCTTGGTTGTTCATCTTAATGAATATAGTATAGTAGAACAATCCTGGAGAAATAAATGTCACCCCACTCCAGTATTATTGCCTGGAGAATCCCATGAACCAAGGAGTCTGGCAGGGTACAGTCCATGGGGTTGCAAGAATTGGACAGGACTTAGCGACTAAAGAGAGAGAGAGTGAAACAATGTGATGTGTTATCCAAATGGTCCATTCAATTTAGTTCTATAAAATGGTAGAGGACAGAATGGGTAATATAGCTCTGGAGCAAAACTGAAAATATATGTTGTCTCCTGTTCCATGTAAATATGAACTATTTAAAAAAAAAACAAAACAATATGAGAGAGAGGTGAACCTGTACAGATAATCCAAACTGGGTATCATGCAAAAATCACTTGAAATAGATGCATCTTCTTATGGATATTTTATATAGATTATTAAAATGAATTCAATCACTAGAGTTTATACAACATGACAAGTTAATAAGCATGTAAGTACACCATACCAAACTGGGAACAAACTTTAAAATGGGCTCTGCACCCAAAGTTCATAGCAGCATTATTTACAACAGCCAAGACATGGAAGCAACCTAAGTGTCCATCAACAGATAAATGTATAAAGATGACATGGTACATACATACAATGGATTTATCATAAAAAGAATAAAATATTGTCATTTGCAGCGACATGAATGGATCTAGAGAATACCACACTAAGTGAAGTCAGGGAGAAAAAAAGACAAATATTGTGTGATAGTATTTATACATGGAATTGAAAGAATTATACAAATCAATCTATATAGAAAACAGAAACAGACGCACAGATGAAGAAAACAAACTTAGAGTCACCAAAAGGAAAAGTTCAGTTCAGTTCAGTCGCTCAGTCGTGTCCGACTCTTTGCGACCCCATGAATCACAGCACTCCAGGCAAGGAAAAGGGAAGGGGGCAAATGATAAATTGGAGGATGGGATTAACAGACATGAACTACTAAACATAAAACAGAAAAGCAAGAAGGATTTACTATATAATACAGGGAATAATATTCAATGTCCTATGATAGCCTATAATGGAAAAATAATCATAATATATACACATATATAAATCCAGATCACTTCGCTGTAAACCTCAAAGTAACACAGTATTGTAAATCAACTATACTTAAAATTTTAAAACTTAATGTATTAATAATTCACACATTAACAAAATAAAGAAAAAATAAAAAAAGAAGAAAACACTTACCAAATCAATGTTGCATCTCTATGTCCAAGGCCATAATAATGTATTATAGCAGGACTACATTTCTAGCACTGCAGTTGGGGCCTAGAGTCACCCTGCAAGATCCATGTATTTTCTGCAGGGGCCAGCCTGTTAAACTAAATGAGTATATGATGGAGACCATTGCATCTGCATCCTTCAGGTCCTTATTAATTTGCACTGTTTGGTCCAGGTTTCATTACTGTCTGTTTACCATCCTGGCAGATTGGTAATTCCACTGTCTTCATTTTGCCTTCTGCACCATGAGAAACCTTACTACACAGAACAAGGAATCAATGTGGGGATTAAGCCAAGTGCCAAGTATCCCAATCACAATGGGAACTTAGGTATTGTACATTTAGGTATTTTAAAATGATAGCTAAATGGATTCATGCATCTTAGTACATCCACAGGAAGCTGAACCTTGCTTAGTATGCCATTAAGAAGGGGCCCATAATGATGATTTAGAAGTCTCTGTGTCGGGTTTCCTTGTTAGATATTTTCCTTTTTCCCTAGATGCTTAAAGGTTGAATGTCAATTTCCTTTTTCCCTAGGTGATTATAGGTCTCTCTGCGGAAAGACTGGGTATTCATTAATGATTATGTTTGCTGTAGTATTGCTTTATGTTTCTTCTCAAAGACATAGGCACCTCTTTAGTCAGTAGGTTCTGAATCTGAAAACAACACAAGACCAGAAACTTGGCAAGGGATTATAACATATTTATTAGGTTGGCTTCCTTCAGCCACTTAGTCTACCATTCTCTGTTTCCTGTGATTGTAGTACCTGGGTAGTGCCCTTGTCAACTGGCCATCTTTTTGTTTCTATGAACCATAGAACTGTCTCCATAACTATCTGTCAGTCAAAATCCTTGGCTACCTCTCTGACCCTGGCAGTCATTAGGATATTGTAATCAGTCATAAAGATATAGTGCCAGCTCTTGGCACTAAAGCATTGCTCTTTGTCCTAAATTGTCTCCATTGTTTCAGGGTTCTCCTATCTGTGTTGCTTCCAGTAAGCTTAGTTCTGTATCAGTCTTTCAAAACTCAGATTGTCTTACAAAGGAGAACTACATAATCTTGTTGAATCAGTGTCTCACCAATGCATTCCTCATAGCTTTGGTAAATGTGAATCCTCTGGGCCTTCAAACTGGAGCATTATCATTTAGTGAATCCCTTGGTCTTGAATAATATATCCTGTTATTATGTCTTCCCTTGTCTGCTGTAGCAATTCTGAAGTTTTATTTACTCTTACCATTGCTTGCTCATGCTTCTAAGAGCTGTCAAATAATTAATTTGGACAGTCTTCAGGGATTTTAACTACGTATCTTACAAGAAAGGTCCCAAATCAATAAATTATTGCCTATCCATTATTTTGTTATGGTACACTTTATCAGTGCAAATTCAGTGCAGACTTGGGCAATACTTTGGAGAAATTTGCAACATTACAAGGCCATTAAAGTGATGACTCCATTTGCACTGAAATGGAAACCTTTTTTATCTCCACTTATGTTATGGTCATAATGGAGTGGTCATGAATGGAGACTGCCTTGCAAAAGTGTGCCCTTATACAGAATAGTTCCTTGCAGTTTAGACAAACTCTAAAATACCAAGAGCAGGAGTCTGTCTATTGCAAGCTTGGGCAAAGACTCCTTCCTTGAGAGTTGATCTGGGTGGTGTGTCTCACTTTTTACCATACATTGAAGTAAACATATTAAAATATCTAGAAAATTTAGACAACCAAAGACAGCATACTATTGCTTTGGAACCAAGCAAAAGTTGATTTGTACTTTTATTGCGTTGACCAGATGATTTGCCAGTTTGATGAGGATGTTGTTGATAGCTGTATAACAATCAATGTAACTAATAACTCAGATTAAATTTTTCAGGGCTAAGTGATTTCCCTAATCATAATGTTTTAATACTTCCTCCAGAAACAAAAGCACATAGGTGGAACAGTTGATCAAAGATGAGACAATAACATGCTCCATCCACTAAACCACAAAACTTGGTTTTCTGAACTTGGTTTGTGAGCTAAACAAAAACACTGCAGGACAGGAGAGTTTGTCTTTTCTATCTATGTCAAGATGATTGTACTTACATATATGAGAAAAATTAATCATGAAACTAAATATAAATATACACAAGACAGAAACCTAAACCATTCCTTTTTACATTCAATATAACATTTTATATTTCCAAAATATTAAATGATTACTACATTCTTTTCTAAGTACGTGCTACCAATTTTATATTTCTCTCATTGTGGACCAGTGATTGGTTATGGTATGTGAACTATTAGCTACTTTGATCTAAATTATTTCAATCAGAGATATTCAGGGTTTTTTTTTTTTTTTTTAATTTGAAGGTAAAGATGTATTTTTTTCTTTATGTGAATACAGGAGACTGTTACTCCAGCGAACATGAGGGGAGCTATTTTCACATGAAACTGATCTTGCAAAGAGCAGAGTAGAAAGAACGAGGAACTGTAGTTTAGGTGGTATCATTGAGTTGCTGGGTTATCCATTAGTGTAGTCCTACTTTGAAATTTTCAGTGACCCAATATTCAAAATTATTTCATCCTCTTTGACTTAGATTTTTTGTTACTTAAAATGAAACAACTTTACTGACTGAAAAACTATAATAATTTTACAAGTGAGGGTGGTTTTTGTTTCAAGTCACATATGATGTGAAGTTGTAATAGGCAGCACTTTTTTCAAGAGAAATAAACTAAACTTGACCAGTTAAGAACAAAAGCAACACAAACCAAAAGTGATTTTTGTTGATGATAACATAAAAAAAATAAAATAATTGTTAGCTCACCTAATCACCTGTGGGAGGGGTAATACTGTAGGTTACAACAGCCAGTGCAATTCCCATAGAACTCTGTTTTATTTTTTTCCTGTTTATTTTGCTTTGTGTTTCAGTTTTCTTCTACTATGCTGAGTTTTTCAGCCAAGTAGGAGTCATGAACACCAGTAACTTCTAGGCTCACATTTTCCCATTTCTACCATCAGGGAATATGAATTCTTTTTCCTTTAGTTTAAACTTGAAAGAACGAGACAAGAATTCTGGCTGATCCCAGTCAGATCAAACACCTACTGATGTGTCCAGAGATGCAGTAGCTGCCAATTAGTAGCCTCAACAGTAGCTCCGTAGTTGGACTTGGAAAAAAATAATTCTCACTGAAGAAATACTATGAGTAGAAGTTTGAAGGCATTCCAAAAATGATATTAAAATAGATGTTTTCTAAATTCATAATTGGTTTTATAATGGGTCTGACTCCAAAGTCTGTACTTTTATTGACAATGGATAATTAATAAAAGCTCTTTGCAATTAATTAAATTATGGGGCTCATCACCAGAATTAGAATTGTAACTTTAGGATAGATTTGAGCAACTGAGATAAAATAAAAATAAGATATTTCAAGAAAAGCTGATGATCACCTAATAGAAATGCACATAACTTCATTTCATTTCATTATTTAAATACGGTAGCACAATGAGAACCTACTTATGGAATGATAAAAATTAATGATTTTTTTCAGCAAATCATTCTTTAAATGTTCAACTAGTAATTTTAATAATTTTTAAAAATATACCTTTTACAACTCTCTTTCACAGAAATCCTAAAGGAAATTTAGCTTCAGATGGTATTAGTTCTTATACAGACAATAGCTGGAATTATTTCTCCACCAGAGTCTGAGATAATACCAAAAAATATTTTATACTTCCCCAAATTGGAATAAACCTATTATACAGGGAGACATTAGGGGATTTTTTTTTCTGCCAAACTTGATTTTCTACATCTATATTTTATATAAAACAATTATCGTCAAAATCTAGTTTCAAAATCTAGATGATTCAGAGTCATATAATTTACTGAAGCTTGATCTCTACAGGGACATTAAAAATCTTTTCTCTCTGAGTTACTAACACTTCATCTTCACATAACTCTTCTAACTTTCCTTATTTTTCAAGTGATTGTTTTACTGCCATTCCTTCTATAACAATGACTATTACTTCTAACTTGCAAAATTTCAACTAAAAGATGTTTTCTTCCTAAACTCAAATAAAGAATAAGCTGTGTTATCAATAATCAGAGTTATATATCATCATCATTAGGCTTCAAAAATGTTTTTCTTATTGTGAAATTATAATTGATATTAAATATTATGCCCTTTTGAAAAACAGCCATAACTTGCTAATTTGAATATGTCATTACCTTCACACAGTTTGAATTTTCTAACAGTTTGCTACCTTCTTAATTCTCTATTCATTTAGGAATGGGAAATTATTGTATTGTCTTTCAAAGAACTTCTAATTTGCTGCGTTTAGGAACCTCATGTTGCCAAAATATGGTTCTCAGGAAGGGGTCATGTTCTGTTTTTCATTTATTTTCATTCCTTCTTCTAGTAAATTAGACACATGTTCAAGCAATTGAGGTAATGACTGAAATACTTTCAAGTTTCAGGGGAGTGGGTGCCGTATCTTTAATTGTCAGTGTATCTAGTGCTTTGTATATTACGTGTAAGCACAATGGAAGTTCATAAATACTGAATGGAGTTGAATTTGAGAATATTAGTGTAAAACATTTATTGAGATAAAAGAGAGTGTATATATTCAATATAACAGTTAATTACCTTCATTATGTTAATATTGCCCTGAGCTGTAACCTGGATCAGAAGTGAAATACAGAAAGAGAAAAAAAAAAAAGGGGAAATAAAAGATTAGACTTAGTATAAGCAATGCATGATTATTTTTGCTGTAATTGCTAGGTACTTAACATAACAGTGCTCTTCTTTGAAGAATATTTTCCTAGCCATCTTGGCAGGAGATTTTGAAATGAAGTATAACATGGAGGATATTCATGCAACATAAATTTAAGAAGCCTGTAACCCAAGTTAGTTTTGTGATATATTTGTATAAGGGGAACCTCTTGTGGGTCTTCTTTCACACTTATTTGTAAGACAGGTGGACAAAGGAAAAGTTAAGAATATTATTACAGTAGAACTTTTGACTGCAACCTGAATATCTTAGACTGATACATCAAATTTATTGAGACTGTATTAGCAAAATAAAATATATTTTTTAAGTTCTAAAAACACCATAATAATCTGGGTGGAAACTTGGGATATGGTTCAAATGCAGGCATGCAGGAAGCAAAATTCATTGTGATAACGTATACTAACGGAGTGAAGACTCTGAGCAGCTCTTCTTCCACGACACATTAAAATCACTGTATCTTCTTGGAGAAGTAGGTTAGGAAGCTCCTAGGATTTGTTATAGGTTTGCTCTTATGCCTATCAGGTACTGTTTCTGCCCAAAGTAGTTGGGATACATGGACTATATTGATTGAATAATCCTATTAAGACTTGGATCAGGTACTCGGGAAATTACATTAGTGAAAGAAATAACCATACCGTAGACATAAGGCACTCTATGTTCATTTAGAAATTCCTTGGGTTCTAGTAGTGATATCCTCTAAGATTTGGCTATTATTACACTCATATAGTCTAATGTTATCTGTTAAACAATATTCCCTGAGTGATTACTGTGTTGAAAGTACTATAACTGAGGCAAATAGTAAATAGGATAACACATTTTCTATGTCCTCACATAGTTGATAATTTAAAGATCCTGTAAAAGTGCTATTAATGAGTGGTCACAAGCCAAGGAATGAAGACACCACAGTAAGTTAGAAAAAGCAAAGACTAGAATTTCCTCCAGAGTTTGAAGAGAGCCTAGCTCTGCTGACATCTTAATTTCAGATTTCTAGCCTCCATAACAGTAATAGAATAAAATTCTTTTGTGTTAAGTCCTCAAGTTTATGAAAATTTGTTACAGAAAATTTTACAGGTAAGAAAACTAAGATATCAAAATCAAACACACTCAGGCACAAATCCTTACACACGCAGAAAGTATTTATCAGCAGTATAGTGATCATAAACTCAAAATTAGGACTCGGTGAACAAAATGACCACCATGTCTTCAACTTGTAATTAGCAATTGTGTAGGAAGAAGCCAAAAGAAAGGAAGGCAAATCAAGTTCCAGTAGTCCTAAAAGGCACAAAACTACTATTCCCAACAGATGCTAGCAGTAGGTCTTGGCAGGCAGATCTGGGCACAGCAGCAAATTTGGGCTGTGATCTGTAGGTGAGAAGGGCGAATTTGGCCAGTGATCTACAAATAGAAGGGGAAGAAGTGAAAGCAGTGCCAGATTTTATTTTCTTTGGCTCCACAATCACTGTGAATGGTGACTGCAGCTATAATATTAAAAGACACTTGCTCCTTGGAAGAAAAGCTATGGCAGACCTAGACAGTGTATTAAAAAGCAGAGACATTACTTTGCAAAACAAAGGTCCATCTAGTCAAGCTGTGGTTTTTTCCAGTAGTCATGTATGAATGTGAGAGTTGGACCATAAACAAGGCTGAACAACAAAGAACTGATGCTTTCAAATTGTGAAGTTGGAGAACACTTTTGAGAGTCCTTGGACAGCAAGGAGATCAAATCAGTCAGTCCTAAAGGAAATCAACCCTGAATATACATTGGAAGGCCTAACGCTGAAGCGGAGGCTCCAATACTTTGGCCACCTGATATGAAGAGCCAACTCATTTTAAAAGACCCTGATGCTGGGGAAGATTAAGGACAAAAGGAAAAGGTAGTGGCAGAGGATGAAGTGGTGAGGTGGCTTTACCAACTCAATGGACGTGAATTAGAGCAAACTCCAGGAGACAGTGGAGGACAGAGGAGCCTGGTCTGCTACAGTCCATGGAATCACAAAGAGTTGGACACAACAAGTGACCTGAACAACAGCAACAGCTATGGGTGAGAGCTCATCTGATGAGCAGAGAACCACTAAAAGACTGCTGTTGTCTGGACCCTACAAACTTCCAAACTAACCAACCAAATATCCTTTCCAGGACAAAGATTAACAGTGAGAAGAAACCTCTATTAGTACAATGCAGAGTGAAGTAATAGGAGCATTGGAAAAAGATAAAATGTGAAGATGGGGAGAAAGTCTGCTGAGAGACACTTTGAGAATGCAGTAGAAGAGAGAGACCTAGAGTTTAGAAATTAGAAAAAGCTATCCTGGCCCACTTCCTATTTTAGAACTACTGGGAAACTCTCTTAGTTAAACCTTAGCAACAGAACATAACACAAATTGAATGCCATAAAAGAATCTTAAAAAATGAAATAAATAAGGTTAATATCCAGACAATAATAGACAGCCATATTAAAAAGCAGAGATATTACTTTGTCAACAAAGGTCCGTTTAGTCAAGGCTATGGTTTTTCCAGTGGTCATGTATGGATGTGAGAGTTGGACTATAAAAGAAAGCTGAGTATGAAAGAATTGATGCTTGGAACTGTGGTGTTGGAGAAGACTCTTGAGAGTCAGTTGGACTGCAAGGAGATCCAACCAGTCCATCCTAAAGGAGATCAGTCCCGGGTGTTCATTGGTAGGACTGATGTTGAAGCTGAAACTCCAATACTTTGGCCACCTGATGCGAAGAGGTGACTCATTTGAAAAGACGCTGATGCTGGGAAAGATTGAGGGCAGGAGGAGAAGGGGACGACAAAGGATGAGATGGCTAGATGGCATCACCGACTCAACGGACATGGGTTTGGGTAAACTCCAGGAGTTGGTGATGGACAGGGAGGCCTGGTGTGCTGTGATTCATGGGGTCGCAAAGAGTCAGACACGACTGAGCTACTGAACTGAACTGAATAAATATATGCCAAAATGGGATGCTCAAAAACAATTGAGAATTTTAATATTTTAATTATGGTAATAATATTTAAGTTATAGAAGCTATGAAAAATCAAAAACAGAATTAGATTTAAAAGAATTCATCAGTGAGGTCATTTGGAGAATGTAAAAGATTTTTAAGAGGACCATTAGAAGGTAGAAAATATTTAGGTATAAAATAGCAAAGTTATTTCAGAAATAAACACTAAGCCATAATATGTGTAATAGCAAATAAATACAATGGATGTTGATTTAAAAGAAATACAGCATGTTTTAAATACATCTTAATTAAAAAGAAAATAAATTTACTGAAAACAGGCAAAGATGATTCAGTAATTTAACAGGATACTCCTTACCCTCTGTCCCTAAAGTATTAATTATCTATATGGTCTAACAAATTATCTTAAGCTAAGAGGCTTAAATTAGCACACCTTTACTATCTCACAGTTTCTCTTTGGCCTCAGCTCATGAATTATGGTATGACTGCGTGTTTCGTCATTTCTCATTCCAAGGAGAGTGAACATCCAGGTGCACTCCTCTAAGTTTTGCCCACTGGGAGAATTTTCCCTTCACCATTCCTTCAGAGATGGCCCATTGAAGGGCCACAGTGCTGCAGCTGCCTACTTTCAGGTGCCTGCACATCATACAGAGCCATCCATGTACAGACCAGGACTGAGTCTTCTCTTCTCTGCCCATACTCATGAGGCCATGCGTGTGGGCTGGGAGAGAGAAGGCAACGTGGCTACTTTGGAAGACAGTTTGGCACTTCCTCCAAATGTTAAACCAGGGTTACTATATGTATGACTCAGCAGTTCCACTCCTAGGTATATACCAAGCCCTTGCAAAACCTTTTAGCCACATGTGGTCAAAGACAAATGAAAATATGTATGTGTACACATAAAGCCAATTTCATTTGACAGTATTTTGACTAAAATAGCAGGGTTTTGATGTAGTCTCTTAAGTGTTTTAATAGTCTTCATTATATATAAAATAGTCTTTATTCTACATTTTTGTAGAAATCTTAAATTATTAGTTTGAAAAGGATACTATTCTTTTATGTTAACTGAATACCTAAATTAAGAATCACTGATGTAACTTGTCTAAATCTAAATACAATACATGGTACTTTAAAATTGCAAGAAGAATCGAAAGCCAATAACTTCTTTTTTAATACTCAAGTACATTTTTAGGCTCTGGAGTAGAAAAGTTCTTCTACTGTAAAATAGTCAGTATTATAAATCTGTTTTTTTTTTTTTTTTCTTTTTACTGCATTCTGATCCTCAGTACCAATCAGTACATTTTATGACTTTATTTGGATGATCTTCCAGTTTAGATCCATGCCAGTACACTTCATAATTACTTTATTTAAAGAGGCTGCATCAGACCCTTGCTTTAGAGGTGGCATGTTATCAGCCTCTGGAATTACTATGTATATTAAGCAGATGTCAACACTACAGATTTTTAATTAGTTACAAAATATTTGTATAATTTCCTCTTATTTCCAAGTACCAGAGTCATCCATTGCCAGGGCACCATGTCACCATTCAAATCTGACAGGGAACAGATTTGAACAGTAAACACCCTAGAGAAGATGGCAGCCAAGGCCAAGCATATGTTACCTCTGCACTCTCTTAGAGTAATGACTTGGCAGTAAAAATGGAGATACACAAAGAAAAGAGAGAAACAGAGGATTTATAAATGGATGCATTCTCACTTAACTCCCAGTGAAGACAACTTCAACTACTCTATGATTCTCAGAGAATGTTTCTCATTTTAAACTCAACAACCTCAGTGGAGAGAATCTTGCTAAATGTTAACATGTGAGTAGCTGATGTGGTATAAGTAAAGTTTCACATCACAAAATGGCACAGAAAACTTCCAGAAAAATAGAAATATTTAGAATCTGTGTGGAAAAATTAATACTGAAAGGAACAGTTTAAGATGATTCTCATATTTGAAACCCAAGAATCCTGATTATAAAATACCTAGGCAAAGCCGTTTTATGTAATGATAAAGATATGGGTTTTACAGTGAGACAGGCTAGACTTGCATCCCTTGGTAGGTAGGACCATAGAGAAGTTCTTTAATGCTTCTGGGTATCATTCATGTATTTCATGTATTTAAAAATGGTAGTGAGCATAAACTGAACAAACACAATATTAGCTACTGAAAATAAAATAAAAGTCAAATAATATTTTTTTCCCTTATTGTAACTTAACATTCTTTGGGGGGATATATCACATCCAATTAAAAATCAATCTTTTATTGAATTCACAATAGACTTTGATAGTGTTAGCAGAGAAAAGAAACAGAATGCTAAACTAGAGAACAATGTAGTGTATTATGTAAAAGGATGTTCAGGTAAATACTGTTGAGAGAGTTGGAAATTGAACAGATCATACCTGAAGAGTAAAACCTAAGATTATCTGTGGAATAGAGATTTGCTGTATACACATAAAAACTAATTTCTATAGAGATTTTTAATGTAGTTTCTAACACAAACAATCAAAATTGAGGAATAGTGCAGTAATATTTTTGTCATTATTATCGTTATTCAAGTCCTATTTGAAAGTTCTGTTTGAAAGTCAAAATATTCATCGACAATCTCTTGGGATACATATCTAAATCTGATTTACTGACTTGGTGTTTGGAGCACTCATAATTGTCTGTTTTAAATATAAAGGAGACTCACAAACCCCTTAGTACTTTGTTAGGCTAAGTATATCTTTTAAAATGCATTTATTTACTGTTTAAGAAACTTACTATGTTTCTAATGCTTTAGGGGCATTCTTTTGAAGACAGTATATTTCTAAAGTGTATCAAGGTCTTCAGTTCTTGGCACTCACAAGGTTATAATCCATTTCCTATAATTATTTGCTGTCTTTATTCATTAATTGCAAACATTTTTGTTGGTTTTCTCATCTTTTATTACTTTTTACCCTAATTGGGATATATAAGGTATTTTGTTTATTGTATTATTGAAGTTCAGCTGACTTAGAATGTTGTGTTAATTTCTGATGTATAGCAAAATGATTCAAGTATGTGTGTGTGTGTGTGTTTGTGTGTGTATACCTTCTTTTTGACTCTGCTCTTTCACCTTCATCAAGAGACTCTTTACTTCCTCTTTGCATCATGGAAAATAGATGGGAGAAAAATGGAAACAGTGGCAGATTTTATTTTCTTCAGTTCAGTCACTCAGTCTTGTCCAACTCTTTGCGACCCCATGGACTGTAGCACTCCAGGCTTCCCTGTCCATCACCAGCTCCTGGAGCTTGCTCTAACTCATGTCCATCGAGTCCTTGATGCCATTCAACCATCTCATCCTCTGTTGTCCTTTTTCTCCTCCTTAATTTTCTTGGGCTCCACAATTAGTACAAACAATGATGGCAGTCATGAAATTAAAAGATGCCTGCTCCTTGGAAGAAAAGCTATGACAAACATAGACAGCATATTAAAAAGCAGAGATATCACTTTGCCTACAGTGGTCTGTAAAGTCAAAGCTATGGTTTTTCTACTAGTCATAGTATGGATGTGAGATTTGGACCATAAAGAAGGCTGAACACTGAAGAATTGATCATTTTGAACTGGTGTGCTGGAGAAGACTCTCGAGAGTCCCTTGGACACCAGGGAGGTCAAATCAGTCAACTGTAAAGGAAATCAACCCTGAATATTCATTGGAAGGACTGGTGCTGAAGCTGAAGCTCCAGTACTTCAGCTACTTGATGTGAAGAGTGGAGTCATTGGAAAAGATCTTGGTGCTGGGAAAGATTGAGGGTAGGAGGAGAAGTGGGCAGCAGAGGATAAGATGGTTGGATGGTGCCAGTGACTCAATGGGCATGAGTTTGAACAAGCTTCAGGAGATAGTAAAGGACAGAGATACCCAGTATGCTTTAGTCCATGGTGTCACAAAGAGTTGGACACAACTTAGCAACTGAAAATAACAATAACAACAACAATGTTCTTTTTCAGATACCTTTCTATTATAGTTTATTACAAGATATTGAATATAGTTTTCTGTGCTATACAGTAGAATCTTATTTTATATATAGTAGTTTGTATTTGGGTTTCCCTGGTGGCTTAGTGGTAAAGGATCTCCCTGCCAGTGCAGGAGACCCGTATTCTATCCCTAGTACAGGAATATCCCCTGGAGAAGGAAATGGTAACCCATTCCAGTATTCTTGCCTAGAATATCCCCATGGACAGAATAGCCTGTTGGGCTGCAATCCATGGGGATGCAGAGTCAGGAATGACTTAGCAGCTGAACAACAACAGTTTGTATTGCTAATTCGAAACTCCAAATTTACTCCTTCTTGCCCCATTTCTCTTTTGGTAGCCTTAAGTTTGTTTCCTACGCTGTTAGACTCTTTCTTGTCTATTGAATAACTTCTTTTGTATTATTTTTTAGATTCCACATATAAGTGATATGATACTTGGCCTTCTCTGGCTGACTTTAGTATGATAATCTCTAGATCCATTCATGTTGCTGGAAATAGCAATATTTCAGTCTTTTTATGGATGATTAATATTCCATTGTGTGTGTATGTATATATATATATATGTGTGTGTGTATATATATATATCACATCTTCTTTGTCCATATATCTGTCAGTGAACATTTTGTTTCCTTCCTTGTCTTGGCTATTATAAATGGTATTGTTATGAGCATATGGGTGCATATATCTTTTGATTTAGAGTTTTCTCCATATAATATGCATAGGAGTGGAATTGCCATATCATATGGCAATGCTATGTTTAGTTTTTTAAAGACATAGGAGGTGTTTTGGATCAGAGATGGCACTCCTTTTAAATACTTCACTTTGTATAATGAGTGTGATGGTTTCGTTTACCTTTATTCTTACTCTGCTCAGCAACACAATGAGAGGTTCGTCAGTTTTCCAAGGAGAGTGTGTAGGTATTCCAGAGTAAGAGAAGAATTAACAACTTTTCTTTGCTTATAGAAGCGTAGGGACCAACTGTTTCCCTCCTCTTTTGAAAATGCTGCTGCTGCTAAGTTGCTTCAGTCATATCCGACTCTGTGCGACCCCAGAGACAGCAGCCCACCAGGCTCCCCCGCCCCTGGGATTCTCCAGGCAAGAATACTGGAGTGGGTTGCCATTTCCTTCTCCAACGCATGAAAGTGAAAAGTGAAACTGAAGTTGCTCAGTCGTGCCTGACTCTTAGCCACCCCATGGACTGCAGCCTACCAGGCTTCTCTGCCCATGGGATTTTCCAGGCAAGAGTACTGGAGTATTTCCTCCTTATTCCGATACTTATCTGTGTAAATATAATATCTTCAGGACCCAGAAAGCCCTAGGGGATTGAATTTTACATTATAGCGATGTCTTCCTTGAATGTAAATAGCTAGAAAAACAATGCTCCAATCTTTTTGGTACATTCAGAGCTAACCTAGGTGCCTATCCCAGAAGGTAACTGGCCATAAGAAAAAGAGAAGAGAAGTTTTTAAGTAAATGAATACAGATACAACGTTATGGTATGTTTAAATGTTTCTAGGAGAAATGAAGCAAACATCCTCTAAATTTATAGCATATGTTTCTTTGCCTCTCAAGGCTAGAGTTCTATGAAAGTATGCTGAGAAACTTACTGAAATTTTATTTCTTCCAAAATTTGTGTATAAGAAGCTAAGAACATATGTAAAACATTTCCTGTAATACAGAAAGGGAAAAAAACACAACATTATCACATCAAATCTGTTTTATCACACTGAGTAAAATGTGTTCTTAGTTTTTGATGTTTTATAGTGTATCCTGTACCTTTATATTTAAAACTTGATTGCTAATTAATATTGTGTGAAATCATCCTAAGATAAAAAAGGAGTCCACTTGATCTCCTGAAGCAAATTAGGTTTCTAAGCCTTGTTTTCATAGATTTTAAAATGCAAATTTATTAAGAAAACATTATTCAAGTGGAGTTTGAGTTTTAGTTATGGGGTCAGGGATTCTGAAATTTGCCTTTCTGAAAATGATTATTACTGTTTTAATACCAATGGTAGGCAATATTGTACTATATTTACTTTTAGTTCACATGTATGTTTAATAATCTAATCAAAGTCATATTTTCAGATTGGTAAATTTGTCCCCAAATATGTGGGAGCAAAGACATCTGCTCTCAAAAGGGCATCTGGCTCCTCGTTTGCAACACATGGTTTCAGCTTTCCCTTCACCCACAGCCAACATATGCATCAATATGGGGAGAGATGCAGTTCCATTTGGACCCCTTTTGTGATTCAGTATACCCAGAGAGTTGGTTGTTGTAAACAAAAAATAAAAGTTCCTTAAATACATCTTGATAAAAACAGTTTTCCATAATAGTCAAATTGTGTTATTAAAAAACTACCAACCACCTTTCCATATATTCTTATATTTTAAGGAGAGCATTTTATATATACATATGGCCACATAGTATGAATATATAGCTGGTCTATAGATTGACATCATATTTGTTAAGCATCGTGTGTATTGTGTGAAGGTGTGCACGCTCAGTCATGTTTTGAGACCCCATGGACTGTAACCTGCCAGGCTCCCCTGTCCACGGAATTTTTCAGGCAAGAATATGGTAGTGCACTGCCATTTCTTCCTTCAGGGGATCTTCCCCACCCAGGGATCGAACGCCTATCTCTTGCCTCTCCTGCATTGTGGGTTCTTTACCAGCCGAGACACTGGTGAAGCCCATTAATCATCATATATGTGACAAAAAGAAACATACGTCTAATATATATGCCTGTGAATGTACATGCATGTATATGTATATGCGTGTGTTTTAATTGCAGATTTATAATTTTAAAATTTATTTGATATATAGTAAACTTCATTATTTTTAATTGTCTTAAAAAGAAAAAAAATCACTTTTTCACTTACTTTAAAGAATAACAAGAAAAACAGTGACAAACTTCAGTTGAGTTCAGTCACTCAGACATGTCTCTTAGATACGACTTAGCAGCTAAACAGCAATAAAACTGTTGACAGACTACAAATTCTAATTCAGAGAACAATACCAAGAATTAACCAGGATCTCCTGGAGAAGGGAAAGGCTACCACTCCAGTATTCTGGCCTGGAGAATTCCATGGAGTGTATAGCCCATGGGGTCGCAAAGAGTCAGATACAATTGAGCAACTTGCACTTTGAGGCCAACAAAAGAACAAAAAAAGGAAAAAAGAGCTACTTACTAGAGTAAGAGTTCAATCTAAAGATTTATGGTCATGCTTACTGTGAGACTATATTCATATCCATGACCTCCATCACCTTTTAGAATTTGATGATGTTAAAATTTGTTTTTAAGCATCAAAATTGTTTTTAGTTTTACTGAAGTGTTATATAAGTTGTCATTCCTATATGTAAAACTAATAAGAATTTAATAGTGACTTTTTAAGATATAATTGAAAATCAATATCACAATAGAAGACAAGTAGAATTAAAAGTAGTTAAGGATATGAAAGATTTTATAAGTAACATGACAAAGCTTTATTGAAAGATACTAAAATCATCCTTAATAAACAGAATGTCCATGGTCATGCAATAAAAATATAATATTTTTAAACCTTTAGTTTTCCCCAAATACATACATAAATTCAAAGATTTAAAGACCTAAGTTTTGGTAGAAAATTGGTATGCTATACCTAAAAACCATGTGAGAAATATGTGAGAACACAAAAGATCAAGAATATTTATTAATATTGAAAAAAATTAAAATGTGGAAATAATTATCACTAATACATATTAATTTATATTTTAAAATTATAATTTTATAAAAGATCGGTGATACTTGGAAGCTAGGCCAAAATAATAGAATTAAAAGAGAAACTGTTCACAAATTTATGGAGGCCTGCTGTATAGAAAGAGTGACATTGTAGATTGATGTGGAAAGAATGGACTGAGAATGGTGCTAGGAAATTAATTTATTTTTACTCATACATAGAAATCCACCTCAGGTAAATATACCTAGATATGAAGGCAAAATTTAAAACAGCTGTAATAAGTATCAGTGTGTATTTTTAAGACCTCGAAATAAGCAAGGATTTTATAAATAATATACTGCAAAGAAACAAAGCAAAAATCACTAAGAAAAATATTGATACATTTAATACATTAAATTTTGATATTTTTTACAATAGGAGATAACAAACTTTTTTAGAAGAGTAGTAAATTTACAAATAGAGAAAATGTATTGTGACTCATAAACATTAAAGCGTTATTACAATATATTAATACATATTTTGAAGGACATAAAGCAGTAATGACATGTAAAGCCATGTAATAGTGAAAAAAGGCAAATTATCTAAACAGGTAAGTTCTAGGAAAAGAAATACCACTAACATGAAGGTTTCTGAATTAAAGAAATGTTCAAACAAACATTATCTTTTTCTTTTCCAAATGTTTAATGGGATATCAGCCAGCTCCAGCCCTCTGGTTGGTATTCAGGTGATCACTCACATTAATGGCTTCAAAATGTTAAATTAGTTACTGCGATCTTGCTAATTACCTAGTTGGCGCTGTGTCTACTCAGTGTTGCATACGTAATAGTGGCTTTATCTACCTCTAGGTAAAGCCAGTCCTACCTGGTTTAATTTGTGTGAGCAATTTCATTTTTCCTTTCAGTTGGCTCCATGAAGGTCAGGGCTCTTGACTTGTAAAATTGCAGTTGAAGAATGGTAACAATCCCCTCCCCAATATAGGCATGCTCACACACATCCACACACACATCTACAATTGAATAGGCAGATTAGGAAAAAAACAATATAGTTAGTAAAATGTTAAAATGTGCTTTCTTATATTAAGATGAACAACGTTTCAATTTAGTATTTGAATATTTCCTTAGTTTTGATTGATTCATTTTATCTTACCTAAGGTAAACTGAATTATATGTAATTCTTCTGATATCAAACTAATATTCTACAAGAGGATCAATTTTAAACTATTCCAAAGACCAAGCATGCCTAGTGAAATGGCCAAACTGATAGAAGTCTCAATTGACATTAAATTTGATGGTTAACATAATCTGTTGTTCAGTTTCAGTATGTATTAGTTTTCCTTTATTCTTTGTTCCCAACACAACTAATTACATCTCTCTTACAGAACTGGTCATATTGCCCTGTAATTAATAGTCTAGACTTTGAGGCAGTTGAAACTGGAAACAACCTTTTTATCTCCAGCACCTAACCTCATGCATAATGCAGAAGAAGAGCTCAAAAATGTTATGGAGAAAGATTAATGGCAATAAGAGCTATTTCCAAGTTTATTTTAGATGTTTCTTTTTATATGCATAAATAAGTAAATATAACTTAATTGACTAAAAAATATTCCTAAATTTGAGCATCATCTCAGCAAGAGGTAGATTATATAAACATATATATGTTGGGAAACATTTATCCATGTCATTTATGTAGATCTTGTGTCTGTGTTGTTCCAGCTGTATCTATCCAAGCATGTTTGTATAACATTCAGCCTTGAAAGACAGAGATTTTGTGTTCCTCTAGGGTGGAAGGCAGCTTTGTTTCCTTACCAGTATAATACAGAAAATGTCTTCCTAGGGTAAAATTTCCTCAAGTTTGCCAGTAGCATCCATATAAAATAGGGGTTTCTTAAACTGTGACACATAACTTATTTCATGTGTAACATCTATCTGGACCTACCTCCTCATCACCATCATAGGACTTGAGGGGAATGAGTAACCGGTACGACTTGAAACTCATGCTGTCTGCTATACTGTGAATAATACAGTCCTTTCATTGTGACTCATGATTTTCATGTTTTCTGCCAGATCCATGAAACTGTTGGCTGGGCAAGTTGGGTAAAATCTTAGATCTTTCATAGCTTTTACAATATGCATTACATTCATCTAGTTAATTCTTTCTGTAGTCCAGTTATACTAATGATGATATGCCAGAATATTTTATACAATTTCCAGTCATTTTCTTTACTTTACTTTGAAATTTGCTTTCATTGGAAGCACATATTTTAATCACAAAATTATTCATAACCATCAAAATAAAATGACAGTAAACATAGCTTATTAAAGCAATAATTATGACATTGGAGTGTTTATACAAATTAGATCAAATCAACATTAAGAAATGAAGATATTTGGAAGTTCCTCCTTTGGAACTACTTTTAGAGGTGAAAGAATTTTTGAGTATGTCAAATTTATGGTAAATATTCATGTTTTTAAGTAATATTTTAGTTTTAGAAACTATCAATACATATTAAGAGCAAAATCTTGTAATAAAGGTCAAAAATCTGAATAATGGCATTAAAAAATATATGACTGTAGATACATTGGCAATAATTTTTTTCTGTTGACTGATAAAATGATTTTTCATATGCATGAACACTTAATGGCTGAATCAAGTAACATTTAGAAAAAAAGTGGAAAATCTTATTTAGGATGAGATTAGAGTCATTCATTTGTCAAGATTTTAACATCTTGTTCTTTTGAGCAGAGAGAGATATATCAAAGAGAAGTAGTTTAGTGATACCCTGCGCTTTCAGAGTGTTTAAGGGAAAAGAATGTCTGTTTCCTCTGGACAAGTTGTACCATGTGTACAAGCTGCATCTTCAGCTGAGCTCCTGCCAAGGCAGTTACTTAGAGAAGTGAGTTGACATTAGTTTTGGAAAAGCTGACAATATAGCATTGGGTGCCTAGAGGATCAAAAAGCATAGTGATTCAATATTTTTATAAATTATACTTCATTAAAGATGTTATTGAATATTAGCTATATGAAACACGAGTTCAATCCCTGGGTTAGAAGATCCCCTGGAGTAGGAAATGGCAACCCACTCCAGTATTCTTATTGGGAAAATTCCATGCACAGAGGAGCCTGGTGGGCTACATTCCATGGGGTCACAAAGAGTCGGATACAACTGAGCAACTGAGCACACATGGATATTCTCTGTGCTGCAGAATATATCCTTGTGGCTTATTTATTTTATACATAGTAGTTTATATCTCTTAATTCCCTACCTGTACCATGTCTCTCCCCGTTGGTAACCAGGAATTTGTTCTCTTTCATTTCTTACTTGGTTTCTTTGAGTCCTCTTTTTTTTCTTTTTGATGAGCATGGCTAGAAGTTTGTTGATTTTATCTTTTAAAACATATCAGCTCTCACTTTTATTGATATTTTCTATTTTTTAAAACTCTATTTTATTTATTCTTTCTCTTTATCATTTCCTACCTTCTGCTGACTTTGTTTTTATTTGTTCTTTGTTCTTCTAGTTTTTTAGGTGATAGGTTTGGTTGTTTACTTGAGAATTTTCTTGTTTCTGGAGGAAGGCCATATCACTATGAACTTCCTTTTTAGAACTACTTTTGCTGCATCCCGTAGATGTTTTGTGGTTTCATTGTCATTTGCATTGAGGTATTTTTAAATTTCCTCTTTGATTTAATCTTTTGATCCATTGGCTTTTTAGTAGCATATTATTTAATCTCTATGTGATTGCATTCCTCCCTTTTTTTCTTTCCTGAAGACAGATTATTTGTAACAAAGCAAATGTACTTCAGAAAAAGTAATGCATAAAAAGGTTAAAGAAGTTACCAGCCAGACAGAAATGTTTATGATACTGAAAAGTAGTACTCTACTGCTTATGTGGAAATAATACTAGTTTATGGACAGAAAACTAATTTTGAATAGAGAAGAGGCCCACCTTTGTAATTTAGAAACCATGGAGTATCAGCAGACTTTCCTAGACTTGGAGAGAAGACATAAGTGGGTATAAAAGGGAATCAAGTTTTGGAGGGACTTTCAGGTGTGTATTATTATTCCCATAATTGTTGGGCTGAGTTAAATCAGTGAATAAATTTATTCCATCTTTATATAAAATATATCTTTTTGGAAGTCGTTGTTATATAATACATAAAGAACCAGAAATCAGGAAACTCTTCTTTTTCCTGATAACCCAGACATTAACTCTCAGTTTTATAAGATAGCTTTTAAATATATTTATAAACATTAAAAACATTAATAGAAATTCTATAGGAAATGCCTAAGCATATCTTAGCTTGCTGCTTGCTATATGGAAGCTTAAAATATATTTTTGGTTAGAAAGACTGGAGTATGGCAGCTCTGTGGTTAATCATGAGTAATAGGAAGGGTAATAATTATGGGTAATAAGATCCTAGGAAATAGAACAGCAGCCCATCCAGATAGAAATATACATAGCAAAGTTCTGATTAATATATAGAAATAAGTTGTTGTGATTTTAATTAGCAACTTCCTGATAACCAGTGAATCTGAATATGTTTTTATAAGATTATTGGCTTTTTAATTATTACCTCCTCTGAAATGTCTAGTATGGGCATGATTTAACATTTTTAAAGGAAGATAGATATATACATACCAACAATCTGATTTTAAAAAATGGAAAGAGTACATAGGTAAATAGGAGGTTGTTACCGATAGGAAATAGATTCTTGGATTTATTCTGCCTCTTGTTTGGTAGTGTTTTTACATATATTTATAAGGAAATATGTCCAAGTTTAAAAAAATAGAACAGTTCTCAGGAAACAAGCAATATGCATTATTTAACTTGGCACATCAGATCTGAAACAATTAGCCAATTAAATAAATATGTCACATAAATGTTGATTTCATATCAATCATTGTTACTATTACCTGAAGGACAAATATATTTTTAACTGCATTTATTTATTTTTAAATCCTATAAATTTTCTTTATTATCAATTGATACAATGGCAAAAATTGGTCATTATTAATAAAATTCTCATAGGAAATTGATATTTTTATAAGATCTGAGTAGAATATAAACAGTTTTATTCTCATACATTTTAAAAGTTCTAATACCTGGTTTCTTCCAAGAGAAACTTTATATTTAACCAGATTGAAAGTTGTAGACCTGCTCGTATAAATGCAAACTAGATGTGCTATACAGGAAAGGCCATTTCTTCAATCTAAATCTCTTTAAATATCTGATCTGATATTGGGAAAAATTCCATCAGAAAAGTCAAAACAAACTTTTCGATAAAGGCCAAGGAGTATCCGAAAGAAAATGGGAAAAATAAATAATTATAGGCATGATATGCATTAGTTACTTTTGTCAAGACATTCTTCTGTATACACAGAATTTATTATGGGTATTATTAAAAATGTGTAACCCAGCATATCTTTCCCCATAACATAAAGACTACTCTATGCTTATAGGAGATAATCTAAAAGTCTTGCTATTTTCAAAATGTATGTACATAAAAAATAAAAGTCTAATTTTCACCACATCAATGAAAAAAGAGTCTTTGAAAAGGAATAATTTTCAGAAAGACTGTTGCTTGTTATTTGAGACACTAAAAGGGAGGTATGTTGTATTTATCTTTTAAACTTGCAGTTCTTCATGCAAACAAAATTGTTTTCTAGCAATTCTAATTCTGTACACAAGATTTTGCCAACCATCATCATTTAATAGATGTAGATGGAGGAAAATGAAGATTGTTTGCCAATCACATATCTTGTGGTCAGCCTTGTTATTTATTAATTTTTGTTATGCCTAAAAATATTTGAACTCAGAACTCTGAATAGACACTTTTATTCTTCACTTTGATTATTGGTGATCTCTTTTAGATTCAAATATCAATTGAAGACAGTGGGGAAAACCACTAGACTATTCAGGTATGACCTAAATCAAATCCCATATGATTATACAGGGGAGGTGAGAAACAGGGACTTAACTAGATAATAACAAGGGACTAGGTCTGATAGATAGAGTGCCTGATGAATTGTGGACGGAGGCTCGTGACATTGTTCAGGAGACAGGGATCAAGACCATCCCCAAGAAAAAAGAAATTAAAAAAAAGCCAAATGGCTATCTGAGGAGGCCTTACAAATACCTGTGAAAAGAAGAGAAGGAAAAGCAAAGGAGAAAAGGAAAGATACACCCATTTGAATGCAGAGTTCCAAAGATTAGCAAGGAGAGATAAGAAGGCCTTCCTCAGAGATCAATGCAAAGAAATAGAGGAAAACAATAGAATGGGAAAGACTAGAGATCTCTTCAAGGAAATTAGAGATACCAAGGAAACAAATCATGCAAAGATAAGCTGAATAAAGGACAGGAATAGTATGGACCTAACAGAAGCAGAAGAGATTAAAGATGTGGCAAGAATACACAGAACTGTACTAAAAAGATATTCATGACCCAGATAATCAAGATGGTGTGATCACTCGCCTAGAGCCAGCCATCCTGGAATGTGAAGTCAAACAAAGCTAGTGGAGGTGATGGAATTCCAGTTGAGCTATTTCAAATCCTGAAATGTGATGCTGTGAAAGTGTTGCACTCAATATGTCAGCAAATTTGGAAAACTCAGCGGTGGCCACAGGACTGGAAAAGGTCAGTTTTCATTCCAATCCCAAAGAAAGGCAATGCCAAAGAATGCTCAAACTACCGCACAATTGCACTCATCTCACATGCTAGTAAAGTAATGCTCAAAATTCTCCAAGCCAGACTTCAGCAATAGGTGAACCATGAACTTCCAGATGTTCAAGCTGGCTTTAGAAAAGGCAGAAGAACCAGAGATCAAATTGCCAACATCCATTGGATCATCAAAAAAGCAAGAGATTTCCAGAAAAACATCTATTTCTGCTTTATTGACTATGCCAAAGCCTCTGACTGTTTGGATCACAGTAAACTGTGTGGGAATACCAGACCAACTGACCTGCCCCTTGAGGAACCTATATGCAGGTCAGGAGCAACTGTCAGAACTGAATATGAAACAACAGACTGATTCCAAATAAGAAAAGGAGTACAACAAGGCGGTATATTGTCACCCTGCTTATTTAACTCATATTCAGAGTACATCAGAGAAGGCGATGGCACCCCACTCCAGTACTCTTGCCTGGAAAATCCCAGGGACAGAGGAGCCTGGTAGGCTGCAGTCCATGGGGTCACTAAGAGTCGGACACGACTGAGCGACTTCACTTTCACTTTTCACTTTCATGCGTTGGAAAAGGAAATGGCAACCCACTCCAGTATTCTTGCCTGGAGAATCCCAAGGATGGGGGAGCCTGGTGGGCTGCTGTCTGTGGGATCGCACAGAGCTGGACATGACTGAAGCGACTTAGCAGCAACAGCAGCAGCAGAGTACATCATGAGACACACTGGGCTGGATGAAGCACAAGGTGGAATCAAGAATGCTGGGAGAAATATCAATAACCTCAGATACGCAGATGACACCACCCTTATGGTAGAAAGGGAAGAAGAACTAAAGAGCCTCTTGATGAAATTAAAAGAAGAGAGTGAGAAAGTTGGCTTAAAGCTCAACATTCAGGAAACTAACATCATGGCATCCGGTCCCATCACTTCATGGGAAATAGATGGGGAAACAGTGGAAACAGTGACTGACTACTTTTTTGGAATCCAAAATCACTGTAGATGGTGATTGCAGCACAAAATTAAAAGACACTCCTTGGAAGAAAAATTATGACCGACCTAGACAGCATATTAAAAAGCAGAGACATTACTTTTTCAACAAAGGTTTGTCTAGTCAAGGCTATGATTTTTCCAGTGGTCATATATGGATGGATGTGAGAGTTGGACTATAAAGAAATCTGAGTGCCGAAGAATTGATGCTTTTGAACTGTGGTGTTGGAGAAGACTCTTTGAGAGTTCCTTGGACTTCAAGAAGATCCAGCTAATCTATCCTAAAGGAGATCAACCTGGGTGTTCATTGGAAGGACTGATGTTGAAGCTGAAACTCTACTTTGGCCACCTGATGCAAAGAGCTGAGTCATTTGAAAAGACTGATGCTGGGACAGATTGAGGGCGGGAGCAGAAGGGGACCACAGAGGATGAGATGATTGGATGGCATTACCGACTCAATGGACATGGGTTTGGGTGAACTCTGGGAGTTGGTGATGGACAGGGAGGCCTGGTGTATTGCGGTTCATGGGGTCGCAAAGAATTGGACACAACTGAGCGACTGAACTGAACTGAACCATCTATGAGACGACAACTTTTACATATATATCCTTAGCCACCTCATCACCTCTGAACTCCAGACTTAAGTTACTGAATTGTTTACTATACATTTTCACTTGGATGCTTACATTAGGCTTCCCACAGTTAACATGTCTAACACTGAGTTCTGCAGAAATTCTGCACAGTACCTTGAAACCTCTTATAGACTTCCTCATTTTTACTAAATACAAAGTCAGTTATTTTTATTCCAAGTTGGAACGGAGATGCTATCTTCAAATTTCTCTCCACTTTACTTTCAATATCCTAGGGTATTCTGTGGATTCTAGTTGAAATACCTATGTGGAATTTGATTAGTTTCCAAAATCTCCATTGTTACTTTGCCCAAGTCACCATTAACTTCTCTGATAAATTACTTCAGTACTGTAATTGGTTCCCCTTTTGACCTTGCTCTATTAATTTATCCTATCCAATTAGCAACCAAAGAGAGCTGTTGCAGGTATAATACAGATAATGTCACATCAGGGTTCTAAACTCTATAGTCTTTCTCTGTGACTTTTAGTAAAAGCGAGTTCTTTTCTCCAATTATCTTTCTGTGATTGTTATGTACTACTCTATTTCTTATCAAAAGATCTCAGCTTCTTCCCTGTTCTGCATACACATCAGACATTTTCCTTATTATAGTACATTTGACCAAGGCTTATTACCCCACCATACTTGTGTTACTTAAGCACTAACTGAGATGGTAAGATGTCAAGACTGTGTATCTGTGCTTAGTCGCTAAGTTGTGACAGACTCTTTGTGAACCCATTGACTGTAGTCTGCCAGGCTCCTGTGTCCATGCTATTTCCCAGGCAAGAATACTGGAGTGGGATTCCATTTCCTCTTCCAAGGAATCCTCCCAATCCAGGGATTGAATTCTCATCTCCTACATTGGCAGGCAAATTCTTTACCACTGTGCCACCTGGGAAGACTACCAGTCTACCATTTACCCTTGGTCATGTACTCTATTAACGTTTGTTTATTTATACACACACACACACACACACACACATATGTGTGTATGAAATCACTGAAGTGACTTAGCAGCTTGTGTATGTCCGTGCGTGCACACACACTCTGCTTAGTCACTCAGTCCTGTCTGACTGTTTGTGACCTATTGGACTATAGCTCTCCAGGCTCTGCGTCCTGGAATTTTTCAGGCAAGAACACTGGAGTGGGTTGCCATTTCCTCCTCCTGTATATATGTATATATGTGTTTGTAGCCGAATAGCCAATTTACCTGTAGCCTATAGCCCCTTTTAAGTGTCTTATACTTGATTTATATATATGACTTTTTAAAACTTAAAGTTAATTCTTATAAGGTAAAAATTCTTCTAGGAATTCTCCACTTCCCCCAGAATTCTGTTTACAGCTTATGATAAAAGTTTTCCTGTGAATTTCTCATGTAATTAATATTACAAAGATAGGAAATGGAACAATTATCAGCTCCTTTTCTCATGTAAGAAAGTTAAAGATAAGCCACATTATAAGTCACAAATGCAGTACATGTGGTAAAAAGCAAACATGACTCCCAGATTTGTCTCCATTGTTTCTCTAATTCTCTGTTACAATTTGGGCCTTTCTGATAGCACTGCCTTAATGTCTCCCTAAGTTATCTTCCCTCTAAAACTCAATCTGAGTTTTTCATTAACTTTTGGGGAAATTCATGTGTTCTCATATAAATTGTCTACTCTTTTATTATTCTTAGAGTGCTTGTTTTGTTTATATGCTATAGAAAGCATTTTAAGATATTTTGAAAGATTCAAAAATATTTTTGTTTGAAAAAATGTTTTCTTATTTACTTTATATTTTGCCATAATTTAAACACTCTTTTTATCTGGTCACATATAATTTCTTTTCTTTTTTACTCAGAAACAGTTTTAGAATTATAGAGTTGCAAATTCCTCTAGTATTCTAGTATGGAATGTTCCTGTGTAACCACCCAGCTTCTCCACCTAATACCATCTTACAAAACCATGGATCTTCATCAAAATAAACAATCCCATATTGATACAATCCTGCTAGCTGAAGTACAGACTTTATCTTAATTTTGCCATTTTTTAAAAGCATCTAGTTTTTTCTTTTTCTTTTTTAGTGTTGTATGTAGCTATAGGATTTTTCACATGTGTAGATTTTTATAACCACCACCACCATCAGGATGTAGAACTATTGTATGACACACTCATGAATAAGAAACTCCCTTATGCTGCTTCTTTACAGTCACACCTTTCCTCATACCTGAGCACTCGACAGTCACCGAAACATTTTATAGATATAGTTTCATCATCTTGAGAATTTTCTATAAGTAGAATCACAGTATGTAATGTATTGAGATTGCTTTTTTAAAAAATTTGGCATAATGCCCTCAAAACCTATGCAGTTTGGTTGATCATAGATCAACAGTTTGGTATATTATATTGGTACATAGTACCCTATTTTGTGATATATCATAGTTTGTTCATTTATGATACATTTATAGACATATGTTTTTAATTTTGAGTTATTACATAAATTTTTATTTCTTTAGTATAAATGCCTGGGAGTGCTTTTGTTGCATTATATGGTAGCTCTACGTATAACGTTATAAGAAGCTGTCAAATTGTTTTTCAGATTAGCTACATCATTTTACATATTCACTAATCATGTATGAGAGATGCATTGACCCTGCATCCTTGTCAGTATCTTATGTTTAAACATTTAATTTTTTTTCTTAAATTGACTTCATCTCTTTGCAGAATGTTTGAAGGGAAGGATATGTTCAAGTTAGTACTTTGCATAGGATAAGATGGTTGGATGGCATCACCAACACAATGGACGTGAGTTTGAGTAGACTCCGGGAGTTGGTGATGGACAGGGAAGTCTGGCGTGCTGCAGTCTATGGGGTTGCAGAGTTGTACACGACTGAACTGAACTGAACTGTTCCTGACCCAGGGGTCAAACCGGTATCTCCTGCATTAGCAAATGGATTCTTTACTGCTGAGCCACCAGGGAAGCCTTGTTTACACATTTAACACATTTTTAATTTCCAGTCTTTGTTAGGTAGGCCTTCCTGATCCCTTGATTGTACACTTTTATTACCTATTTGTTAGTTAAATTATTTCACATTTGAATGTATAACTCCTGACTATTTGTTATACATGGTATGAGATGTGGATTCTCATGTTTATTATTTCCCATACAGATATCAAATATGCCACTATCATTAATCTAATTTGATTTTTTTTTCATTTCATGCAATTAATTGGAATCCATCATTTCTTCTTTTTCCAGTGGGTTCTCTGTTCTGTCCCAGTAATCCATTTACAACCTTCTTTTGTATCAGTGTATTTTTGAAAGAAGAGTGTACCTTATTTTATGTTTTAATATCTAATAGAACAAGACCATTTATCAAATATAACTCACAATTAACTTATTTTCTTGATGTTTTCTGAATTTGTCTTATTCAGTTGAAACAATATTTTTAAATATTAAGTAAAACATTATTAAATTGTATATTACATTTGAACAGTTTATATTTAATCATATTAACCCTTTCATCTAATGTGTCAAATACCAAGTGAATCAATTTAGTTACATATTTTTCTGTTTTTTTTTAGCTTTTTTAATGTAAACATTTACTTAAATTTATTCTTAAGAATGTTAGTGAGTGAAAGTCACTCAGTTGTATCCAACTCTTTGCAACCCCATGGACTATACAGTCCATGGAATTCTCCAAGCCAGAATAATGGAGTGTGTAGCCTTTCCCTTCTCCAGGGGATCTTCCCAAATGAGGGGTTGAACCCAGGTGTCCCTCGTTGCAGGTGGATTTGTTACCACCTGAGCCACAGTGAAGCCCAAGACTACTGGAGTGGATAGCCTATCCCTTCTCAAGTGGATATTCCTGACCAGGAATCGAACTGGGGTCTCTTGCATTGCAGGTGAATTCTTTACCAACTGAGCTGTGAGGGAAGCCCACTTAAGAATATTAATAGTAATACTCATGTAATAATTTCCCCATTTATTTTTGGGCATGTATAGCTATATTAAGAAAATATTAATATTTATACTTTTGAATTGGCTTAGTTGCTCAAATTTAATTTTTGTAGATATGACTCATTGGAAAAGACCCTGATACTGGGAAAGATTGAGGGCAGGAGAAGAAGGTGGGGGGTTGAGATGGTTGGATGGCATCATCAACTCATTGGACATGAGTTTGAGCAAACTCTGGATGATAGTGAAGGACAGGAACCCCTGGGGTGCTATAGTCCATGGGGTTGCAAACAGTCGGACGTGACTTAGCCACTGAACAACAACAGCAGCAACAACAACATGATGGCTCAGCAGTAAAAAATCTCCCTGAGATTCAGGAGATACAGGTTTGATCCCTGAGTCTGGAAGATCCCCTGGAGAAGGAAACGGCCAACCACTGCAGTATTCTTGCTTGATAAATCCCATGGACAGAGGACCCAGGAGGGCTACAGTCCATGGAGTCACAAGAGTCATACATGATTTAGCGACTAAACAACAACAACATTATATTGTGTAGTGTACACTGTGTGTGTGTGTGTGTATCTATATACAGGGCTTCCCAGGAGGAGCAGTGGTAAAGAATCAACCTGCCAGTGCAGGAGACACAAGAGGTGTGGATTCAATCCTGGGTCAGGAATGTTCCCTGGAGAAGGAAATGGCAACCCACTCCAGTATTCTTGCCTGGAAAATTCCATGGACAGAGCAGCCTGCTGGGCTACAGTCTTGGGGTCACAGAGCTGGACATGAGTGAGTGGCTGATCACTCATGCATACATATGTATATACATACACACACACATTCTATACATTTATGTATATATGTCCACATATAAAAACATAGCAAATGTTTATCCATTTATTTTTGGATGATTATTTTAGATGGTTTCCTACCTTGGATGTTGTAAATAATGCTGCTATGAACATTGGGAAGTGTGTAACTTTTTTTGTATCCGCTGTCTTTGGATATGTACCCAGAAGTGGAATTACTGGATCATATGGTAATTCTCTTTTAATTATTTGAGAAGCCTCCATAGTGGCAGCACCAATTTATGTTCCTACCAGCAGTGTACTAAGGCTCCATTTTCTACACATCCTGGCCAATACTTACTATTTGTTGTCCTTTTTCTGATAGTCATTCTGGCAGGTATGAGATGATATCTCATTGTAGTTTTGGTTTCTGTTTCCCTGATAGTTAAATATGTTGAGCATCTTTTCATGTGCCTGCTGGCCTTCAGTATGTCTTCTTCGGAAAAATGACTATTCATGCACCTACCTACTTTTAATTGGGTTTTTTTTTTTTTTTTAGTTTTGAATTGAATAAGCTGTCTATATATTTTGGGTATTTGGCACTTCATGGGTCATATCATTTGCATATCTCCCCCCATTCAGTTGGTTGTCTTTTTGTTTGGTTGATGGTTTCCTTCAATGTGCAAATGTTTTTACATTTAATATGATCATATTTATTATATGATTGCTTTTGTTTCCCTTGCTGAGACTTACATCAAAAGTATAGTGCCTATATTTTCTTCCAGGAGTTTTACGGCTTCAAGTCTTATATTTAGGTCTTTGATGTATATTTATCTTGTATTTGGTGTTAGAGAATGTTTTAATGTTGTTCTTTGACATGTAGTTGTGTTTGATGTCATATTTTACATCTTCATATTTATCTCTTAACTGTTTATTGTAGTTATAGTTGATTTAGTCATTTTTCTATTTTCAGTCTTTATGCCAGCTTATTTAAGTAGTTGATCCACAACCCTTACCTTCTCCAGTGAAATTTTTTCCTTCCTATAATGCTTTACTTTTTGTTGTGGCCTTTACTTTCTCACTTTGGGCTTCCCTTGTGTCTCAGCTGGTGAAGAATCCTCCTACAATGCAGGAGACGTGGGTTCAATCCCTTGGTTGGGAAGATACCCTGGAGAAGGGAAAGGCTACCCACTCCAGTATTCTTGGAGAATTCCATGGAATGTATAGGCCAAGGGGTCGCAAAGAGTTGGACACAACTGAGCGACTTTTACTTCACTTTACTTTCTCACTTAAAACCCTTTAACACTTCTTGTGTGGTTGGCTTAATATTGATGAATGCTTTTAATTTTTGCTTGTCTGAGAAGCTTTTTATCTCTCCTTCTCTTGCTGGGTTGGGTGTACTGTATTGTAGGGTTTTACCTCTTTGAGTGTTGTAAATATATCATTCCTCTCTCTTTAGGCATGAAATGTTTGTGCTGAAAAATATCTGAAAGCCTTAGGAGAATTCCCTTCCCACCCCAGCTTTTTTGTCTCTTGCTGCCTTTAAAATTCTCTCTTTATCTTTTGGAAGGAATTAGGCTTTGCAGTTGCATGTAGGATATTAGAGAGTGTTGCAGCTCACTAAGGTTGCCATCACTCCAATATGATTCTTTGTGCTGCTTGCTTAGTTACTCAGTCATGTCTGACACTTGGCAACCCCATGGACTGTAGATTCTTGCCAGGATTCTTTGTCCATGGAATTTTTCAGGCAAGAATACTGGAATGGGTTGCCATTTCTTCCTCTAAGTGATCTTCCTGACTCAGGGATCGAACCTGAGTATCTGGAGTCTCCTGCATTGGCAGGCAGATTCTTTGTCACTGTACTGCCTGGGAAGCTCATCTGTGGGTTATTCTGATGACTCAAGACTATAAAGAGTCTGCTTGCAATGCAGGAGAGCCAAGTTTGATCTCTGGGTTTGGAACACCCCTTGGAGAAGGGAATGGCTACCTACTCCAGTATTCTTGGAGAATTCCATGGACAGAGGAGCCTGGTGGGCTTAAAGTCCATAGGGTCCCAAACATTTGGGAGCTAACTCTTTCTTTACATTTTTTCTTTGTCTTTTGCCATTTTGATTTTGATATGTGTTAGTATGGATTTTGGTACATCTTTGGGTACATCTTATTGGGGACTCTCTGTGATTCCTGTATCTGAATATGTTTCCTTCTTCAGATTTGGGATGCTTTCAGCCATAATTTCATAAAATACATTTTCTACCCTTTTCTCTCTCTGTGTTCCTTGCAAGACCCCTATAATATAATGTTAATATGTTTAACATTACGCCAGAGGTCCTGAAACTATCCTTTTTTAAAATGTTTTTCTTTTGGTCTTCTGATTGGGTGATTTCCGTTATTCTGTCTTCCAAATCATTTATATGTAATTCTGTGCCACCTAAATGCCTGTTAATTCCTCTAGTGTATTTTTCATTTCAGTAATTGTCTTCTTCATTTCTGTTTTTTTTTTTTTTTTTTAAGGATTCTGGTTCTTCGTTAAGATTTTCATTGTGTTCATCTGTGCTTTTTTTTCCTTAGCTCATTTAACACTGAGCTTTGATCTCTTTATTGGGTAAATTATTTATCTCTGTTTTATTAGGGTATTTCTAAACACTTTTTTTTTTAAACTTTCATTTGAAACATATTCATGTCTTTTCATTTTGTTTTACTTTATCTGTCTCTGTGAAAGTAGATAAAACAGTCTCAAAGGTGTATAGTTGTATGCGAGAATGTCTCTGCAGTTTGTATGTGTATAGTGGCTTTGGTGAGAGCTGAATCTGAAATGAGCATGGGTCTGTCTTCACCGAGGTGTGCTTGCAGCCTTGGTGGGCGGTAGGGATGGAATTGAAGGGGCTATATAGAGGAAGAGCCAAGTCAAACCTCGCCTTCTCCTATCCTCAGTGATTGTCGCTTCTCTATGAAGGCGGATTAAGGGCCCAAGGGGCTAGAGCAAGAACCCTGAGAGTTGGGCTTCTCTTGGGTGTTTTGGCACTTTCTACTTTGATTTGGGGCATGACCAAGGCCTGAGGGCTTGCGGCTCTCTTCGCTGCTGCTTTCACTTTTTCCCTTGTCTGCATGCCTTGGCTAGAGGCTGGTTGGGTCTAGAAGGCTTGATGCCACACTTCTGAGCTGACTTCAGTCCACCCAAACGTGTGCAGGAAAATGTGCTCCTGTGACGATCACCCCTTCCCTGGAGCTACTTTCACTGCCACCTGAGTGTGTGCACTGAAGCCTGTGCTTGCAGTGGTTGCCTTGTCCTGATTTGGGCTCCAAGCCAACCCTGTTCACACCAAGTATGCACATTTTCATTGGCAATTGCAGGCTCTACCTTACTGAAGAATAGTGCCAGAACAAGAGGAACCAGAACTGGAGCCTGGGGGACACACTGGGGCAGCTTTGGCCAGCCAACCAGAGCCCCAGGCGGTCTTCACTAGCTATTTCCTTGTAGTGAGTGAGAGCCCTATGTCTGTTTGACACTGTTCTTGAGTAAAGTCTCAGTTTATTACAGCTCTTCAGTAAGTCCGACTATTTTTAAAACCAGCCTTAGAGGGCTTGTCTTCCCAGTATTTGGTGTTCCAGGGCTGGAGCGCTTAATATGTGGCTGAAACCCTGTGCTCCTCAGGAAGGATCCTCAAGCCTATAATATCTCCCCTTCTCTTCTCTGTACCCCTCTAGGGGTTTGAGTTCCAATCAGATCACTTCTCTCTTCCTACAGGATTCCGTGTGGATCATTCTTTACAGTTTTGATCACAGAGGCGCCGTCTTTCTCGTCCCTAAGCTGATTTCAGCAAGAGTGGCTCTGTGTAGTTGTAACTTTGATGTGTTCATGAAGGAACTTGAAAGCAGTGTCCTCCTATTCCACCATCTCCATCTCTCCTTAATTGCAGTAATTATGTGTTCTCTTTTATCTGCAAATGTGTATTTTTGTGATGTATTTCTTATTTTATCCTTTTTATATTTACATGAATTTGCTTAGTTTTTATAAAGAACTTACATTTCTCTTTCTAATAAACTATGTTCTCATTTTACTTATTTTTAATACTTTTTATTTTTTGGACAATTTTTGATTTAAAGAAATATTGTGACTTAGTACAAGAGATTCCATTTAACCTGCATCCATTTTTCCCTGTTATTAACACCCTATACTAATATACTACGTTTGTTACAATTACTGGACCAAGACTCACACATTATCATTAACTAAAGTCCATACTTTATTCAGATTCCATTAGTTTTTATCCAATGTTCTTATTTTTTCCTGGATCCCATACAGAATGCCATATTATGTTTGGTCATATGTTTGCCTAACATATGATTCTGGCAGTTTCTCACTTTCTGTGTTTTTGATAATCTTTTTAATTTGATGAGTAATGGTTAGATATTTCATAAAATATCTCTCAATTGAGATTTTTCTGATTTTTTTTTTTTTTTTATGATTAGACTGAGATTAAAGATATTGGGGAGGGATACCAAAGAGGTTGAAAGGCCATATTCATCATCTTAAATCAAGGATACACATATCACTATGAATGCTAAGTTTGATCAACTGCTTGAGGTAATATAAATGTAAAGGTACATTTTTTCAAGTTACTCTTTTTTTTTTTCTTGCCTTTTTGTATATATACTGCACTTTTTGAAAATAAATATATAGAACACACAATTAAAGGATAGGGGTTATGTTCTACTTCCTTGAGGGTAGAATATATAGATACATTTTTTGAAACTTTTTGGCATAGAAAATTTGCCTAGTCTCTTACTTATTGAATATATTTATTTGGTCTGGTTTATATTCTAATACTGTTTCATTATATTTCTCAAATTGTCACTAGCCCCTAGCGGTTGTTAAATCCAGCCAGACAAACATCTTTTGGTTTAAGGGTCTCTGAATAATTCTTTACAACTCCTAGCAAAAGCCCTCTGGGCTATTGGTTTCATCATCACCCTCCTTTTTTGGTGAAAGCTAGCATGTATGTAGAAGTGAGTATATGTATCAATCTGGTTTTTTTGCTTAAAGTTTAGATCATCTGGTAGAATTCTTTCACTTTTCACTCTGTCCCTTTAGTCCAAACTCACGCTATTTCTGCTAGTATAATATTTTCATGAACCTTGCAGGTCTTCTTTGTAACTCCATGGAACATGAATCTTCCCCACTGACCTTTTCTGGGTATTCCTATCTGTATCCTTGGATTCTTCAGAGATAACTGAGAGACTTTATACTGCCTAATCTCTTCAAAGAACCTTCTGTGTGATTGGATACTCTAATCTTTTAATTGTTCTGCAACACCAGCAAAGGTTTGTCCAGGAACACTCTTAGCACATTGGCCTGAAAGTGACTCTCTTAATTATAGCATTTTTTGCAATCTGGACAAACTGAGAATTTTCCAAATGATCAAATTCTGGCTCTTTTTTAAAAATTTAAAAGTTCTTCCTTCAAATTAATTCTTTTTTCTTACATTTTGTTACAAGGAGTAAAAAGAATCTAGGCCTTCCTTCAGAACTTTGCTTGGAAATCTCAGTTAAATAGTACAGTTCAGTTTTAACAAGTTATAAATTCAGGGCACACTTCAACTGAGCTTTCTGCCACTATATAAAAGGTTACCTTCCTTCCAGTTTTCAATAACATATTTTCATGTCAGCCCTCCCTGGGAGTATCTTTTTCATCTATATTTCTAGTAACAGTTTATTAAGAGCACTTTAGGTATTTTCTGAGATCATATGTTTTATCTAACATGTTCCTCACACCCTTCTAAGCCTCCACTAACAAAGTCTTTAATATCTACATTACTAATAATAGTCTGTTGAAGGCAGTCTGGGCTTTATCAGTCATACTCCTCAGATGCCTTTTATCCTCTCATTATAATATTCTAAATAAACTTTCAAGCCCACATCTTTACATATTAAGCAGCCCCATCTTGGTACTAAACTCTGGTTTAGTTTGCTACTGGTGTGGAAAACTACTGCATATATGGTGGCTTAAAGCTCTTTAAATCTGTTTGAATTCACGATCAGAATACTGAAATGAAATCACTTGGCAAAGTGATGGTATCAGCAGGACAGCATTTCATTCTGGAGGCTCTAAAGGAAAATCTGTTTTAATGCTTTTTCCAAATTCTGGAGACACCTGTATTCTTGACTCATGGCGCCTTTCTGTCTTCAGATACAACAATGGCTAGTCCAGTCTTTCTTATGTCATATCCCTCTGACACAGACTTTGACTCATCCATCTCCCTCTTCAACATTTTTAGGGCCTCTTTAATTTAGTTGGGTCAACTTGAATAATCCAGGAAAATTACCCTATTTTATTATTTGTTGATTAAAATACTGAATTCCATTTGCAGTTATAATTCCTTCTTGCTACATAACCTGGCATACTGGTAGACTCCAATGATTAGGACATAAAAAAATATTTGAAAGGCTATTATTCTTCTTATCACATATTGTTGTGTTCTTTTACAATTCAAATTTCAAATGTTCATTGGTGATATATAGAAAAATAATTGAATTTTATATATCAATATTGTATTCTACAACTTTATTATACTTGGTTATTAGTTACAAGAGGTTTTCTGTTTGATTCTTTGGGATATTCTACATGAATGGTTATGTCATCTACAAAGACAACTTAATTTTTTTCTTCCTAGTCTGTAGTTTTTATTTCCTTTTCATTCCTTATTACACTGCCTAGAACTTCAAATACAATGCTGAATAGGAATTTTGAGACAGGAGATCTTTATCTTGTTCCTGATATTGGTGGGGTGGGAAGAATCCAGTTTCTTACATTAAATATAATGTAGGTACAGGTTGTTATGTGAGGCAGTTCCCCAGTATCCTTAGTGTACTGTCACTTTTAGTCATAAATGATGTTTGGTTTTGTTACATGCTTTTTCTGTATCACTTGATATGATTGTATGATTTTCGATCTTTTCTGTAGATGTGAAGGATTAAAGTAATTGATTTTGAAATGTTGAGCCAATCTTGCTTAGCTCAAAAGAGCCCACTTAATATCCTACATAGCTCTTTTTATTCTTTCTAAAATTTAACTTACTAATTTCTTATTGAGGGCATGTACACCTATTTTCATGAGAAATATTGTTGTTGATTTGCTTTACTACACCTTCTTTTTTGTATTTTTAGTATTGGAGTAATGCTAATAGGATATTAATATAATTCTGACTTACAGAATGAATAAAAATTATGGGTGGAACTTCAACCATAATCACATGAGCCAATTCTTGTAATTAATGTTTTCTTATCTATTTATCTATATCCTATTGATTTTGTTTCTCTGGAGAACTCTAATAATATACAGGACATACCTAGGTGTGGATTTGTTAATATTTGTCTTATATTTTATTATCTTAGCTTCCTGGACATATGACTTTGTGTTATCATTGATTTTTCAAAAGTTTTGGCCATTATCACTTCAAACGTATTTCTACTCTAGTCTCTCTTATTCTCCTTTTTGCATTCCAGTTATTCATCTATTATGCCTTTTGAAGTTACTCCGCAGTCCATGGATGGTCTAATGACCTCTTTTTATTTTTTTTTTCTTTGTATTTCAGTTTGGGGTGTTTCTATTGACCAATATTTATCCTCAATGATGTTTTCCTCTGGTGAGTTTAGTCTATTAATGAGCCTGGTTCATTTCTGTTTTTGGTTTTAGATTTTTAGCATTTTCATTTGGCTTTTTTTTTTTTTAGTTTCCATCTCTCTACTTATTCTTGTCTGTTGTCTATGTTTTCTGTTACAATCTTTAATATATTTACCATACTTCCTATATATTCCTTTCCTGATAATTCTAAAACCTTTGTCACATATGATCTGTTCCAGATTCTTTGTCTATTCAAGGCAGTATTATTTTTTGCTTTTAACATTTTTAGTTGAAAGGCAAACATGATTATTAGTTAATATATAGAAACCTAGATAAACAGACCTTTACTATGAGGCTTTATTCTGATATGGCTAAGATTGTGCTATGTCACATTTTTTATAGCTGTAGATGCTAAGGGTTTCAAATTAGTCTGATGGCTAGTGTTTTATCTCCCCTGAATCTTTGGACTTCCTTAAGACCTCCTCTCAGTCTGTGTGTGTGTGTGTTTTGCATCTTAAATACTTTTTCAATTAATCAAACATTATTTTAATTGAGTTTTATTTGGCTTGTGGTAATATGTGATAAAGGGTGGGCTTTCTTCAGCTTTCTAAATTTCTGACTTTCAGTGAGCCAATGTTCCTGGGCTGTAATAGTCACAAGTATTGACTATCTCCAACCCTTCCTCTTAGGCTAAATATGAGAGCTAGAGAAACTGAGGTTGGACAACTTCCCTTACCTTATGTCAAATAAACCTTTCTTGTAGAGAATCTTCTGGGTATATTTCACAATGATTATGCTTTCTCTCCTTGTGCCAGAGCTTGCAGGGGATCTTTCTTAGCTGTTTATGTTGAATTTTTGGTAAATCTGGTTATATAGACATAGATATTTACCTGACATACATACATACGCATACATCACTGAAAGCCAAAGAGCAGATTGACATGGCTGAAGCTCATACCGTTAAACCATCCCACACTCAGCTTCCAGCAACTTACAGACGGTCCCCTTTGTGTTCCTACCAGTTTACTGCTCTAGCACCTTCTACTCCAGGTAAGGAGATCTTGACTATACCTATTGTATTCGCCTGTCTTTTCAGATTTGAGGGTAGTGTTTTTCCTGCAAACTCAATTTTGTGATGAGTCCAAGAAAAGTCTGTAACTTGTTTGTTTCACTGTTTATTTGCTGTAAAAATGGACTACAAACTCCAAACTCATTATGTGTTAGGGACACTAATTTATTAATATTAGTATTTTATTCTAATGCCACTCTGTTAGTAGAATTCTTTGGGATTATGTTAAAATTTAAACTTATGAATTTCAACTAGCACCAGTTTTATCTAGGTTTCAAAAAAGGTAAAGCTTAAGAAGTAACAGCATTTGTTGTATCAGAATAAATGATATATTATGATTCCACGAAACAACTTTTGCCCTCCAGTTTCTTCTTGATCACAGGTTGATCTTAATGTGAGTTACTGCCTCCACTCAGGGGAATCTTTAACTTAGGGAGTTATTTAAGCATATATACCTCTTCACACAGTTCCTTCAGATACATGTAACTTTCTGTCATGGGATTCACTCAGCTCTCTCAGAGGTGTTATTAGCCTCCATCCTCTGAAACACCTCTATCTCATTAATATAAGATATCCTGTACTCAATAATGGTTTGGTATATAGTTTCAAATATATTTTCATGTGTCATGTATCTGGTATAGGGAAATCCCCAAAATATTTTGGAATTAATATTGAAAGGGGCTTTGACTAAGTATCAAATCTGAAGACATTTCTGAAGCTAGGAAAGGGCAGAAAACCAGCTCTTTACCATGTCCTTCCACATTAGTTTATATTCCAAACTTTTTCTTCTGAGAATGTTATTGACTGCATTGAAGGTACAAGCAATGGAATAGCATCCTCAGTCTACTGAGAGGAAAATACTTCAATCCAAGAATCCCACTTTAGTTGAAGTTTTAAATCTATTAATATTTTTACTTTTTAAACTAAGATATTACTTGCTTTCAATTTTTGGTCAGTAATTAGGGAATCTACTATAAATATATTGTACTTTATTTTATCTACTGTATCATAAATATTAAAACCCAAATTTTCAGTTACTAAAGTTAATTTGTGTTCTTAATTTCCCTCTTTTGCTTTTGTAAAATTCGGTTTTCATGTCTTGTCGCCTATTTGTTTTCTTTAATTGGAAACAGATTTTTATCCTCTGGTAGAAAGTTTGTCACTTTTGAGTGGCTTGGTTTTTGTTTTTGATTTTTTTTTCCCAGTTCTTTGTATTTCATTATATTATTCTAGTTTCCTAACAATTGCTGAGAGAGGAAATGTTCTACTTTTCCTCAGAATCTAGAACAAAGAATGCAGGCAGACAGTCCCCTGCTGAGAAACTATAAGAAGTCTTCCTAATTTAAGATACTTTTGTATTACCCACCTTACAAAGCAGGAAAGATAGCACAACTTTTCTGCCCTGTCACAGGAGGTGACAGCTAATTGGACTTGGAAAATTTGGGGACGGTTCAGAGAACTTATTATTGGTTTAGATGTTGTGGTTGTTCAGTCACTAAGTCATGTCTGACTCTTTTGTCACCCTGTGGACTACAGCCCACCAGGCTCCTCTGACCGTGGGATTTCTCAGACAAGAATACTGGAGTGGATTGCCATTTCTTTCTCTAGGGAATCTTCCCAGCCCAGGGATTGAACCTGTGTCTCCTGCATTGGCAGGGAAGTTCTTTACCATTGAGCCTCCAGGGCTATAAATAGTGGAATCAATGATGATTTAACTGATGACAATTCTCTCTTACAGCAGCAACCAAGTAACTTGCATAACTTTCTGTTACCAAGCCAAATTGGGTATGCCTGCCCTCATTCAGTAAAGCCTAGCCACTGACACTGGGTTGTGGTATAGGAAAGTGCAGTGTTTATTGTAGGCACTGTAGAAGAAATCTAGACACCTCATGCTCTACAAAACCCAAACTTTTCCATGAGTTTCAAGGAAGCATTTTTAAAGGCAAGGTGAGAGAAGGGAGTCAGAGGATATGTGATCAACTCGTGTACAGTTTTCTCAGTGGTTGATGGTGAGGTAACAGGGTGGCGTTACAGGATTTAACATTATGGTCTTCAGAGTATATCAGATACTGTTACCTATGTACTTCAGTGAGGAACTGAAGATTCTGTGACTGATACGTAGCTGATTTACTGTTTAAATTGTTACTAGTTCCCATGGCCCCATCACTCCTTTTGTCACTACGTGTTAACATCCTTTCAGTTGTTAATTCTTGAGCCAGGCTTCTGTGACTTGGGGAAGGCCTGGAAGACTACAACTTTTCTATAAATAAGAGGCAGGCAGAAGATACAGGGAGAGGGTGTCTGTCACAGGAAAAAACCCATAGGGTCCTGCTTGGTGACATTTCTAATTTCATCTTCATAGTGTAGTTATATCAAACATTTTTATTATATCAGTATTCTGCTTTTATGTTATTTTACTTGTGAAAATGTTTTCCCACAGATGAGCCATGAAGAATGGCATGTCATTTCATAGAAAATATTTTTTCTCCCCTGGAATGATAAATTTCTTAGTTTTGTTCATGTTTTAATGTAGTAAACACATTCTATAGGTAATAAAACTTTATCGTATGGTAAAGTTCCTCAAATAACATTTGTTATTGTTGTTTAGTTGCTAAGTTGTATCTGACTCCTTTGCAACCTATGAATTGTAGCCCACCAGACTCCTCTGTTGATGGGATTTATCTGTCCAATATTTCCCAGAAATATTGGAGTAGGTTGCATTTCCTTCTCTTGGTTAACGTCTCCACTGAGGGATTGAACCCATCTCTCTTGCATTGGCAGGGAGATTCCTTACTAATGAGTCACCAAGAAAGACCACAAATAACATACTAATTCCATTTTTCTCTCCCCAACATCCTTCAGCATACCATTGTCAGCATACTTTTCAGTCTGGACTAAGTGTTTTCTAAGTCTGCACTATATGATTTTAAATGATTGGGGAATTTTTTCTTTCATTTGTAGATATTTTTCTTCCGCTTCTTGTGTTGGATCTATTTTCCAAAAAGCCATGTCTTCCTAAATTTTTATGTCCTCTTGAGTCACTTAGTCGTTCCCTATTTTGTTGAAAAAAATATTTTGTGGTTGTGTGAGTAAAAATGTGCAAGAAGTAAGTTTTTGTGATCTTTGAGATCTTGTGGAATGAAAATGTATTTTAATTATATATCTGATCTTTTTAGTTTTTTCCTCTTAGTTCCTTCTAATTGTTTTAGTATAAACTTTATTTGCTTGGAGTATTTATGAATTACACAGTAGTAAGCTGTTTGGTAGCTCAGCTGGTGAATCTGCCTGCAATGTAGGAGACCCTAGTTTGATTCCTAGGTCAGGAAGTTCCCCTGGAGAAATGATCGGTTACCTACTCCGGTATTCTTAGGCTATCCTGGTGGCTCAGATGGTAAAAGAATCCACCTGCAATGTGGGAGACCTGGGTTTGATCCCTGGGTTGGGAAAATCCCCTGGAGGAGGGCATGGCAACCCACTTCAGTATTCTTGCCTGGAGAATCCCAATGGACAGAGAAGCTTGGTGGGCTACAGTCCATGGGGTGGCAAAGAGTCAGACACGTATAAGCGACTAAGCAAATCTTACAAATAAAGCGACTAAGCACATCTTAGAAATAAATAAGCACATCCTACATCCTAAGCTATTTGGAATCTCTCTGGACATTGATAGTTCTTACTATATAAAAGAACTAAACAGACATTTCTCCAAGGAAGACACACAGATGGGTAACAAACAGGTGAAAATATGCTCAACATCACTCATTATTAGAGAAATGCAAATCAAAACCACAATGAGGTACTATCTCATGCTGGTTAGAATGGCTGCTATCAAAAAGTCTACAAACAATGGGGGAGAGGGTGCAGAGAAAATGGAATTCTCTTACACTGTTTATGGGCATGCAAACTGGTACAGCCATTATCGAGAACAGTGTGGAGATTCCTTAAAAACTGGAAATAGAACTGCCATCAGACCAGATCAGATCAGAGGAGATCAGTTGCTCAGTCGTGTCCGACTTTTTGAGACCCCATGAACTGCAGCACGCCAGGCCTCCCTGTTCATCACCAACTCCTGGAGTTCACTGAGACTCACGTCCATCAAGCCAGTGATGCCATCCAGCCATCTCATCCTCTGTCGTCCCCTTCTCCTCTTGCCCCCAATCCCTCCCAGCATCAGAGTCTTTTCCAATGAGTCAACTCTTCGCATGAGGTGGCCAAAGTACTGGAGTTTCAGCTGTAGCATCATTCCTTCCAAAGAAACCCCAGGGCTGATCTCCTTCAGAATGGACTGGTTGGATCTCCTAGCAGTCCAAGGGACTCTCAAGAGTCTTCACCACCACAGTTCAAAAGCATCAATTCTTTGGTGCTCAGCCTTCTTCACAGTCCAACTCTCACATCCATACATGACCACAGGAAAAACCATAGCCTTGACTAGACGGACCTTTGTTGGCAAAGTAGTGTCTCTGCTTTTGAATATGCTATCTAGGTTGGTCATAACTTTCCTTCCAAGGAGTAAGCGTCTTTTAATTTCATGGCTGCAGTCACCATCTGTAGTGATTTTGGAGCCCAGAAAAATAAAGTCTGACACTGTTTCCACTGTTTCCCCATCTATTTCCCATGAAGTGATGGGACCAATTGCCGTGATCTTCATTTTCTGAATGTTGAGCTTTAAGCCAACTTTTTCACTCTCCACTTTCACTTTCATCAAGAGGCTTTTTAGTTCCTCTTCTCTTTCTGCCATAAGGGTGGTGTCATCTGCATATCTGAGGATACTGATATTTCTCCCGGCAATCTTGATTCCAGCTTGTGTTTCTTCCAGTCCAGCGTTTCTCAATATGTCTCTGCATAGAAGTTAAATAAACAGGGTGACGATATACAGCCTTGACGTACTCCTTTTCCTATTTGGAACCAGTCTGTTGTTCCACGTCCAGTTCTAACTGTTGCTTCCTGACCTGCATACAAATTTCTCGAGGCAGATCAGGTGGTCTGGTATTCCCATCTCTTTCAGAATTTTCCACAGTTTATTGTGATCCACACAGTCAAAGGCTTTGGCATAGTCAATAAAGCAGAAATAGATGTTTTTCTGGAACTCTCTTGCTCTTTCCATGATCCAGCGGATGTTAGCAATTTGATCTCCGGTTCCTCTGCCTTTTCTAAAACCAGCTTGAACATCAGGAAGTTCATGGTTCACATATTGTTAAAGCCTGGCTTGGAGAATTTTGAGCATTACTTTACTAGCGTGTGAGATGAGTGCAATTGTGTGGTAGTTTGAGCATTCTTTGGCATTGCCTTTCTTTGGGATTGGGATGAAAACTGACGTTTTCCAGTCCTGTGGCCACTGCTGAGTTTTCCAAATTTGCTGGCATATTGAGTGCAGCACTTTCACAGCATCATCTTTCAGGATTTGGAATAGCTCAACTGGAATTCCATCACCTCCACTAGCTTTGCTCGTAGTGATGCTTTCTAAGCCCCACTTGACTTCACATTCCAGGATGTCTGGCTCTAGGTCAGTGATCACACCATCGTGATTATCTGGGTGTGAAGATCTTTTTTGTACAGTTCTTCTGTGTATTCTTGCCATCTCTTCTTAATATCTTCTGCTTCTGTTAGGTCCATACCATGTCTGTCCTTTATCAAACCCATCTTTACATGAAATGTTCCTTTGGTATCTCTGATTTTCTTGAGGAGATCTGTAGTCTTTCCCATTCAGTTGTTTTCCTCTACTTCTTTGCATTGATTGCTGAAGAAGGCTTTCTTATCTCTTCTTGCTATTCTTTGGAACTCTGCATTCAGATGTTTATGTCTTTCCTTTTCTCCTTTGCTTTTTGCTTCTCTTCTTTTCACAGCTATTTGTAAGACCTCCCCAGACAGCCATTTTGCTTTTTTGCATTTCTTTTCCATGGGAATGGTCTTGATCCCTGTCTCCTGTACAATGTCACGAACCTCACTCCATAGTTCATCAGGCACTCTATCTATCAGATCTAGGCCATTAAATCTATTTCTCACTTGCATTGTATAATCATAAGGGATTTGATTTAGGTCATACCTGAATGGTCTAGTGGTTTCCCCTACTTTCTTCAATTTAATTCTGAATTTTTCAATAAGGAGTTCATGGTCTGAGCCACAGTCAGCTCCTGGTCTTGTTTTTGCTGACTGGATAGAGCTTGTCCATCTTTGGCTGCAAAGAATATAATCAGTCTGATTTTGGTGTTGACCATCTGGTGATGTCCATGTATAGAGTCTTCTCTTCTGTTGTTGGAAGAGGGTGTTTGTTATGATCAGTGCATTTTCTTGGCAAAACTCTATTAGTCTTTGCCCTGCTTCATTCCGTATTCCAAGGCCAAATTTGTCTGTTACTCCAGGTGTTTCTTGACTTCCTACTTCTGCATTCCAGTCCCCTGTAAGGAACAGGACATCTTTTTTGGGTGTTAGTTCTAAAAAGTCTTGTAGGTCTTCATAGAACTGTTCAACTTCAACTTCTTCAGCGTTACTGGTTGGGGCATAGACTTGGATTACTGTGATATTGAACGGTTTTCCTTGGAAACGAACAGAGATCATTCTGTCGTTTTTGAGATTGCATCCAAGTACTGCATTTTGGACTCTTTTGTTGATCATGGTGGTCACTCCATTTCTTCTGAGGGATTCCTGCCTGCAGTAGTAGATATAATGTTCATCTGAGTTAAATTCACCCATTCCAGTCCATTTCAGTTTGCAGATTCCTAGAATGTCGAGATTCACTCTTGCGATCTCTTGTTTGACCACTTCGAATTTGCCTTGATTCATGGATCTGACATTCCAGGTTCCTATGCAATATTGCTCTTTACAGCATTGGACCTTGCTTCTATCACCAGTCACATCCACAGCTGGGTATTGTTTTTGCTTTGGCTCCATCCCTTCATTCTTTTTGAAGTGTACTCCACTGATCTCCAGTATTGCGCACCTACTGACCTGGGGAGTTTCCAGCAATCCCACTGCTGGGCATACAAACTGAGGAAACCAGAATTGAATGAGACACTTGAACCCCAATGTTCATCACAGCACTGTTTATAAGAGCCAGGACATGGAAGCAACCTCGATGTTCATCAGCAGACAAATGGATAAGAAAGCTGTGGTAAATATACACAATGGAATATTACTCAGCTATTAAAAAGAATGCATTTGAATCAGTTCTAATGGGGTGGATGAAACTGGAGCCTATTATACAGAGCAAAGTAATTCAGAAAGAAAAATTCCAGTACAGTATATTAATGCATATATATGGAATTTAGAAAGATGGTAATGATGACTGTATATGTGAGACAGCGAAAGAGATTCAGGTATAAAAAACAGAGTTTTGGACTCTGTGGGAGAAGGCCAGGGTTGCATGATTTGAGAGAATAGCATTGAAACATGTATATTATCATACGTGAAATAAATCACCAGTCCAGGTTTGATGCATGAGACAGGTTGTTCAGGGCTGGTGCACTGGGATGAACCTGAGGGATGAGATGGGAAGGGAAGTGGGAGGGAGGTTCAGGATGGGGAACACATGTACACCCATAGCTGATTCATGTGAATGTATGGCAAAAACCACCACAATATTGTAATTAGCCTCCCAATTAAATAAAAAGAAATAAATTTTTAAAAAACTAAAAAAATAAATACAATGATAGGTCAGGAAATTATGTGTTTCAGTTGGATAATCCACTAAACCTCAGATACAGATTTTCTTTTCTCTTAACTAAACTTTTTTCCTGAGAAAGGAATTATCACTATTCTGTCTTGGTGAATATCAACTTTGATTTTACTATTCTGAGAGAAATTCAGAAGACAAAACTTCGAGGTGTGAAAATCCACTATGAAAATTTTCACCTAACCTGTATATTTTTAATAGGTCACCTCATCAGTCTCACCTGAGCCTAGTGTTCATATCTGGTATTTTTATTTTTCAGTGTCGAGAGTAAATTATTTACTTATGCCAGCAGTTGGGAAACACAATGGATGAAGGACTGGAAGAGGGCCTCTGGGTATTAACCTTCTCCTTAAACAGATACTTAATTATGCCTTTTTTTTTTTTAAGATTTTAATATTGAGACTTAAAAATTACCCAAATCTCAAATTGTCTATCATTTTCAGGGTTTCATAGAGAACTGTTTATTTCTGTGTAGGCAGTTAATTTTTATTTAAAAAATAAAAATATCTGATATTCTAGGTCACTGTTTGCCTTCTTTATACTTTCCAAAATTTTACTGACATTTGCAGTGTGCTGCCAACTCCTTTCCCATTGTATATTTCTTTTTAAAAAAATTTCTTTGCTTTTGTTTTTAGTTTTAGAGATATAATCAGAAATCTTTTCGTCTAATGGGTCTTAAAATATGTTATCTGCTCTTAGTTTTACTGAGTTGAAGAAAGAATATTTAACAGAGTAAAATAATTTTAAGTATGTCCTTATATTTTATCTTTTATAATTAGAAAAGTTTGGCTTAATACAAGGAAAATGGGGGCTTCCTTGATAGCTCAGTTGGTATAGAATCTGCCTGCATTCAGGAGACCTGGGTTCCATTCCTGGGTCAGGAAGATCCGCTGGAGAAGGGATAGGCTACCCACTCCAATATCCTTGGGCTTCCCTTGTGGCTCAGCTGGTAAACAATCTGCCTATAATTTGGAAGACCTGAATTTGATCCCCAGGTTGAGAAGGTCTGCTGGAGAAGGGAAAGGCCACCCACTCTGGTATTCTGGCCTAGAGAATACCCTGGACTGTATAGTCCATGGGGTTGCAAAGTCGGACTCGACTGAGCGACTTTGACTTTCATACAAGGAAAAAACAAACTAAATAAAAAACCAAAATTATATTCATGCCTACCTTGAAGTCTTATCCAGATAAAACTTGAGCCAAGAAAATTTAAGAGAAGTAAAATATATATACGGATCAAAAATAAAATGATACAATCTTTTAAATGAGTTTTGCATCTTGGGGAATGGAGTTTCATTTGGTTCTTTTCTTCGTTCTCTTTTTCCGTTATGTAGCTCATTACTTTATAGATTAATTCTTTTGGTATGATTTAACATATCTTATTACATTTCTTATTTTATCCTAAGGCTGATAGAATCTCTAAAGCTAAACTAGACTTTGAATTTTACAGGTATGTGAACATTTTAAGATATCTCAGGCATAAATTTATTTTTTATATAATAAAAATATGCACAATTACTTTTTTCCATGGTACATACATTTTATTTATAATCTACTCAGTATATCCATACCCCTGCTACAAAATAGGAGAAAAAATAAAAGTGTGTATCTGTTTCCTTACAGAGGATGCAATGAGAATGACAAATCAAGATGCAATACAGAAAGCATAATAGAAAACCGTAGGATGTTAATTATCCTCTGCTACTGCTAGGTGATGTTGTCTCACAATAGTCATTTAAAATAAGATTCAATAAGGCATGCTATAATCTCCTTGGTGGTTAGGCTTTGAGATAGATTTTCTAATAAGTACTTTAAGAGCAAAATGTTACTGCAAAGAAACAAATAAGCAAAAAGGATGGGGAATCACTTATTATTAACTTGTAAAAAGTATAATCAGAAGATATATTATGATACAAGATGGTAATTATTATTCAGCTATGTTAGGTTGGCATTGTTTAAATTTATTTTACTTTGATGGGAAACAACTTTAACATGTACATACAGATCTAGTTTGGTCTATGTTGTTAATACAATTTAATAACCTAATTAAATAAAATAGCTTAGGAAAAATCAATTGAAAAGAAAAGACTTAATGGTCTTGTGAAAACAGACCTGGTTTTATGTGTAAGTACAAAAGAAGAAAGTAGAGTGAAAGCTGTAATAATATATGAGTGAGACTAAAGGACTGCACATTTGAACCAGAAAGAAAGAAGTCCTTCATATTATGTAAGCAGAGTACTCTGGACAATTATGTAAGTCTTCACAAAAGCAAAAGAAAAAAAAATATATATATATTTAAGAGTTTCCTCTAAAGTGCTTTTTGTTTTAGTTTTTATTGGTAAAAGTCATACATTATTTGGGCTTTCCTGGTGACTCAGGAATAAAAAAATCTGCCTCCCAGTGCAGGACATGCAAGAGACAGGGATTTGATCCCTGGGTGGAGAAGATCCTCTGGAGAACTGAGTGGCTACCTACTCCCATTTTCTTGCCTGGAAAATTTCATGGACACAGGAGCCTGGTGGGCTACAGTCATTGGGGTGGCAGAGTGGGACATGATTAAGTGACTGAGGACATACATCATAGTATTATTAGTACATTGTATTTTAAGTTAATCTTTCACCTCAGTTCAGTCCAGTCACGTAGTCGTATCCAACTCTTTGCAACCCCATGGAGAAAGTGTGGAAGACAGCATCTGGGTTCCAACTTGGAATAAAAATAATTGACTTTTTATTTAGTAAAAATGAGTAAGTCTATAAGAGGTTTTGAGGGAATGTGCAGAGCTCAGTGTTGGACATGTTAACTGTGGGAAGCCTAATACAAGCATCCAAATGGAAATGTATAGTAAACAATTCAGTAACTTAAGTCTGGAGTTCAGAGATGAGTTGGCTAAAGATATATTATCTATAAAAGTTGTCATTTCATAGATGGTTCAGTTCAGTCGCTCAGTCGTGTCCAGTTCTTTGCAACCCATTAACTGCAGCATCCCAGGCCTCCCTGTCCACCACCAACTCCCGGAGTCCACCCAAACCCATGTCCATTGAGTCAGTGATGCCATCCAACCATCTTATCCTCTGTCATCCCCTTCTCTCCTGCCCTCAATCTTTCCCAGCATTAGGGTCTTTTCAAATGAGTCAGGTCTTCACATCAGGTGGCCAAAGTACTGTAGTTCAGCTTCAATGAACACCCAGGACTGATCGCCTTTAGGATGGACTGGTTGGATCTCCTTGCAGTCCAAGGGACTCTCAAAAGTCTTCTCCAACATCGCAGTTCAAAAGCATCAATTCTTTGGGCTCAGACTTTATAATCCCAACTCTCACATCCATACATGACTACAGGAAAAACCATAGCTTTGACTAGATGCTAAAGTAATGTCTCTGCTTTTTAATATGCTGTCTAGGTTGGTCATAACTTTTCTTCCAAGGAACAAGCGTCTTTTAATTTCATCGCTGCAGTCACCACCCGCAGTGATTTTGGCGCCCCCAAAAGTCAAGTCTGTCACTGATTCCATTGTTTCCCCATCTATTTGCCGTTAAGTGATAGGACCAGATGCCGTGAGTCTCTTTAGTTCTTCTTTTCTTTCTGCCATAAGGGTGATGTTATTTGCATATCTGAGGTTATTGATATTTCTCCCAGCAATCTTGATTCCAGCTTGTGCTTCCCCCAGCCCAGCATTTCTCATGATGTACTCTGCACATAAGTTAAATAAGCAGGGTGACAATATACAGTCTTGACATCCCGATTTGGAATCAGTCTATTGTTCCATGTCCAGTTCTAACTGTTGCTTCCTAACCTGCATACAGATTTCCCAAAAGGCAGGTTGCAGGTCAGGTGGTCTTGTATTCCCAACTCTTTACGAATTTTCCACAGTTCATTGTGATCCACACAGTCAAAGGCTTTGGATAGTCAATAAAGCAGAAGTAGATGTTTACTTACTAAGTTAATCTTTAGGATAAAATGATAAATTAATATGAGAATTATCATATCTGCAAATATTTTCTACTGTAATTTGTTTAAGTAGCAATATGAAGCCAATAAATTGAGTGGACACAAATCTTTAGCTAAATTTCAGAGTACAACATTTACAAGTTTTTCTTTCTACATAACTGAAGGACACACTTCAGCTAAGCTTTCTGCCACTATACAACAAGGATCTTCCTTTTACACATCCCTAATAATGTTTTCCTGATATCCATCTGAGCCTTCCCCAACAATCTATTTTAGATCCTTATTTCTACCAAGGTTCTGGTAAAGATGATTTTGTATCAAGACCAGCTGTATTTGGTAAAGGTGTTCACTTCCACATATCTACTCACAATCTATTCAAAGCAATCTCGGCCTTTTCTGTCATGATCCCCCCAATTCAGTCTCTGCCCATTGCCTAATCTGAAAGCTTTTTGCCTGTTTCTGTGTACTTGTTACAGCACCACACCCCTTGAGCCATCATCTGTCATTAATTTTCTGCTGTAATGCTGTAACAAATTGCCATAGACTTACTGGCTCAAAACAAGTGAATATATTATCATACACTACTGGAGCCTGAAAGCCAAAGTTAGTTTTACTGCAATAAAATCAGGGTGTCGGCAGGGCTGGTCCCGACTGGCGGTTCTAGGAAAGAATTCCTTGGCTTACAATTCCTACCTCCATCTCTAAAGCCAGCAGCATAAAATCTTCTCTGACCTCTGATTTTGTATTTTACATCTTCTTTTTCCTTCTGAACTTCCTGACTCTTTTAAGAACCCTCATGATTACATTAAGTCCACCCAGGTAATCCAGCGTAATTTCCATATCTCAGGATCTTTAAATAATTTCCTAAGTGTTGCTATTATTACATAACTAATCACTGCAGATGGTGATTGCAGCCATGAAATTAAAAGACGCTTACTCCTTGGAAGGAAAGTTATGACCAACCTAGATAGCATATTCAAAAGCAGGGATATTACTTTGCCAACAAAAGTCCGTCTAGTCAAGGCTATGGTTTTTCCTGTGGTCATGTATGCATGGGAGAGTTGAACTGTGAAGAAAACTAAGTGCTGAAGAATTGATGCTTTTGAACTGTTGTGTTTGAGAAGACTCTTGAGAGTCCCTTGGACTGCAAGGAGATCCAATCAGTCCATCCTAAAGGAGACCAGTCCTGGGTGTTCATTGGAAGGATTGATGTTGAAGCTGAAACTCCAGTACTTTGGCCACCTCATGTGAAGAGTTGACTCAGTGGAAAAGACCCTGATGCTGGGAAGTATTGGGGGCAGGAGGAGAAGGGGACGACAGAGGATGAGATGGCTGGATAGCATCACCGACTCGATGCACATGGGTTTGGGTGGACTCTGGGAGTTGGTGATGGACAGGGAGGCCTGGTCTGCTGTGATTCATGGGGTCGCTAAGAGTCGGATACAACTGAGCGAGTGAACTGAACTGAACTGAAACATATTCAGGTTCTGGAGATTACTATGTGGACATACTTTGGAAACTATTATTCAGCCTAACATAGTCAATAATAAGGAAACAGCCAACCCAATGAAAGAATGAGCAAAATATTCAGACATTTCAAATGATGTCAAATAAACACGTGGTGAGGTTATTGACATCATTAATCATTAGGGAAATGTAAGCTCAAAGCACTTCGTACCTCTTAGAGTGCTCAACAGCTAACCTAAATGAACCTAAGTGTTGCTAAGGATGAGCAGCTCTGCTTCATTGCTGAAGAGAGGACAAAATAGTACAACTCCAATGGAAAACAGGATGGCACATTCTTAACACTGAATTATTTACATATTACATTATGCAAGTTTTTCTACACCTAGAGATTTCCACAAGAGAAATGAAGATGTACATCCATAAATGACATATACACAAATATCCCTAACAGGTTTATTTTCAATAGTCAAAACTGGAAACAAACTCAAATATCAATCAACAAATGAATAGATAGTTGGTTTCTGTAATGTTCACTCAGGGAATACTATCCAGCAGTAATAGAAATGAATTATTGATGTATGCAATATATAGACTTTAATATAATTATGCTGACTGAAATAAGAACAAAAAAGTGCCTAATTTATGATGCCATTTATCTAAAATTCTAGGAATTACAAACTAATTTAGAGTGACAGGAAAGGAAATCAGCTTTTCCCTTTGTACCAAAGTATGCACTTTAGATGTGTTCTGTTTAATGTGTCCCAAATATGCCTCTATAAAGCTCTGAAATATTTAAAATAAAAATGATCTTTGTTCACAGAAAGGTATCACTAAAGGTGAGAAAAGCCACATAATGAAAAGAGGTATTTGCAATACATGTTCTATGACAAAATCTTCTTTTAAATATCAAGTAATAATTTAAAAAAGTGACCATATACAATATTGATGAGTATTCCTAGTATGGGTATGTGGGCACTCTGTCTTATGTTGAAGGAGTACAAATTTAATTTGTAAAACTTTACTCCAAAGCAGTTTATTAACATATTTGTATATTTTAAAACATTTGTATATATTTAAAGCATAAAGTATACATATATGTATACTCTTTGATGACAAAAGTATACTGCTAAGGAGACTGGTATTCTGTAATGGTCATCTGGATCATGTCACTGGCTGATTTGGGAAACAGAATTAAATAGATAAAAGCTTTGAAACGTAAGCTCTTGATACTCTGCTACTAGGTCTTATTAGTACAGTGTGATAGAAATGTTGAGTGCAGATTTTAGCTGATGCAGTTTAAAGGAAAGAGAGAAATCTGATAAATTGATCTCTTTCCCGACAGCTGAATAATACAAAAAAAGAAATCCTGATATATCAGTATACAACAGTCACAGTTCTTGGTTTAGGTAACAGTATGGGCTCCTGGTTTGGAGGTATTACTAAGTTTTATTTTGTTTTTTTCCCTAACTAGTTGATTCACTTGTTTTTTAAATTTTATTTTCAATTTACTATTGTAATTAAAAATGTTGTTAGCTGCTGAGTTGTGGCTGACTCTTTGCAACTCCATGAACTGTAGCTAGACAGGCTTTTCTGTCCTTTGGATTTCCCATGCAAAAATACTGTAGTGGGTTGCCATTTCCTTTTCCAGGTGATCTTACTGACTCAGGGATTGAACCTTTTGTTTTCTGCATTGACAGGCAGATTCTTTACCGCTGAGCCACCAGAAAGCCAATTAAAATTTAGTCATATCTAATTATAAAAAAATCCTATGGACAGAGGAGCCTAGCAGGGCTACAGTCCATGGGGTCACAAGAGTTGAACATGATTTAGTCACTAAACAACAACAACAATTATATGCAAAGCCAAATAAACTCTGAATATTACTACATGCTATTTTAAAATAATATTATAGTCAGTATTTTAGTCAATATTTACATATTTTGCATAATGTTCTTTTTACTAGAGAAACTTTGGAAATACACACATTTCCCTTATTCTTTCAATATCCAGGCAAAATTAGTAAATTTAAATGGGTATTATATAAAAATGGTTTATAGTTGCTTAAACCACTATGGAAAACAGTATGGTCATTCTTTGAAAAATAAAATAGAATTACCATGTAAAGTCTGATGAGAATTTTTACTAATTGGGCCAGGTGATATGTTTCATAAACCTTCTTTGTCTCTTACTATATATGTAATAAAATAAACATTACAAAAAATATGTATAAATGTAGCAATAATGCAATGCATGCATGCACTTCATTAATAAATAATGGCACATTCCACAAAAAAAATATATATATATATTGGTAAATGATGTTAGCTGGCATATTCTCCTATAGATTGAACTTAATTTACATTCACATATTTATAGGGAAAAGATGTATGTCTAACTATATAAATGTAAATAATAATTATATTGTAATTTATCTTTTTCAGTTATATATATTCATGTTCTTTTTTGTTATAGGTTATTACAAAATACTGAATATAGTTCCCTGTGATACACAGTAAATTTTTGTTCTTATATAATAGATGCTATTTGTTAATTCCATACTCATAATTTACCTCTGCATTTTCCTTTGGTAACTATAAGTTTGTTTCTATGTCCGTGAGTCTGTTTCTGTTTTGTATATAGATTCATTTATATTATTTCTTAGATTTCACATATAATTTTTTATCATGGTAAGACTTTAACACTTGACAACATTTTGTTTTCTCAGGTAAAGAAGCTACTTCTGATTTTCTTTAATGATGTAAATAGGAGGGAAGAACCCTTTTCAGGTCAATAATTGCAAACCAGGTCATGGCCCTGCTCATGGGCTTTTGCCTTCTCAAGAGCTCTGTTGGTAGAAAATAAACAATTTTATTGGAGGACCAAAATATAGCATTTGGACCTGCACTTGTGATTGTTATTATGAGATGAATTTTTGTACTTAAAAGGCCAGCCAAGTGCATAATCCTCCTTAGATAGCTTTCAGTTTTGTTCACAACCTTTTATATCTAATTAAATAACAATGTTTTTAGTGACCTGCCTTTATTAAATTTTTTCAGTGCTTACAATTTAGTTAGTTTTTCTAGAAACAACTTACTTTTGCTTTCATATTTTGCTGATTCATATAATTTTAATTAAATTTAATTGTTTTAGAAAATCAATTAATACAGAAAAACAAGTGCACCTAACACAACTTTGGAAAAATACAACTGACTCTTGGTAAGGCAACACAGAAATGGTGGGACAGGACCAAAACTGTGTGGGCATATTAAAGAGTAGCCAGCTAGTTACAAGTATTTATCGGGCACTGGCCATTGACCAGAATGTTTTGCACAGAGACTACAGAGTATCTGTAATCTAGAGAGTTGTTTATATAGTATCAGTAGATCAGTTAAGAGAGAAGTTAGTGTATATTTAAAAGACAGAACATGCTCTAATTAAAGCTGAGACAAGAGGCCCGAGGGCCTGTTCTTTCAGCTTCCTCCTCATCTTAAAGAGAGAGACAAGAGATAGTTATGGAGAGAGAGACAGAGATGAGATTTTTGTTGGCCAAACAAGCTAGTTAAATAGAAATGTATTAGTAGTCGCAGGAGTAAAAAAAAAAATGGCAGTATTTGGAATATTGATGATATATTTTGATCCATCTAGATTTTGCACTGGCCAAAAAGGTTCCTAAGTGAAAATGTATTAGCAAGCTTACTGTATTGGCTCTTTATTGTTGCTGTAACAAACTATCACAGACACAAGTGGCTTAAAACACCACCAGCTTCTCTCTTGTTGTTCAGTCCCTCAGTTGTGTTCGACTGTTTGCGACACCACAGACTGCAGCATGCCAGGCTTCCCTGTCCTTCACCATCTCCCAGAGTTTGCTCAAACTCATGCCATTGAGTCAGTGGTGCCAGCCAATCATCCCATCATCTATTGTCTCCTTCTCCTCTACTCATATGTTCTGATGATTAGGATATGAATATTTGTAGAAAACTATTACTCAACCTATGTGCTTGTGTTTAATCACTCAGTCATGTCTGACTCTTGTGACCCCGTGGACTGTAGCCCGTCAGGCTCCTCTGTCCATGGGTATTCTCCAGGCTAGAATATTGGAGTGTGTTGCCATGCCCTCCTCCTGGTCATCTTCCCAACTCAGGGATCGAATCCAGGTCTCCTGCATTGCAGGCGGATTCTTTACCAGCTGAGCTACTACGGATGCCCCATTCAGCCTATAATACTCAGAAATTTGAAAGAATGGAAGAATGTCATTATTAAAAATTTTGTGGAAATATATGTAATATTTTAATTCTGTTCTTAATAATTTTGAAATATTCTTCATATTTTCCATATTGTCTCTCTGCGAATTTTGCATAATATTCATATCTTCTTTCAAGTTCATTAACTTTTTCTGATCTATAATATATAATGTAGGACATATTATACTTTTTATTTATAAGCAATCCTACTTTTTTCATTTGTAAAATTTCCTTTTGGCCCTTTTACATATTTATAGACATTTGTGAGTTCCCCTAATTTCCATTAAACTTTTAATTTGTAATCATATTTACTCAGTAAATATTTCAGTATTTATTATACATGGTAATGTATAAATCTTTATATATTGTTTTTGCTGAATCTCATACCTGGTTGGCCACTTCTTTCTTACTAATGCAAATATATCTATGTATATATACTTTATAAATATTAAGGTTAGTATATTAGAGTTTATATATAGTATATATGTAAAAAATAAATAAAAATTGCAAATGTATAAATTCTACTCGTTCAGACCAGTGAAATGTTACAGAGTGAACACACTTCTCTTAACTATGCAAACTCAAGAAGTGGAAAATTTCAGCTCCCAGAACAACTTCCTTGTACAGCTTCTGCCATAAAGATAGCATAGTCTTGTCTAATTGTGTATATTATCCTGTTTCATGATACTTTTTTTCTATAATTTTTTCTACCCATCATTCTGCTGGTAGTTTGGAGTTAGACTATTTGGGTTAAAATCAGACATCCTATACTTCTTAGATTTGGGGGCTTAAGATGTTGAATAAGTTAATTAACTTTTTGCACATCATTTTTTATATCTATATCTCTATAAAGTGAAATATGAATAGTAGATAGATACCTGTTGATATTATTTTAAAATTAATTAGGAAAACCTATGCAAAGTTTCAGATAAAATTTCTGATACATGAGCTAAATAATTGTCAGTAATTATGGGCTTCCCTGGTGGCTCAGACAGTAAAGAGTCTGCCTCCAATGCAGGAGATTCAGTTTTGATCTCTGGATAGGGAAGATCCCGTGGTGGGCGGTGTAGCAACCCATTCCAGTGTTCTTGCCTGGAGAATCCCCATGGACAGAGGAGCCTGGAAGGCTACAGTCCATGGGGTGGCAAAGAATCGGATACAACTAAGCAACTAAACACAGCATAGCATATTATTATTATTTCCTCAAAATAAATCTGGATAAAAATATTCTTATGCCTTTTCTATATAGTACGCTCTAAATTAATTAATTTGCCTAATATCAGAGAGCTGTTTATTCAAGACCGAGTAATCTGATATTGACTCCAAATTCTATGCATTTTCCACTAAGCTATGATCCTATTACTTAAGTTAGACAAAGGATCCACGGGAGTTTTGTTAACTTTAGCAAATATATGTCTCTGACATTTTAGCATAACTTTATAGATGTGACCATGTGAGTTGATAGTCACAAGCATCTCAAAACCTGAGTATACTAGTTAATTATCTTTAGCATAGTAGATTTAGGTATGTACTTTTCCATTGCTTATCATTATATTGATAGATGATAAATAGGTTGATAGCAATTAAATATATATATTTATTCAAATTCAGCTTTAATAATATATAAAACTTTATATGTTTTTTATTTTAAAATTTATCAATTATTTTATGTTTCTAATTAGATATCAAAGAATCTGTCCATGTCTCTGGTTTCTTAGAACTGTGTATAATTTTAAACAATGTTTTAAATTATTATGTTTTATCTAAGAGTATAGAAATACATGCACTAACAGTTTATTTTTATATTCATGGTGTTTTGTAGTAGTTGACAAGTGACTTCCCTGGTGGCTCAGACGGTAAAGCGTCTGTCTACGATGCGGGAGACCCAGGTTCAATCCCTGGGTTGGGAAGATCCCTTGGAGAAGGAAATGGCAATCCACTCCAGTACTATTGCCTGGAAAATCCCATGGACAGAGGAGCCTGGTAGGCTACAGTCCATGGGGTCACAAAGAGTTGGACACGACTGAGTGACTTCACGTTCATGCTTCATATACTAAACAGCAAGATGATAATATAGTAGATCAGGATAACATTGATGTACCACACATCCTCCCTTTTTTGTCCTCTTCTCTCAATTCTTGTCCCACTGGTGATCTCTTACTTTGCTTAGACTTTATCCATCACCACTATAGAGACAACTATGAAAGCTGTAAATTGAAATCTGATATTTCATTTTCTTGGATCACATTTCTATTTTCCTATACCTTTTCCTGGAATTTTACCAAGTAACTCAAGCACTGACAAATGTATTAACTAGCGTAGAAAACTAGTTTCCGCTTTTTATTCATGACACTAAAATTTTTTCCCAGAGACGTTGAGTCTGGTAATAATTATGACAGTGACATTGAGTACCTGAAATGTGCAAAATGTTATTCTATATTCTCTACATGTAAAATGCACATAGAGATAGGATCACTTACTATTGCCATCTTACATGTGAGTGGTGAGAAGTCTGTGCAACTTGCATGTAGTTTTTCAGCTGTAATTTATGCATCCAGAATCTAAATTCAGACATTTATGTTCTGGATGCCATCTGTTACTCCTCCAGTATCTTAATGATTAAAAAATAAAGTGTTGGTGGTGAAGATCCATTTCTTCTCTTGTGCTAGTAACTACTGACCCTGGATTTCATACTAAGGTAACATTGCATAATGACATCTGGAACGGAATTGCCTGAATTTAGATTCTAGATGCACATCTAACAGTTGAACAATCTGGTGCAAATTCCATAGTCTCTCATTTCTCATATGTAAAATGGGGACAAAAAATAATCCTATTTAGAAGTCATTTCACATGTAGAATAATATCTGACACATTTTAGCTACTCAGTACACACACACACACACACACACACATTTATTTATTTTTCCATCCATTATATATGTATATATATTTTCCATCCATTCCTACATTTTCATTTTTGCAGCTGTTCTGTTATATATATATATATATATATATATTATAAGTTAAGTCTGTTAATGTGTTGTGCACTTTTTAAATCAATTTTTATGCTTTATGTTACCTTGTTTATTTTGGGTTCAGTGTTTCAAGAACTTCCACAGACACAGAAAGTTTAGATTAATTTTAATAGTGAATCTGTTTGATTGATTCTCTTCCCTGATGAAATTATTTAAATGACTGACAGCTTAACGGAGTTATATTTTGTTAACTTGAACATTGTCTTCATCAGCTTTCCCAAATTTAGTTCACAGTGTTCTCCCCTCAGATGGAGCAAAACAAAAGAAAACAAAAACAAATTATACCTTTGTCCTTAGCTACCATTATTGTTGGTTGTAGATTAGTGTATTGGTTTATAAAGGATTAATAAGAACAATAAACATTATAAAAAAAAACAAATAGCAAAGTAATCATAAAAGGAGAGAATAACTCCAAATATTGAAAGACATGATTATAACATAACAAATACGCTAGTAAAACAAAAATAAATATAATGCAGAAAATGTGAATTAGTGAATCATATAATCAGAGAACAAAGAGAGTAGCCAAAGGAAGTGATGGAATTCTCCAGACATTCCTTGATGTATAATAGGCTCCGACCAAAAGATACAAATTATGCTTCTGCCTGCAAGGCATTCCTCAGTGGGGTAATATGTGTTGAATATGATAAATTTGAACATTAAAATCCTTAATAAAAAGTGATTATCCTTATACCATTAAATATTTGAACAAAATAATTGTGATCTTCTAACTGTGCACATTCACTATGTTTTTCATAACATTATGAAACATTTTATAGCTTTTCTAAAGGTGGACAATCAACTGATAATGCAGAACAAAACAATTTGCATCTTTTTATATACTTAGTTGTAAATTAATAATTAGGCATTGCAATTTTATATAGTAGCCAGAGAAAATTCAATATGCCAAAATGCCCCTTAGATATAAACTTAAATACTGATGATATTTGACAAATGAGGGCAAGTATTTCCTGAGCCTTACAGGCATGATGATCAGATTTATTTGCCACATAAGTTCAATAAAATTATAAATGGTACCGTTCTTAGTTTTAAGTATTAATAATTAAGCATTAAGTATTCTATGTATGTTTAGTATAGTATACATGTCTCAAGTTTTTCCTTTGATTTCTCTTAAGATTTTCTCCCAAACATTGTTTTTCAAAAATTTCATTATGATAGAGTATGACATTGTTTTCTTTAGGTTTATTCTGTTTGGGATTCATTGAACATCTGGTTTCTATGGTTTATATTTCTCATAACTTAGAGCAAGTTTGCAAACACTGTTTTTTCATATATATATATAGTCTTCCCCCTTCTCTTATTTTGTTCATTTTAGGATGCCAAAAGCTCAAATGGTACGCTGCATACTGTTTAATGTTATCTTAAGTGTCAAGCCCAGCTTCTCAGTCTTTTTTTCCTCTCTGTATTTTAGATAACATCTATAATTATATCTTAAATTTCACAGATGTTTTTCAGTAATCTATTCTGCCATTAAGTCCATCCAATGAATTTTAAGTCTATACATAGCATTTTTCATTCATAAAAGTTCCATTTAAGTATGCTTTGTATCTTTATTTACTCTCCTAATTATATCCTGTTTTCATTACCATTCTTGGAAATGTTTATAATACTGTAACTATTATGCCTGAAAAGAGATCTACTCTGTCATTTCTGCATCTGTTTTGATTTATTGAATTTATTCTTATCATAGAGGTCATATATACCTGTTTTGCTTTGTTTTCCTAATTTTTCTGGGCATGATGAATTTTATTCTGTTACTGATAGAGTTTGTTGTTTTCTTTTTAATAGTGTTAAGATTTTGTTCTGGCATGCAGTTAAGTTACTCACAAGTTAATTTGATCATTTACAGTGTGTGTGCGTGCGTATGTTTGTGTATGTGTGTGTTTTAAGATTTCTTTTTTTTTTCAGGTTTTATTTATTTATTTAAATTTTATTTTATTTTTAAACTTTACATAATTGTATTAGTTTTGCCAAATATCAAAATGAATCCACCACAGGTATACATGTGTTCCCCCTCCTGAACCCTCCTCCCTCCTCCCTCCCCATTCTCAGAGAAGGCCTCATCTAGGGCTAATTCAGCCCTGTCCTAAAGCAGGACCTCTCTGATGACTCATTGTGTTAAGAGGTACCTGTACTCTGGTTGATGGCAACACAAATTCTTCCCAGACCTGTGTAGGCTTGGGTTCCGTCTCCCTCACTGTGACCTAGAAAATGCCTCTGATAATAAGCTGAGGAAATTGTATAAATCTCTACCTTTTTTCCTTTTCTTAAGATCACAGGTCTATACTGCCTATAGCTCAAGGTTTGGATATTATTATTTCATATATATTGTCTAGTTTCCTGGATATTCATGGCAGCAAGGCAATTCTTGCAGCATTTAGTTCTTCACGGGCAGAAATAAAAATCAAACTTGGAGGCAGTGATGGCTTTGCATCTAGTGTCCAGCGGCGGGTAGTAGTAGCTGTCCCAGCACTGTCCAGTGAGCCAGTTTTGGAGGAATCTCTGATGGCAGCTTAGCTGTGTGCACATCGAAAGGGAAAGTATTACCTGCCTTTGACTTACCATGTGATTTGAGGCATTATCTTGGCTTCGGGGAAGTTCCGAAGATACAATGACCTATTCAAAATAGAATAATATCATTATTATTAATTACAAAAATGTTATAAATATTATGTTTATAAACAAAGCTAAGATAAGCACTTCTTCATACAACTTTGCTTCCTTTTAATTTTATTCCCTAAACTTAAACTGTTAGAATAAAAATTACTGGTGTCAAAAATATGTGCATTATAAAAGTTTTGTATATACACTGCCTAATATCCCTTTGAAAGTTTGCACAGATTTAAACTGCCACCATCATTATAATTTTATTATTAACCTATGTCCCTGTGAACAAAGAATATTGTGATTTATAATATTACCAAAAGCTTATTTATCCTATGTAAACTTATATGAGAAAACCCTTCTCGTATTTTCTTTTTTTAAATAGTAAGATGATTTCTCATAAAAAATGGCATTTCTAAAGCTTGGCTTTTTATGTCAATGTTAACTTTTGCTTTGCATCTTTTGAGATCTGTAACTTTTACTATTATTTTGAAACTTCTAAATAAATTTAGTATGTTAATGAATCAAATTCAAGAGATACTTGAAAGTATCAAGGAGATAAAGAAAACATTTGAGTGGTGGAGTCAGGAGACCTGACATGAAATAAAATGGTTACTAGGAAGTATAGATATCAGAAATACAGAAGAGGCAGTACTTCAGCACCTGCAGAAAATTTAGATGAGCTGTAGCAAAAGCAGGATCTGTGGAATGAAAGGACTCAGTGTGTTCCAGGGTGGAACAGAAATAAACAAGCAGCATTCCTGAAGCCTAATAATAAATAGAAAATTTACAATCTCCTGCACTGAAGTGGACCTTATGGACAGAGTGGTACATGACCCCTGCTGGAGTGTTGTAAGCATGAAGTTGGAATGCTCTCAACAGTCATTTGAGACAAAAGACTGAAAAAATGGGAAACCTTATCTGTCAGGATGAAAGAAAGATACTGAGTATAGCAAAGAGCAGACAAAATATATCTTATACTACATTTGAGAAAAATTCATGAAAAAATATACTTATCAAACAGCAATGAACCAGAATGGTAACCTCAAGATAGGAAAAGAGGAGAATGAAAATATCGCTGACCAGTGACTCATGACAGGAATTATTTTTTTATTATTATTACAGTACCCATGAATATTTTGGAATTCTAATTTTCTAATTTAAAGCAGGCTAAGCCTCCTATAAAAAAATTCACACACATATAATATAAAACAAATATGATATGGGAGCTAGGCAAGATGAAAAAATTCTGGGAACATTGATTAAGAAATACTGGGACAAGGTACCAGAAAATTTTCATTACACAATTTTCACAAAACACCAAATTGAATATGTGCAACAGTTCAAATGAGTCTGGAGTTAAAATCAGAATGAGGTAATTGAATGAAGAAGATGCACAATCGAAGGGCTCAGATATGCAGGAATAAACAGTGAAAAGAGAGGGAGTTAGAGTTGTCTTCAGAGCTGTATATTCTTTGGCAGCTACCTTCTATACTTTACATCTGGAGGCATTGCTTCATATTTTATAGCCCCATTCATAATTATCATGTCAATAAAAATCTATAGTTGACTAACTGATTAGGGAAAGAGTCCCTAATAGATCTCTTTCTACGTTTTCGTCTCCCAGTGTCCATTTCTCAGCACTCCCGTGACACCTAATTGACAACTTTTGCTTCTCTTCCCAAAGACCCTTCAAAATATCCACGCATCCAAGCACGCAGATGGTCACATCAGTCTGTTGTTTTGTCTTCTAGGCACCCATAAAATGATGCCTGAAATATATATCTGTTGACAAAAATGACCTAATATAATTTGTCCCTTTTTAGACTTCATTTTTTTTTCATCTGTTACCTCCACATGTCCTGCATAATAGCAAAACTGAAATACAAATATTCCTCAAACTCACCAAATTGTTTTTCTGTTTTTGCTTATTTATTCTTTGAACCTAGAATTTTCTGTTCACTTCTATTACCTGTTATCTATCCATCCATCTGTTTATCTATCTGAATCTTTCACTTTTAATGACTTAGCCCAAGTTTCATTCATGTCAGACTTATTTACTAACCTAAGTTATTCACTGCATTCTAAAGAATTACATTAATGTCCTCATATATCACTATAGCATTTTGTTGTAATTATTTGATTGCAATCTTATGAACTATACATTTTAGCATAAGAAAACAAACTTTATTTATCTTTGTGTGTCCACATTATAGCACAATAACTAATACCTGGTGGTTGCTCAATAAATAAAATCGGAGAGAATGAGTAAATCTACTAGAATATCGATTTTACTTATCATTTTATTAAGCTAATTTTAGCATTTATGTCATTGACATTAAAGTTTATTCTGACTTTATGTCCATTTTACTGAAAGATTACTGCCGCAGCAGACCTCAGTCCATATACTTTTCCTTAAAATGTTAGTGGTGGGAAAATCTAAATACAGTTGTTAATTCTTCCATTCTAATACATTTGTCATGTTTTGATAAATATTAAAAATCCTTACTAACTAAAATATACTCAGTCTAATAGAAATATAGTTTGTGGGAGAGAAGGTTAATAGTTCTGACATTTAAGACTGAATATTGATGTAGTCTCCATAATTGCATGTACAAACTTTTCATGTGAAAAGGTAATTTACATGTACAAATTAACCAGGATATTGAGATTTCTTAATAAACCTAAGGGTCACATGTATCCTTATGAAAGTCATTTTGAACTTTTAGAAAATTGGACTTTGTAAATAAGTTTCTATGTTTTTTTAAGGGCTTCCCTTGTAGCTAATTCGGTAAAGAGTCTGCCTGCAATGCAGGAGACCTGGGTTCGATCCCTGGGTTGGGAAGATCCCCTGGAGAAGGAAATGGCAACCCACTCCAGTATTCTTGCCTGGAGAATCCCATTGACAGAGGAGCCTGGCGGGCTACAGTCTGTGGGGTTGCAAGAGTTGGACAAGGCTTAGCGACTAAGCCATTGCCATGCTTTTTAAAAAAGGTACAGACAAGTCAACTTCAACTAAACCTCAATCCTCAATCAGCAAGCTAAATGACACACTCAGCGTCACCATGACAGTCCCAAGGCACTGCATCAAAAGACCAAAAAGTGGTCAGTGGCTGACTTCCTGGAAATCTCCATCCCTTCCCCAAAATAGTTGGAATAATCCTCCCACTCATTAGCCTATGAAATTACCCATCCCATAAAACATACCTTTTGGGACCCCTGACTCACCCTCTGCCATGGCCCAGACTCTGTCTATGGAGTGTGTTTCTCTCTGAATAAATCCACTTCTTAGCTATCAAAAAATAAAATAAAAATAAAAGTACAGAATTGTTATGCTTAAAAAAATAAAACTAATCTTTTAAAAGCACTGTCAGCTTATATTTTGATATCCAGACACCAGCAGTTTAAAATGTATATAAACATTTTAATATTTTGATGATGTACTATCCCAACCATAAAATGAACAACTGATTAAGAAATATATATTTAGTAAAGTATGAACTATTATAATAGCTGAAAAAATTAAAGAAAAACTCTATCTTCAATATTTTTAAAAGTATATACATCAACAACAGTCAAGTTAAGGTTTTACTAAAGGTTGCTGCTGCTGCTGCTAAGTTGCTTCAGTCGTGTCCGATTCTGTGCGACCCTGTAGACAGCAGCCCACCACGCTCCCCCATCCCTGGGATTCTCCAGGCAAGAACACTGGAGTGGGTTGCCATTTCCTTCTCCAATGCATGAAAGTGAAAAGTGGAAGTGAAGTCGCTTAGTCATGTCCAACTCTTAGCGACCCCATAGACTGCAGCCTACCAGGCTCCTCCCTCCATGGGATTTTTCCTGGCAAGAATACTGGAATGGGGTGCCATTGCCTTCTCCGTACTAAAGGTTCAGTTCAGTTCAGTTCAGTCTCTCAGTCATGTCCGACTCTTGGTGACCCCATGAATCGCAGCACGCCAGGCCTCCCTGTCTATCACCAACTCCCAGAGTTCGCCGACTCACATCCATCAAGTCAGTGATGCCATCCAGCCATCTCATCCTCTGTCATCCCCTTCTCCTCCTACCCCCAATCCCTCCCAGCATTGGAGGCTTTTCCAGTGAGTCAACTCTTTGCATGAGGTGGCCAAAGTACTGCAGTTTCAGCTTGAGCATCATTCCTTCCAAAGAAATCCCAGGGCTGATCTCCTTCAGAATGGACTGGTTGGATCTCCTTGCAGTCCAAGGGACTCAAGAGTGTTCTCCACCAGCACAGTTCAAAAGCATCAATTCTTCGGCGCTCAGCCTTCTTCACAGTCCAACTCTCACATCCATACATGACCACAGGAAAAACCATAGCCTTGACTAGCTGGACCTTTGTTGGCAAAGTAATGTCTCTGCTTTTGAATATGCTATCTAGGTTGGTCATAACGTTCCTTCCAAGGAGTAAGCGTCTTTTAATTTCATGGCTGCAGTCACCATCTTCAGTGATTTTGGATAAGAGCCATATGACTAAACCACTGCTAAGAATACCAAGATGCTTCTAATAGAAGACAGGTTAAGATTAGGGTTCAGTCCGTTCAGTTCACTCCTTCAGTCGTGTCCGACTCTTTATGACCCCATGGACTGCAGCATGTCAGGCCTCCCTGTCCATCACCAACACCTGGAGCTTACCCAAGTTCATGTCCAATGAGTCAGTGATGCCATCCAATGATCTCATCGTCTGTTGTCCCCTTCTCCTCCTGCCTTCAGTCTTTCCCAGCATCAGCGTCTTTTCAAATGAGTCAGTTTACATCAGGTGGCCAAAGTATTGGAGTTTCAGCTTCGGCATCAGTCCTTACAATGAATATTCAGGACTGATTTTCTTTAGGATGGACTAGTTGGATCTCCTTGTTGTCCAAGGGACTCTCAAAAGTCTTCTCCAACACTGCAGTTCAGAAGCATCAGTTCTTTGCCACTCAGCTGTCTTTATAAGTCCAACTCTCACATCCATACATGACTACTGGAAAAACCAAAGCTTTGATTAGATGGACCTTTTTTGGTAAAATAATGTCTCTGCTTTTTAATAAGCTGTCTAGGTCGGTCATTGCTTTTCTTCCAAGGAGCAAGCATCTTTTAATTTTGTGGCTGCAGTCACCATCTGCAGTAATTTTGGATCCCCCCAAAATAAAGTCTGTCACTGTTTCCACTGTCTCCCCATCTATTTGCCATGAAATGATGGGACCAGATGCCATAATCTTAGCATTCTGAATGTTGAGCTTTAAGCCAGATTTTTCACTCTCCTGTTTCACTTTCATCAAGAAGTTCTTTAGTTCGTCTTCACTCTCTGCCATAAGGGTGGTGTCATCTGCACATCTGAGGTTATTGCTGTTTCTCCTGGCAATCTTGATTCCAGCTTGTACTTCATCCAGCCCAGCGTTTCTCATGATGTATTCTGCATATAAGTTAAATAAGCAAGGTGACAATATACAACCTTGATGTACTCCTTTTTCTATTTGGAACCAGTCTGTTCTCTGTCCAGTTCTAACTGTTGCTTCTTGATCTGCATACAGATTTTTCAGGAGGCAGTTTAGGTGGTCTGGTATTCCCATCTCTTTAACAATATCCCACAGTTTGTTATACTACACTGTCAAAGGGTTTGGCCTAGTCAGTAAAGCCAAAGTAGGTATTTTTCTGGAACTTTCTTAGTTGTTTGATGATCCAATGGATGTTGGCAATTTGATCTCTGGTTCCTCTGCCTTTTCTAAATCCAGCTTGAACATTAAGGTTAGGTTGCCTTATTTACTGATCTATGATAAGCAGGAGAAAACATGAGACAGGAGTAGTATTGTTGGTCTTACTCATCTACTGTCTCAAATTAAGCAATTGAGGAGGCAATTAGCTTTGGGCAACAAGGTCACTTTTTAATACTGATTGATGATTAAAGAAACCCTTAAAAGAGAAATAAGGCTTAAGATGAGACCTTATTAAGATCTTTTCTCATGCTTGTGTGCTTAGTCACTTAGTCTTGTCCAACTCTTTGTGACCCTGTGGACTGTAGCCTGCCAGGTTCCTCTGTCCATGTGGATTCCCTAGGCAAGAATACTTGGAGTAGATTGCCCTGCCCTCCTCTAGGCGATCTTCCCAACCTAGGGATCAAACCCAGGTATCCCACATTGCAGGCAGATTCTTAGTGTCTGAGCCACCAGGGAAGCCGTGCTTAATTTTTTTTCTTGCTTAATTTTCTCTTACTCCTTTCCCCTTCTGCCCAATTCCAGCAAACCACTCTAATACTGAAAGAGTCAGAATCTTGAGCTAACAAATTGGGAAAAGAAGTGAAGTTGACTGATGAGTATATTAAAGCCAATGGATACATAGAATTAAAGGGATTCTCAGTTGGCACAATGGTAAAGAATCTCCTCGCCAGTGCAGGAGACACAAGAAATATGAGTTTGATCTGAGGATTGGAAAGAGTCACTGGAGTAGGAAATGGCAGCCCACTTCAGTATTCTTGCCTGGAAGATTCCATGGACAGAGGAGCTTGGCAGGCTACAGTCCATGGGGTTGGAAAGAGTCAGATGCGACTAAGCACACACACATACAGAAGCTAAACATGCTCTCACATCACTTTCTTGTTTTAGAATTCTTCCAGGAAGTAGGTCTATGTTAAGAGAGTTGTGACCTTGTTCTGTGACCAAAAGTGTACAACATATTTTAATTGTCTGAGCATTTACAAGGAAAATATTAAAATATAAGATTTTTATGTTTAATGATCTCATTGTATTGGGTTGTTTACCTAATGGTAAACACATTAAAATAGACGGGAATGTGTTTGCTTGATGCCAGAGAAAGAATGTCTACTGTCGTAGTCAAGAGGAATACTTTACAGTCAGTGACTAGAAAATGTGTACCAACCCAAGTGAAAAAATATTTAACAGTTAAATGAAAAGAACACACCCATTATGTATATAATTATTTGTTTCATCTACCTCTGTCTTATGTGGTAAAACAGCTAGCAGTTCATGTATAGTGGTTCTGTTTTGTTTTATTATAATAATATGCTTCCAAAATTTTGATTTAATGTACCCCAATCTGGATTCTGGGACTTCCCTAGTGGTTCAGGCAGTAAAAAACCAGCCTGCAATGCAGAAGTTCGATCTCTGGGTCAGGAAGAGTCCTGGAGAAGGGAATGACAGCCCACTCTAATATATTTGCCTGGAGAATTCATGAACGGAGGAGCTTGGTGGGCTTATAGTCCATGGGGTCACAAATAGTTGGGCACGACTGAGTAACTAACACATACACCGAATCTGGATTCTATTGAAATAAAGGTTACCTAAAAATGTCTTCAGCTCATCATTCATGTATAAAACAACCAAATGATTCACTATTCACTTGATTGAATCTCTACTTACATTTACTGCTCAATAGTTAAAATCGTCCTTTTACTTGATTTCAGCATTACTGAACAAATTTAATAATACATCCCTCTTGTGTGCTGTGACTTACCATCTATATCCAGATACCTTGCAATTTATCATTATTCTAGAATTTTGGCTTAGTACTATCACCAAATACCTCTTCTAATATCTGTCAGGGAATTCTGGAAAACATGTCAGTCTCAATAGTAGCTTCAGAGAAGTTGCTTAGTTGTTCTGTTTTTTTTTTTTTTTTTTCTATCACAAATAATGCTGTTGGGTTTAAAGGTAGAACTGGACAACTTGGAAAAATAACTTTCACTCTTAATAAAACAAGTTTAGATGAATCATTTTCTGCCCATGTCTCATTTTCATCCTACAGATACTTTTGTTTTTAGCTTGCATGTATGCTATTAAGGTTAAAAGGAATTAGGGTATTTTGGGGGCAAAAATATTCTAACAATAAATTGGCTTAAACACAGAAATGTAATACTTCTGAGAAGTTTTATTAGCCTTAACTACAAGATTAGTATAATTAAAATGGTAAATACTATTTCAATCTTTCATTGAAACTATATCAGAAGTTATGTTTATGTTTTTATTAGAGATATTCTACTTTATATCAGGCAGCTGTCTTCTTGAGAAGAAATATTTGTAGACATGGGAAATAACAAAGATAGGAATTACTTTCAAAAAATTCATAAGAGGAGAGATGTGACATGAAGAGTCTCACAGCAGCCTCTTATTTCCAAATCTGGATGGAAGTCCTCCTGAAGTCTTTCCTAGTCTGCATCCCTCACAGGAATGTATTTTCACATAACTGAAATTCAGAGAGCTTAACCTCTGGGAAATGATTGCTCACAATAGTTGCTGCCCCTGGCATATAAAACACTTTTAAAAAAGAAACTTGCAGATGTGAAATATGACAAAAATGGTACATAAAACCAGTTATCAGACTATCACATGGATATAATAGTATCACTGTCTTGGAATATTGCAGGGATACAGTATTTTACTGCTACATTGCATTTAAAAAATGGACTGAACTAAAATTCATATAGGTTTTCTCAACCTTTCAGGAAAAAAAAATCAACCCATTAGAAAAAACTCAGCATGTTATTGTAAGAAAGATAAAGGCTAGACAAAAGGTGCTAAGTGTTTTAGGACAGAAGATAGGCTTTTCAGCCCAGATTTTTCAGGTAGATGGTTTTTTTTAAATAAAGGTTTATGTATACGTTAACAGAAATATTCTATTTATTAAATTTAAATCTAATAAAGTAATAGAGCTCTGAAATGGAGTTAGAAATTCAGGATTCAGTTTTAATGGTGGCATTTATTCATTGTATTAGTTTTAATATTTTAGCTCTAATTGCAAAAAGGTTCTTACTTCATATATACTAGTACATGATATGTACAGGGTTGGTTTGTATAGTAAGTCTAGATTCCAAGAGCGTCCTCTACCTTTAGTATTTCATGGACTCAATCAAAAACGGAAAACCTTAACAGGAAGAGGAGAGCTACTGTTCAATCTAGTATTCTTGGCTGGCTTTCTAATCCCCAATGTATAGAAAATCATTTTTGGCCTGTATCATGAAGCATGGGCATCAGATAATTGTAAATTTCCACCCGGTTTAAGTGAGAAGACTAAAAAAAGAAAGGTCAAATATCTGTAACTTGATGATTCTAATTAAAAATGTTGATTAAGCCAAAAGTTCTTTACTAATTTTAAATTGAAATGATCGATGATAAAGAAGAAGATAGCAGTCGTGTTGAGCTGACAGACTCTATATACACACAGAATAAATCAACAACATTGACCACATTGTTGTTAAAATTATGCATTTCTGGTGTCAATATAAAACCTAAATGATAAGGTATTAATACAATATCATGTTGAAAGTCTCATCTCATGTTTTATGATGATAAAACTCGAATCTCTTATGCACATAAAAGTGTCTGTTTGCTTCAGTATGTGTTCCATCTATATAGAAGATTAAATACATATTTCTGATGCAAATTGGTTATAAATCCTTAAAAAATAAGTGAAACTTAACTTTCATTATCTGTAAGTAATTTCCAAAATTTGAATTAAATCTTCTAAAACTTATTTAAAATGCAATCATTATTTTATCTCTTAAAATTGTTTAAAATCACTGTAAATTTCAGGAAGTTTAAACAAGAGCATAAATGTTTTCATATTACTGAAACAGCATGTATAAAAGTTCTCATATTTGTGGTACAATAGACTTACCCCACTCCAGTACTCTTGCCTGGAAAATCCCATGGACGGAGGAGCCTGGTGGGCTGCAGTCCATGGGATCGCTGAGTCGGACACGACTGAGCGACTTCATTTTTCACTTTCATGCATTGGAGAGGGAAATGGCAACTCACTCCAGTGTTCTTGCCTGGAGAATCCCAGGGAGGGAGGAGCCTGTTGGGCTGCTGTCTATGGGGTCATGCACGACTGAAGCGACTTAGCAGACTTACACCCCTTAGATGTGCACGTGTGTGCATTAAGTCACTGCAGTCATGTCCAACTCTTTGCAGCCCTATGGACTGTCACCTACCAGGCTTCTCTGTCCATGGGATGCTCCATGCAAGAATATTGAAGTGGGCTGCCATGCCATCCCCCAGGGGACCTTCCTGATTCAGGGAACAAACCAGCATTGGTGGTATATGGTGAGCATAGCTGCCTTCCAGGGATCAAACCCGAGTCTCTTATATCTCCTGCATCGGCAGACAGGTTCTTTACCACTAGTGACACCTGGGAAGCCCCTGTACCCCTTAGGTACATTTGTAATATTTAGCACTAATTTTCCAGCAGAGCATTTTTAACTAGTAGTGTCATAAGGTACATCTTAGCTCAGCTATTTTCTTTTCTTTGCCATTCCCGTCACATTTAAAACTCCAAAACTGGAGCCCTTTCCTCGATCCATGGCTTAACATTTTTCATTAGTTTAGTGTTGTGATTTTTTTCATTGTATGCATTTCTACTTCCAACTAACATAAATCTCATTTACTATGAAGGCATTTTAAAAATTAGGACTATTAGATTACAATTAAGAATAAAGGGCTTTAAATGAGCAAGAACAGTTTCTCTTTTGTGTATTGCGTATTTCCAGTACTGACTATCCACTGATTTGAGGCCCAGATATACAAATTAATTAATACATACATTGAAAAATAATTTTCTGCATTATGCTGAGTGCACTGAAGAGTAGGTTCATAGAAATTGTGGGTGAAACAAATAAGGTAATATAAAATAGCTAGTTCTATTAACGGAGCTATCTAAACATACTTGTATTGGCAGGAGAAAGTAAGAGTAAACTGTCTTTGATGTCCTCAGAGATGATATAAGTAGGAAATTTTGGTTTCTAGTTTTAAAGTACTACTAGTATTGTCTGAGGGAATAGGAAATGGCAGTCCACTCCAGTATTCTTGCATGGAGAATCCCTTGGACAGAGGAGCCTGATGGGCTGCTGTCCATAGGATTGCACAGAGTTGGACACGACTGAAGCGACTTAGCATGCATGCATGCATGCATTGGAGAAGGAAATGGCAACCCACTCCAGTATTCTTGCCTGGAGAATCCCAGGAACAGAGGAGCCTGGCGGGCTGTCATCTATGGGGTCACACAGAGTCAGACACAACTGAAGCGACTTAGCAGCAGCAGCAGCAGCAGTATTATCTGAAGTGAAAAAAAAGGTAAAATTTTTTCTAAACAAATACAAAAGCATCTGAAAAGTTTAAGCGAAATGAAATAACATATTGTATTTGATTAACTATGAATTGATTTGGATAGAAGACAGAGAAATAGAGTGTAACAATAATAAAAGAGAAGGAGCAAGGTTAAATCAGTGAGGGTCTTTTTTGTCAGATCAGGAGAAAATTTGTATGTTATCCTATAGGTAAGAGGAAAACATAAAGGAATTTATACAATGGTATAACATAATCAAAGTTAATTTTGAAGCAGTATTTAGGTATTTAGCAGCTAAATTAGAAGAGAAAGAATCAGGTTAAAGTGATTACATAAAAGAATATTATACTTAAAAAAAGTAAATAATAAGTTAGCACAACAGTCTGAATGGAGAAAAAGGCAGACTAAGTGGCACCATTCCCAAATTCACAAACGTTCACAGGTTGGGGTTTGGGAAGCTTTGAAAATGAGTCTCAGGTCTTGGCTTCTGCATTGGATGGTTGGATAGGTGATGACATCATTAACAAGAGAGAAAATACAAAAGAAAGATGAGATTTGCACTGGGGTAATCAAAGTAGAGAGAAAATTACTTAATGAGTTTGGCTTTACAGGTGACTGACTTGAAGTGTGGCTAATAGAATGAAGTTTGGTCAATAAGCACATATCTAGGAAGTTTTTATCTTGTAGGTGGGTACAAAAATTTTGGAGTTGGATGATGTGGCTTCAGAATTTTCAGAGTGCATGCTAATGGCCAGGGAAGACGTTTAGCTTGAGAAAGTAATTTGTTTGTGTCTTTGTGTGTGTATGTATTTCTCTGAGACCTGCAGGTATTTGCAATAATTTTGATTTTAAATGTACATGGGTTAGGTATGCATTCTCTTGCTGTCAGAAAGTATTGTTGTTATTGTGTAGTCTCTAAGTCAGGCCTGATTCTTTTGCAACCCCATGGACTGTAGCCAACCAGATCCTCTGTACCTGGGATTTCCCAGGCAAGAATATTGGAGTGGGTTGCCATCTCCTTTTCCAAGGGATCTTCAAGCCCAGGGACCAAACCTGCATCTCTTGCATTGCAGGCAGATTCTTTATCATTTAGCCACCAAAAAAGCCAATACTGGCTATAGTTTTCATTAAATAATATTTATTTATAAAATATGATACATTCTCACAAAAACTCTGAGGTCTTAAAATGATGTATGAAAAAAAACAATAGTGAATGCTATCTGTTTTTGTGTATTCTAGCAAAAATAAAATTAAATTCTGCTAAGAGCATTTTCTCATTTGTAACAACTAAGATTATTCCACACTTAAGTCTCCAGATTTAAGCTTTATTTTATTAAAAACACTGTTGAAAGAACTAGTCTTTTTTTCCAAAGAGAAAAGCAAGTGTGAGAAGTTTTAATTTTAATCCAAAATTTGTCCCAGTATTTTATTACTTTTTCACATTTTACTACTTGCCTAGACAATTCTTCATGCCTTTACAAAACTTGAATCTGACTTCTCCATACACAGAATAATCTGATTTCAATAAGAAGTCTCCCACGTAGAAATTGTGTGCAGGATAATTTTGAAACTCAAAATGTTATTTCTACATGTTAAAGTTATCTTAGAGAAACTGACAACTATCAATTCATTTTTAGAATCTTTGAATGCTTACAGTATCAATTAGCTTGAAAAATATATTAATGGAAATAAAAATGTATTATATAGTATTAAAATTCATCAAATTATAAAATGGTATTAAATAATGACACAGCAAAGTCATTTTTATAGTATAACTTATATGAAATTACCTAACACAATTATAGTCCTTCATGTGAGCATTTGAAAATAATGTGCCTTCTAAGCTAATATAAATAAAATTCATGATAACTAAAAGAGAAAGAAAGATTTTGGTAATAATCTTAAAAGTTAAGATTTTTGTTTATAGTCCTGAAATACTGCAAGTGTGTTAATTCAATTATGATTCCCTCAGTGCCTGGAATGTGGTAAGCATTTTGAGAAAAGTTTTTTGAATTAAAGAAATGAAAGAGCAAATCAATTATGAATGAATGCATGTGGGCATGCGTGCTGAGTCACTTCTGTCGTGTCTGACTCTGTGCGACCCTATGAACTATAGCTGCCAGGCTCCTCTGTCCATGCGATTCTCCATGCAAGAATACTTGAGTGAGTTACCATGCCTTCCTCCAGGGGCTCTTCCCAACCCAGAGATTGAATCTGCCCTCTTTGTCTCCTGCATTGGTAGGTGTTCTTTAGCACTTGCACCACCTGAGAAGTCCAAATATATACACATAAATAATCCCAGATCTTGCTGCTGCGCTAAGTCGCTTTAGTCGTGTCCAACTCTGTGCGACCCCACAGACGGCAGCCCACCAGGCTCTCCCATCCCTGGGGTTCTCCAGGCAAGAACACTGGAGTGGGTTGCCATTTCCCAGATCTTACTATTATTGTAATTCCCAGAAGCTGAAAGAAACTTAAGTGTGAGCCAAAATACATCAGCTTTACCCAATACACAGAAAGAACTGGTTGGAAAATGTTCTTAGCGTATGTCAGAATCAGCCCTGTCATATGTCCACTAATCAACCTGCAACAGTGGTTTTGAATTTGAGAAGAAACTAAAACTCATGAGACACAATGAGCTTTACCCATAACAAAAATCTATATAGATTTCACTAAAGTGGATATCTCATTTGCTTCTTGTGTGGTAAACTTACTGTCAAGACAGATGTGACTGAGAGAGAATGGACCAATTCATTTAGAAAAGCTGCCTTGTCTGGGGTCACTTCAGCTTGCATTCTTGCTGTGCAGGTAGCCGTTTCAGTGATATTTAATTAGTATCTATTCTCCAGTCCACTCATTCTCCTGTCCAACTGTGTTCACCAATAAAGTTTAATCATTAACTTTTCATTTATAAATAATTAACTATGAAGTATAGAAGGTTAGTTTAATTCATAGTTAACCTCATCAAATACTTACTTATCTTAGATCTGGATTCATTCTATAAATGTCTTGAATTTGCGTTGCAATTAAAATACTAACCTTAGGCAATGCTCAGGCCAAAATTAAGGCATAAACCAGCTATTAACCTTTTACTTCCACGATATCTGTAGAAGCAGCTCTAAGCACAGATCCCTTGACAGAACTTCTTATCAAAGACATCTTGAAAATGCACAGGCTGAATCAATGTGCTTGCAGGCATTAAAGTTTGAAGACTCTGCCAGTTCCTTTGGAGATCTACCAATTTGCACTATTCCCTGGTGACTTAGATGGTAAAGAATCCACCTGTAATGCAGGAGACTCAGGTTCTATCCCTGGATCAGAAAGATCCGCTGTAGAAGGGCGCATGGCAAACCACTCCAGTATTTTTGCTGGATAATCCAGTGGACAGAAGAGACTGGAAGGCTGCAGTTCATGGGGTCACACAGAGTCGGACACAACTGAGTGACTTTCACTTTTACTTTTCACCCACAAAATGTGTCCATTATTAGCCACTAACAGTGAGTCACTCTGTTAATTTTGTTTTTATTATTGTTAACTCAAGTATAGTGACATACAATAAACTACACATATTTAAAGTGAGTATTTAATTTCAACCATTAAAACTGTAACCACAATCATGGTAATGAACATACCTATCATCTCCAAAAAGTATCTCTACTATGCTCTTCACAGTCCCATCCTGGAGACAGTCAGTGTATTTTTTTTTTCTATTATTATAGATTAGTATACATTTTCTAGAACTTACATTAGAAAATAATAAAGTATAATTTTGGCTTATTTCACTTCATGTAATTATTTTTGAGATACATGGAATTTATAACATATATCATTCCTTTTTATTTCTGAATAGTAGTCTGATATCTGAATATAACAGAGTTTATTTTTTGATTGACCTGCTGATAGACACTTGGATTGATTCCTTTTTTCATCTACATATATGAAGCTACTGTGAACATTCCTCTATATGTGGACATATGTTTTCATTACTCTTAGTTCAATATGTAGGAGTGAAGTCTAGGATTGCATCTAGGATTAATTCCATATTAATTAAAGACCTAGGATTTTATATTCAGTTCAGTTGCTCAGTTGTGTCCAACTCTTTGCGATCACATAGACTGATGCACGCTAGGCCTCCCTATCCATCACTAACTTCTGGAGTGTACACAAACTCATGTCCATTGAGTTGGTAATGCCATCCAACCATCTCATCCTGTGTTGTCCCCTTCTCCTTCCGCCTTCAATCTTTCCCAGCATCAGGGTCTTTTCAAATGAGTCAGTTCTTCGCATCAGGTGGCCAAAGTATTGGAGTTTCAGCTTCAACATCAGTCCTTAGGAAAAACACTCAGGACTGATCACCCCCAGGATGGACTGGTTAAACTCCTTGCTGTCCAAGGGACTCTCAAGAGTCTTCTCCAACACCACAGTCCAAAAGCATCAATTTTTTGGCACTCAGCTTTCTTTGTAGTCCAATTGTCACATCCATACATGACTACTGGAAAAACCATAGCTTTGATTAGACGGACCTTTGTTGGCAAAGTAAGGTCTCTGCCTTTTAATATGCTGTCTAGGTTGATCCTAACTTTTCTTTGAAGTAGCAAGTGTCTTTTAATTTCATGGCTGCAGTCACCATCTGCAGTGATTTTGTTGACCCCCAAAATAAAGTCTGTCACTGTTTCCACTGTTTCCTCATGATTTTAGTTTTCTGAATGTTGAGCTTTAAGCCAACATTTTCACTGTCTTCTTTCACTTCCATCAAGAGGCTGTTTAGTTTTCTTCTTCATTTTCTGCCATAAGGATGGTGTCATCTGCATATGTGAGGTTATTGATATTTCTCCTGGCAATCTTGATTCCAGCTTGTGCTTCTTCCAGCCCAGCATTTCTCATGATGTACTCTGCATATAAGTTAAATAAGCAGGGTGACAACATACAGCCTTGATGTACTCCTTTTCCTATTTGGAACCAGT
>NW_011495072.1:15794111-15796809 GCF_000754665.1 Bison bison bison | reverse complement strand
CCTGACCTGCATACAGATTTCTCAGAGGCAGGTCAGTGGTCTGATTTCCATCTCTTTCAGAATTTTCCACAGTTTATTGTGATCCACAAAGTCAAAGGCTTTGGCATAGTCAATAAAGCAGAAATAGATATTTTTCTGGAAGTCTCTTGCTTTTTCAATGATTGAGCAAATGTCGGCAACTTGATCACTGATTCCTCTGCCTTTTCTAAAACTAGCTTGAACATCTGGAAGTTCATGGTTCATGTGTTGTTGAAGTCTTACTTGGAGAATTTTAAGCATTACTTTACTAGTATGTGAGATGAGTGCAATTGTGCAATAGTTTGAACATTTTTTAACATTGCCTTTCTTTGGGATTGGAATGAAAACTGATCTTTTCCAGTCCTGTTGCCAGGGCTATGTTTTCCAAATTTACTGGGATATTGAGGGTAGCACTTTCACAGCGTCATCTTTTAGGGTTTTAAATAACTCACCTGGCATTCTATCACCTCCACTAGCTTTGTTTGTAGTGATGCTTCCTAAGGCCCACTTGACTTCACATTCCAGGTGGCTGGCTCTAGGTGAATGAACACAGCATCATGATTATCTGGGTCATGAAGATTTTTTTTTTTTGTACAGTTCTTCTGTGTATTCTTGCCACCTCTTCTTAATCTCTCCTGCTTCTGTTAGGTCCATACCATTTCTGTCCTTTATTGAGCCCATCTTTGCACGAAGTATTCCATTGGTATCTCTAATTTCCTTGAAGAGATCTCTAGTCTTTGCCATTCTGTTGTTTTCATCTATTTCTTTGCACTAATCACTGAGGAAGGCTGTCTTATCTCTCCTTGCTATTCTTTGGAACTCTGTGTTTAAATGGGTATATCTTTCCTTTTCCCCTTTGCTTTTCGCTTCTCTTCTTTTCACAGCTATTTGTAAGGCTTCCTCAGACAGCCGTTTTGCTTTCCGGCATTTCTTTTTCTTGGGGATGGTCTTGCTCCCTATCCCCTGTTCAATGTCACGAACTTTCATTCATAGTTCATCAGGCAATCTGTCTATCAGATCTAGTCCCTTAAATATATTTCTCACTTCCACTGTATGATCGTAAGGGATTTGATTTAGGTCATACCTGAATGGTCTAGTGGTTTTCCCTACTTTCTTCTATTTAAGTCTGAATTTCGCAATATGGAGTTCATGATCTGAACCACAGTCAGCTCTCAGTCTTGCTTTTGCTGACTATATAGAACTTCTCCATCTTTGGCTGCAAAGAATATAATCCATATGATTTCAGTGTTGGCCATCTGACAACGTCTGTGTGTAGAGTCTTCTCTTGTATTGTGGGAAGAGGGTGTTTGCTATGACCAATGTGTTATCTTGGCAAAACTCTATTAGCCTTGGCCCTGCTTCATTCTGTACTCCAAGGCCAAATTTGCCTGTTACTCCAGGTGTCTCTTGACTTCCTACTTTTGCATTCCAATCCCATATAATGAAAAGGACATCTTTTTTTGGATGTTAATTCTAAAACTTCATAGCAAACACCCTCTTCCAACAACTAGGAAATTTACTGAAATGACTATTTGAGTATTAATAACACAATTGGGTAATTATGGATAAGTGAAATGCAGAATAGGATTGTCAAAAGGGATTGGAAGGATAGGCTGAGAATATTATAAGGGACCTATATTGCAAATAAAGTGGTACAGAGTTATTTGATGAACTTCGATTGGTTAAAAATGTGGATGGCAAACAATAGTTAAACTAAGAATTAGTTTAATTGAGTTTCTTAGTTTAATTGATTTTCTCTGCTTGATTTTCATCTTATTCATTTCTGCTCTAGTATTTTCTGTTTCCTTCATTTTACTAACTTTGTGCTTTGTTATAGATATGAATTTCAGCAAACTCTGGGAGATAGTGGAGGACAGAAGAGCTTGGCATGCTTCAGTCCATGGGGTCACAGAGAGTTGGATATGACTTAATGACTAAAGAGCAATTATCTCTTTTAGTTCCTTGGAGTATAAAGTTAGATTGCTTTCTTGAGATTTTTCTTATTTTTTAAGTTGGGCATTTATCACATAAGCTTCTTCTTAGAATTGCTTTTATTGTATCCCACAAATTTGGTATGCTTCCCTTTTTGTTTCTCTTAAGATACTTTTTAATCTCTCTTTTGATCCCCCTTTTTGATCCTTTGGTTGTTAAATAGCATGTTGTTTACTCTTCACATATTTACAAAGTTTTTTAGTTTTCAGTCTTCATGTAATTTCTACGTTTTTTCTTCATTTAATTTCTCAATTTAGTACAGTCGCTTATCATGTCCGACTCTTTGTGACCCCATGAATCTCAGCACGCCAGGCCTCCCTGTCCATCAAGTCCCGGAGTTCATGCAAACTCATGTGCATTGAGTTGGTGAGATGATGGCCATCCAGCCATCTCATCCTCTGTCGTCCCCTTCTCCTCCTGCCCCCAATCCCTCCCAGCATCAGGGTCTTTTCCAATGAGTCAACTATTTGCATTAGGTGGCCAAAGTATTGGAGTTTCAGCTTCAGCATCAGTCGTTCCAATGAACACCCAGGACTGATCTCCTTTAGGATGGACTGGTTGGATCTCATTGCACACCAAGGCACTCTCAAAAGTCTTCTCCAACACCACAGTTCAAAATGGGGAACACGTGTACACCCCTGGTGGATTCATGTTGATGCATGGTAAAACCAATACAATAGTGTAAAGC
>NW_011495072.1:15764950-15793505 GCF_000754665.1 Bison bison bison | reverse complement strand
GCAGTTTATTGTGATCCACATAGTCAGAGGCTTTGGCATAGTCAATAAAGCAGGAATAGATGTTTTTCTGGAACTCTCTTGCTTTTTCCATGATCCAGCAGATGTTGGCAATTTGATATCTGGTTCCTCTGCCTTTCCTAAAACCAGCTAGAATATCTGGAAGTTCACAGTTCATGTATTGCTGAAACCTGGCTTGAAGAATTTTGAGCATTACTTTACTAGTGTGTGAGATGAGTGCAATTGTGCAGTAGTTTGAGCATTCTTTTCGTTGCCTTTCTCTAGTTCCTTACTATTGTGATCAGAAATGTGCTTTCAATAATTCCATTTTTCTGAATAGTATTAAGATTTGTGTTGTGGCCTAACATATGATATGTTCTATATAATGTTTCATGCACACTTTAGAATATGTATCCTGTTGCTTTTCATAGCTCATTTTGGTAGAGTTGGTTCTTGGAAAAGATAAACAAAATTGAGGGAACTTTAGTTAAACTCACCAAAAAACAAAAAAAAAGAGGAGAGACAGAAAAAGAAGACACAAAATCAAGAATGAAAGAAGAGATGTTATAGTTTAAAGATTTATAAGAGAATACTATCAGCAGTCAAGCTCAGCTCTGGTGGCTCAGATGGTCAAGGATCTGCCTGTAATACAGAGGACCCAGGTTCAATCCCTAGGTTGGTAAAATCCCCTGAAGAAGGGAATGGCTACACACCCCAATATTCCTGCCTGGAGAATTTCGTGTCTAGAGGAGGCTGGGGGTGCTACAGTCCCTGGAGTAGCAAAAAGTAGGAACCAACTGAGTGACTGATTGGTACTATGAGCAGTCATGTTCAGACAAGTTGAGCAACCTAAAGAAATAGATAAATTTTTAGAAACATACAGCCGACCAAGATTGAATCATGATGAAGTAGAAGACTTAAACAAACCTATTACTAGTAAGGAGACTGATTCCCAACAAACAAGCAAAAAGAAACAAACAAACAGGCATGTGGCTTCATTGGTGAATTCTACCAAATATACAAATTAAAATTAATACGAATCCTTCTCAAGATTTATAAAAAAGAGTCGAACAGGATGGAACTCCTGCAAACTCATTTTATGAGGCCAGCATTGTGCTGATAAAAAAACAAAAAAAGACATTAAACAAAAAAGAAAATTTACAGGCCTTAATATCTTTAATGAGCGTAGATGTAAAAATGCCCAACAATATTTTAGCAGGCCAAATTCAACAATACATTAAAAGCGTCATTTGATCACACCATGGTTAAATGGCATGTATTCTAGAGTTGGTTCAATATCCCCAGGTCAATCAATGTGATATGTGACATTAATAAAATAAAAATAGAAATTATTTGATCTCATAGATGCAGAAAAGACTTGAAAAATTCAACATCCCCAGGGAGCCTACCTCAGAATAACAAAAGCCATCCTTGATAAGACCATAGCTAACATCCTACTCAGCAGTGAAAAGTAAAAATGGTTTGCTCTAACATCAAGAATAAGACAAAGATGCCCACTTTCACCACTTTCATGCAACTTTATATTGGAAGTCCTATCCAGAGTAATTAGGCAGGGAAAGGAAATAAAAAATATCTAAATTGAAGAAGTAAGATTCCTGTTTACATGTGGCATGATTTTATATATAGAAAAACCTCAAATCCATCAAAAAGCCATTAGAGCTAATAAACAAATTCAGTAAAGTTATTGAATTGGTCCATCGTGCCTTTTAGGTCTACTGTATACTTCTACTTTTTTGTCTGTTCATTCTATTAATTTTTGAGAGTTTGATATTGAAACTGCTACTAATAATTTATCTGCTTAATAATAACTATAATGTAAAGTGGAACTCTATGTTAGTTTGTTCTGTTTTTTCCAGGTCTCCTGTAAATGTGTTATCTTACTTTCATAATTTAAAAAAGAAAAAATGAAATTGTCAAGTTCCTGAAAAAAGTTTAAGTGAGACTGCATCAAACTAAGAAGCTTCTTTTGATAAAAGGAAGCTATCAATCTACTGAATGGGAGAAAATGTTTGAAAGTCATATATTTGGGGTTAATATACAAAATCTGAGAAGGCTATGGCACCCCACTCCAGTACTCTTGCCTGGAAAATCCCATGGACGGAGGAGCCCGGTAGGCTGCAGTCCATGGGGTCGCTCAGAGTCGGACAGGACTGAGCGACTTCGCTTTCACTTTTCACTTTCATGCATTGGAGAAGGAAATGGCAACCCACTCCAGTGTTCTTGCCTGGAGAATCCCAGGGACGGGGGAGCCTGGTGAGCTGCCGTCTATGGGGTCGCACAGAGTCAGACATGACTGAAGCGACTTAGCAGCAGTAGCAGTAGCAATATCCAAAATATGTAAAGAACTCATGCAACTCAATTGCAAATATACAAACAATACACTTTTAAAATGGAAGCAGAACTGAACCAGACATTTTTTTTCCAAAGAATATATACATATGGCCAATAGATGCATAGAAGTTGCTGAACATCACTAATAATCAGTGAGATGCAAACGAAACCACATTAAGATGTCACCTTACTCCTGTTACAATGATTATTATCAAAAAGACTAGGAATGACAAGTGTTGGCGAGGATCTAGGGAAAAGGGAGGAATCCTGGTGCTCTGTTTATAGGAATGTACTTTGATGAAATTTCTATGGAAAATATTGTTGAGGTTCCTCAAAAAATTATATACAGTTTTCCATTTCTGGATATTTATTTGAAGAAAAGGAAGACATTGAGTGAAAAAAATTTATGAACCTCTATGTTCATTAGATGGGAGAAGGAAATAGCAACCCACTCCAGTATTCTTGCCTGGAGAATCCTGTGGACAGAGAGGCCTGGTGGGCTGCTGTCCATAGGGTCACACAGAGTCAGACACACCTAAAGCGACCTAGCATGCATGCATGCATTGGAGAAGGAAATGGCAGCCCACTCCAGCATTATTGCATGGAGAATGCCAATAACAGAGGAGCCTGGTGGGCTGCCATCTATGGGGTCACACAGAATTGGACAGGACTGAAGTGACTTAGCAGCAGCAGCAGCCGCATGCTCATTAGAGCATTAAATATGATAGCCAACATATAGAAACAGCCTAAGTGTGTATCACTGGATGAATGGATAAAAAATGATATGTGTGTGTGTGTGTGTGTATACACATATACGTGTATATGTGTATATATACACATATATATACACATGTATACACACACACAATGGAATATTACTAGCAATAAAAAATAATGAAATATTGCCATTTGTGACAACAAATGGACCTCAAGGGCATGATGCTAAGTGAAACAAGTTAGACAGAGAAAGACAAATACTAGATTGATCTCTTTTATGTATGAAATCTTAGAAACAACAGTTACAACCAAGCTCATGGATGCAGAGAACAGATTAGAAAAGATTGATGGTTGCCAGAAATGGGGTAGTGGAGGGCGAAAGAAATGCATGAAGCAGGTCAAGAGATACAAACAAAAAATACTACATCTTTCATCTATATTTCTTTTATTTACAGGATAACTTTTTTTGAGGGGTATCAGTACTATTAATTTTTTTCTGATCATTTTATTTTTCCCTTTTATTTTTAATTTATTTTAATTGAAGATAATTACTTAAATTAGGAGCTGGAATATTGCTGTGATTTAACCCTATTTGAATCTTTCCCACAAAGTTTTAATAGAATGTAAATCCATGGAAATTCAGGAATGTGTCATATTCCATATCTGGCTTTTAGGGAGAACCTTCATATCTCTTGCTTCACGTGTCCAGGAGGAAGGATTTCCATGGAATAATGGTACCACCATGGCAAGGAGAATGCCTTACTTGACTGGTGAGATTGGGAGAAGAGATGAGTTTAGTCTTCTGGATGCTCTATATTTAAAATTCTTTAAAACGATTGTAATATATATGCCTGTTGAATCTAATAAAATATATAGGCTTGTGTTATTAAAAAAAAAAAAAACAAAAAACAAAAAACCACTTTCACTGCTCTTTCATGTAGTAAACTCACAGGGAAAGTGGAAAATATAGTGTATTTTTTATTTATGAAAGTGAGAAAAGGTATATTGCAAATTCTTAAGCAACCATGTTTTTTTTTAAAGTATAATTGTTACAGTAGAGGGCAGATAAGATGGAATCATATAAAATGACCATTTAAAATCAGAGAAGGCAGAAAAGCACAAAGGACAAACAAAATACTAATCAAAGGAAATTGAAGAAACTGTTAATTTCAATCAAAGCTGACTTCAGAAAAGGGGAAATTATCAAAGATAATTATGGACCAATTTTTCATGAAAACATGTTGATGTTGTTCAGTCGCTCAGTTGTGTCCGGCTCTGCAATCCCATGGACTGTAAAACCCCAGGCTTCCCTGTCCATCACTAACTCCTGGAGTTTGCTCAAACTCATGTCCATTGAGTCGGTGATGCCATACAACCTTCTCTTCCTGTCATGCCCTTCTCTTGCCTTCAGTCTTTCCCAGCATCAGGGTCTTTTCTGATGAGTCAGTTCTTTGTATCAGGTGGCTAAAATATTGGAACTTCAGCATCAGTCCTTCCAATGAATATTTAGGATTGATTTCCTTTAGGAAGACATAATAAAGCTAAATATGTATGTACCTAAAAGAATGTCAAAATACAACTAAAAGGAGAAATAGACAAATTCATTAACATTATTCAGAGACTTCACCCTCCAATAAGTAATTGGTAGTAATTGATAGAGGTGACTCAAACAGCATTACCAGTGAACTTGGTCTATGTGACAGTCATTGAATGCTTCAGTACTTTGAAGAAATACACATTCTTTCAAGCTCATTTGGAACATTCTCGAAGATATACAACATTCTGGGCCATAAAATACACTGTAACAAATTAGAAGATGGGATGTCATACAAAATATACTCCCAGACAAAAATGGAATTAAATAAAACCTCAGTGACTGAAAGATGTCTGGTTATTCCCAAATACTTGAAAAGAAAGCAACAAACTTCTCGATAATGTGTTTTGAACTAAATGAAAATGTAACTCCTTAAAATTTTTGAGATGCATTGAAAACAGTAGTTAGAGAAAATTTTACAGCATTGAATGCATATATTAGACAATAAAGATCTGAAGTCTTCAACTTAAGATTCTGCCTTAAGAAATTAATGAGTAATTTAAGGTTAAAGTAAGAAAAAAGATATAATAATTGAGAAAATGATGAAATTAAAAACAGGAAAAAGAGAATCAACTAAAAGCAAATTATTAATAAAGATTAATAAAATTGATAAACTCTAACAAAGCAAACCAAAAAATTTAGGATCTTTCTTCATATACTGAGATCTTCTTTTATTTGTAGTTTTTCACAGTCAGATCCTTATATATTTTGATAGTATATACCCTTGATATCAGGGCTTCCCAGGTGGCTCAGCGGTAAAGAATCCTCCTGCCAGTGCAGGAGATGCAGGAGACACAGGCTCAATCACTGAGTCGGGAAGATCCCCTGGAAGAAGAAATCACAACCGACTCCAGTAATCTTGCCTGGAAAAGCCTGTGGGCAGAGGAGCCTGGTGGGCTGCAGTCTATGGGGTCGAAAAGATTTAGATATGACTTAGCAACCAAGCACATGCACACCCTTGATATTATATAAAAATGGCATTTATCTTTTTTTTAATTTAAATATATCTGGCATTTATATTTTATGGTCTAGCTCTGAAAATCCATATTTCCAGGTGAAAATGAGAAAAAAAAATCATACAAATCCCAGTTGAGCAACATTCTGCAAAATACCTGAGCAGTATTGACCAAAATTGTAAAGGTCATTAAAAACAAAGAATATTTGAGAAAACTTTAGAGCACGCAGGAGCTTCAGGAGACATAATTGATTGTAATGTGGTATCATATATAGGGCACAGAAGAGTCTCTGAAGCAATTTATTTTTCTAGGTTATAAATATTTGTCGGACGTGCACTATATCCTCAATACTAGAAATACACTTCAAGTGTATAGAAAAATGATAATCTTCCTGTTGTGTATAATGAACATTATTAAGTTTGGGTTTTTATTCGGATTAAAAATGAAATAGTAAGAGTAGCTCTAGGTAGAGTAATTGATGATTGCTGATTGATTAAACAGGCTGCTGCTGCTACTATTACTGGTTTTGTTGTTACTATTTTATGTATTTTTGGTATTGTGAACAGCTTTTTAAAAATGGAGAATACATTTCATTATAATAGCTCTTCATTGTGCAGGTGAGCAGGAAGCTCAGATGAATAGCATACCTGATGTGTCACAGTGAGGAAAAAGAAAAAAATTCATGTTTTTCTCCCTGTATTGTCCAAAATGTTATAAATTATTTAAAATTAATCATATTCCTCATATAGACACGTTGCTAACATGTATTTCATGAACTCCCATTCTTATCTCACAAGCCTAATTTTCTTTTATAAAATTACAGTTATATGAAAACATATTTTAAAATCATAACTACTTTCTGGTGCTAGCTTAGATGCTCATAGTAATCTCAATCTGGCCTTGAAAAAATAAAAATAGGCAGCTTTATTTGGTAAGATATCAAATTATAGCTATCCTAATTACACCCATGGACCATACTGTTCTCATTTCCACTGATCAGTGATCAGGTAAGCAGGAGAATTTCACACATATCATTTGAAGGAGTCTTATCATCTGCCAAATAGGATTTGGTTCAATGTTAACAGGAGAGCTATAAAGAGATTTATAACTTTGAAATAGACCAGAATGTGGCCATCTGCTACAATAGATACAGAATCAATTTTGAACAAGGCTTTCCCCCTACTTTGTGTCCTTTAGAAAAATTAATTAGACTGAGTTATAAAATTCAGACTCATTTTAGAAATAATAGTTATGTCCAATCTAGCCTTATTGCTTCTTAAATCTTACTAATAAGGAAATATATTTAAGCAAGGTAAGTAGAAATATTTTGAAGATAGCTTTACTTCTCATCATAATCAAAGAATAAGAAAGAAAAAAATGAGTTAATATAATACTAAGCATGGGAAGAGGCTCCAAGTATATAGATTCAGTAGTTTTAAGGAACTTTATAAATAACTATATTCATTAAAATGTTTTTGGCCAGGAACAAATAGACTTTGAAAATGAGCCATAATGAATTTGTTAAATACATGCCAACTCAAACATTAACAAGTAGGGCCAGGATTTCTTTAAATTTTTTGATTATATTTGATTATTAAATTAATTTCCTATTTATGTATGTAGCAACACTAAAATTTAATAAGTCTAATAAATTACTTTTGAACTGTACAAAATGTTTATATTATTATAGTATGCAATTCCATTTATATTATAGTCATTATAAAATTTATAATTTTTAAGCATCAATAATCCTTACTTCTGACCAAAGCTGTTATTTAATCTTTATGTTTATTTTTTGTGACATATTCCTATGTACTAAGCTGATAACCTTGCATGTTTTTCCTTTTTGTTATTCATTGGTACGAATGTACCTGAAGCAGACTGATTCATGATAGGCTGTTTGTACTATATTTTAATATTCTGCAATAGTCTTGAGCATTTTTTAAAAATGTAACTTAAAAAAGCAACTGACGTCTTTAAAGAATTACTGTAACTTATCTGAGAAATATTAATATTTCACCTTTCTTTACATAAATTGTATCCATTTACTATTGAATTGTTTTGCCCTTACACAGCAGTTGAAAAGGTGAAGCCTCATTAAACTTTATGAAACAAAATCTGGTTTTACCTTAAAAACTTGTAGTCAACAGGAAATGATACCTTCATGAAGCAAAGAACAGGCCTTTTATTTAAACATCTTTAAATAAAAATGAAAATACAATGAAAGAGATTATGAGAAGATAGCTGGTATACTGTTCTCTGCTAAAACAGTCCTTGACCTCTGACCTGTTTTATTAGCAGACAAATGGTCTGGGATTGGTCCGTTAGTGTGTGATACCCAACAAGTAAATAAGAAATATCAGGGTAGATCAATCACAATCTATATATTGACCCAAATTAGCAAAAAGTATGCATCTTTTATCAGCAAATAATGATTGTTAAATTTACATTAGGCAATGAAAACAAGTGAAATTTCAGCTTTATTTTTCTGGCATCCTCTTTGCTTATAAGGGAGTACATCTTTTTGTTGTAATAGATACTTCAAATATAATGACTTAGTATCTAGACATCCTGCTGCTGCTACTGCTGCTAAGTCGCTTCAGTCGTGTCGGACTCTGTGTGACCCCATAGACGGCAGCCAACCAGGCTCCCCCGTCCCTGGGATTCTCCAGGCAAGAATACTGGAGTGGGTTGCCATTTCCTTCTCTGATGCATGAAAGTGAAAAGTGAAAGTGAAGTTGCTCAGTCGTGGTCAACTCCTAGCAACCCCATGGACTGCAGCCCACCAGTCCCCTCTGTCCATGGGATTTTCCTGGCAAGAGTACTGGAGTGGGGTGCCATTGTCTTCTCTGATCTAGACATCCTATCTGTAGGTAAATGTTTAGAAGTTTCCATTTAGTACCCTCAAGAATGCTTTATTGAATTTTCTTGGTTTTACAAGTAATAAATGGTATAATTAAGTATCATTTTAATTAAAGTTATGTCTGCATGCAGTTAAATGAGCAGGTATACCTGTGAATAATTTGATCAATAAATGGAGATCATTTGACCCTCACTGATATTTTTAAATTTATGTTAAAGTTATTTGAAGGAAAAATGCACAGACAAAATGCACTAAAGTTTTCATAGACATACTTCCCCATTTCAAAAAGTATAAAAATAGTTTTAACTGACCTTGTTAGGGTGATATAAGCTGCAATAATTCAAAGGTCAAGCTATGATTGGAAACAGCAAAATTGTCTTCTTTCATAAGGCTGATTAGTGTTCCATTTTATGTATATACTACAGTTTATTTATTCATTCGTCTATTGATAGACATATGAGTTATTTTCATATCTTGGTATTATAAAAGTGCTTTAATGAACATGGGAGCATATATGCCTCTCAACAATCCTAATTTCAGTTACTTTGAGTATGTACTGAGAAGTAGGGGACTGCATAATATGATAGTTCTATTTTTAATTTTTTGAAACACCTCCATATTGTTTTTGTATAGAAGTTCTAATATTTTACATTTCACTAAATACTAGTTTCTCCGCATGCTAACCAATTTCCAATTTATCCACATTCTTACAGTGCTTTTTTGATTTTTTTGATAATAGTCATTCTGACAGATGGGAGATGATATCTCCTTGCAACTTTGATCTGTGTATCCATGATTCTTAGAGATATTGGCCACCTTTTCATATACTTATCTGTTATTTGTAAGTTTTCTTTGGAGAGATGTGTATTCATATTCTCCATTTTTAAATCAGGTTTTAAGTTTTTTGCTGTTGAGTTATGAGTTCCTTATGTATTTTGGATATTAATATCTTATCAGATACATAGTTTCCAAAAGATTTCTTCCAATGTGTAGGTTGCCTTTTTACTCTTTTGGTTATTTCCTTTGCTACACAAACTTTTTTGTTTGATATGATTCCCCTTGTTTAACTGCTTTTATTGCTATTTTTGGTGTCATATCCAAGAAATCATCATCCAAACAAGTGTCATAAAATTTTCCCTTATATTTTTTCTATGAATTTTATACTTTTGAGCTTCATTGAAATTTTCAATTCGAGTTGACTTTTGTATATGATATAAGATAGTGTTCGGTTCTTTTGCACTGTGGCTGTTCAGTTTTCCCAACACCATACATTAAAGAGACTATCTTTTGCCTCCTCCTTCCCTCTCAGGTTTCCTTTGGCTACTAAGGGTGCTTTGTGGTCTAATACAGGTTTTAGAATTGTTTTATTTCTGTGAAAAATGTCATTGGGGTTTACAAAGGGATTGCATTGAATCTGTAGATGGCTTTGGTACCAATATTAATTTTTTGAATCCATGACGGTGGACTATCTTTTCATTTATATCTTTTTCAGTTTCTTTCAATTTTGTCTTATAGAATTTATTGTAGAAATCTTTCACCTCTTTGACTAAATTTACTTCTAAGTATTTTACTTTTATTGATGCTATTGTTAGTGGGATTGTTTTTAAATTCTCTCTGTAATAGTTGTTAGTGTATAGAAATGCAACTTACTTTTCAATATTGAAGTATAGTTGATTTACAGTACGTGTGTGTGTGTGTGTGTAAAGCTTAGCTGCCAAATGGTGCCTGTCTGAGCCACCAGGGAAGTGTATATGTATATGCATACCTATACACCATATATGTATATATGACTGAGTAGTATTCTGTTGAGTTAATTCCATTTAGGAGTCTCTGTGCTTCCTAGACTTGAGTTACTATTTGCTTTCCTGGGTTAGTGAGGTTTCCAACTATTACCTCTTCAAATATTTGGGGGCCCTTTCTGTGTCTCTCTTCATTCTGCGATCTCTATAATGTGAATGTTAGTGTGCTTGATGTTGTTTCAGAGGTTCTTAAACTGTCCAAATTCCCTTTCTTTTTTTCCTCTTTTCCCATTCTGCAGCAGTGGTTTATATTACTCCCTCTTCTAGCTCACTGATCCATTCTCCTGAATCATTTAGTCTACTGTTGATTCTTTCTAGTGTATTTTTCACCTCTCTTTGGCTCTCCTTTACATTTTCTAACACTTTGTTAAAAACTTTAAATTCTCACTCTGTGCATCCATTCTTTTCCCAAGTTCTTTGATCATTGCTTATAATCATTACTCTGAAATTTTTCTTGGGTAGATTGATTGTCTTCACTTGGTTCTTCTGGAGTTTTATCTTGTCCCCTAGTCTGGAACATATTCCTCTGCTGCTTCCTTTTTTTGTACAGTGCTGTTTGTATTTTTATGTATCTAGTATGTTATTTATGTTCCTCAGTCTTGGAGAGGTGGCCCTTTGTAGGAGGTGTCTTGCTCATTCCAGCAGTGCACTCCCCTCTCATCACTCTGGGTATATGCTTGAAGGGTTCCTTCTAAAAGGGCTACATGGCTCCTTTTGTTTTGGTGGGCTGACTATGTGGGTGTGAAGTTTCCATAAACATTTTAGTTATTACAATATATTTAAACTGATAATAGCCTAATTTTTAATGCATTCTTAAACTCTACATTTTTATTCTCCCCTGGGGGGGCTTCCCTGGTGGCTCAAGCAATAAAGAATCCACCTACTAATGCAGGAGTTGCAGAGATGCAGATCCCCTGGAGAAGGGCATTGCAACTCACTCCACTATTTTTGCCTGGAGAATCCCCATGGACAGAGGAACCTGGTGGCTACACTCTCTAGGGTCGCAAAGAGTCAGACATAACTGAAGTGATTTCACACGCACACCACATTTCATCTTTTAGGGAAATTTTCAGTCATTATTTTCTCAGATGAAATTTCTTTCACTTTCTCTCTTTCTTCTCTCCTTCTGGGACCCCTGTAATGAAAAGAATTGCTCCACTTGATAACCCAGAAGTCCCTGAAGCTATCCTTACACTTTTTCATTCCTTTTTGTGGTTGTTGATCCTCTGATTGGATGAATTCTACTCCTCTTGCCTTCAAGTTTGCTGATCTTTTTTTCTGCTTCATCTAGTTTGTTTGTGAGCCCTTCTGTTGAATATTTTAGCATAGCTATTTAGTTGGACAAAAAGTCCACTTGGCATTTTTGGCTAAATTTTCATTTGGTTACGAAAATCTCAAACGAACTTCTGGTCAACCCAATATTATGTTCACGTTGTGATTTTTCTTTGGTATTTTCTTGTATTTCCTCTTTGTTGAAATTCTCACATTGTCCATCCATTTCTCTCAACTTTAGTGAACATCTTTATGACAGTTATTTTGAGTTCTTTATTAGGTAAATCACTTACCTCTATTTCATTGAAGTCTTTTTCAAGGTTTTAATCTTACTCATTCACTTGAAATATTTTCTTTAGTTTCTTCATTTTCCTTAATTCTCTGCATTGGTTTCTATAGATTCAATAAAATAGCCACCTCTCCTAGTTTTGAAAGAGTTACCTTGTGTAGGAGGTCATTCAGTATTGACCTAGCTCTTGATTGTCTCTCAAACCTGATTGTCCAAGTACCCACCTTTGTTTTTAGTTCAGTTCAGTCACTCAGTCTTGTCCTACTCTTTGTGAACCTTTGGATTGCAGGCACCTCAGGTTTCCTTGTCCATCACCAATGCCTGGAGCTTGCTCAAACTCATGTCCATCAAGTTGGTGATGCCATCCAACCATCTCATCCTCTGTTGTCCCCTTCTCCTCCTGCCTTCAATCTTTGCCAGCATCAGGGTCTTTTCAAATGAGTCAGTTTTTCATATCCAGTAGTAATTGAAGTATGCCAAGACCTGCAGTGTCCCAGAGGTGCTCGTGATCAGCACACAGATGCAGGTTGATTAGAAGGTGAGACATCAGACAGCAGCTTAGAAAGTATGTAATTAGGAACTGCCATGGAGAAACTTGGAATTGGGCTTTTGCCTGTGCCATCGGCATTGGGCCTGGTTCATAGATAGGAAAGGATGTACCTGTACCCTTTATTCTTTGTTTGCTAGAGTCCTGAGGGACTTCAAGTGGAAGCCACACTCACTATCACAGAAACATGATTCTAGTGCTCTCTCTGTCTTGAGTGGCAGATGTATAAACTGGGCCACAGATATGTGCATCTGCTTCTCTCAATGAGATATTGGTGATTTAGAGTGAGTTTAAGTGAGAAGACAGTGGTGTCTGCAGTGTTTTCTAGTTTTTGTTGAGGATTGAGTCAGCTACTAGACGTGTGCTAGAACCTGATCTTTAGGCAGTGGCTTTTTAAGAAGGCAATTAGGTCTCTTTCAGAGAAATACTGAGAGATGAGTGTTTTTGTTTTTTTTTTTTCCTCCTGATCTCTCTGTGCTGAGCCCTGGGGAGACAGCCATGTGGAGTCCTCAAGACCAGTTAAGAACTATTTTTTGTTAGATATTGTGTAATGGGTTTCCCTGATGTAAGTCCCATTGGCTTTTAGAGTTAGGTGGTTTGGAGATCTCATCTCTAAGGTGAGAATCTTAAATGTTGGGGTGCTATATGTAGAGTCCAAACCCTTCACTCCTCTCGGACAAACTGCCAATTAAGAAGGAGTTCCTCAGGATCGCATGGTGCTGTGTCACAAGGTAGAGTTGATGGTGGATGTGTCACAACCTTTTCTGTCCATGTCAGTATGAATGATGTATTTTCTCATTTACCCAATGAATAGAAATCACTCAGCTTGTTTCAGATTTCTTTCAGAGGGAACTGCTTCATGTGTAGCTATAGATTCAGTGTGTCACTGGGAAGAAGTAAGTTCAAGAGGTTGCTGTGTTGCCATCTTGAACTGAATCTCTTGATTTATATATTTATTTAATTTTGCTACCTACTTTATAATAAGATGGGAAGAACCTTTCACTTCTAGCCAAGACAGAGTAACAAGATCACAGGTTGTCTTCTGACTGAAACTTTTTTTTTTTAAAAAAAAAAGACTACATAGGTGGAACAGTGGCTTTCAAGATATTAAATCTTGGGATAAGGATAGGATACCCATTCAGATAGGAATGAAATGTAATAAGATCTGCAGTTTTTTCAGTTTATTGCCTTAGGAGAGTTTCCCTTGGAGTTTGGAGGCAGAAACTGGGAAAAACTCAGTGATTACAGAGTTGATGGTATAGACCTGGGACTCCAGGAATCCTGAAGTAGCAAATTTATCCAGGGCAGTGTTCCCATCTGGAGAAAGAAAGACAAAGAGAAAGCTCTGATAATGTGGAGAGGGTCCCTGTCAAGTCTTCAGCTGAGTACTGGTCAACACAGGCTGATGAGGAAACTACTGAAAACTGAAGAAGAAGGAGAAACCTAAAAGAATTAGACTAATGTCCAAATGTTACACCTGTTCATGCTCCTTTCCCTATTATGTCACAGTTAAAAACATAATTCATGGGGCATAAAGTACTAATAGTTCATGCAGAATGTGTTGTCTCAGGTGTGAGGCACAGTTGTCACTAAATTAAATGCTTCTCTGATTCTTTCAAACAAAACTTGAAAGCAAGATCATAAACTATCAGATAGTTATCAGTTAACTGAATCCCAGAACAAAGCTCAGGAGTATGCATAGACAAAATGTGGATAGAAAATATGTGTAGAGGAAATATGGAGAGAAAATATAAAACATCTACAATTTCATGACATGACCAATCAAAAGGTGCAAAGTAGTATAAAATATGATCCATTAGGAAGAGAATAATTAAAAAAAAAGGAAGAGAATAATTAATCAATAGAAACTGACTCAAAAATAATACACATGATGGTGAAAAATAGCCTTCAGTTAGTTAATAAAACTGTATTCCACGTGTTCAAAAAGCTACAATAAAGAGCATACACGTTAAGTATAGACACAAGAAGAAAAGAATCACATAAACTTCTAGAGATGAAAACTAGACTAGTGTCTGTGATAAGAGATAGACTGTGAGGGCACTAGAGAGGAATAGAAAGGTAGATAAAAAGAGAACCAACAGAGCATCAGTGAACTGTAAGACAACTTCAGATACCCTAACGCACTTAAAATATGGACCCCAAAGAGGGACAAGACAGAAAATATTTGAAAAATAATTGATAAAAACTATAAGCCCACAGTTGTAAGAAGCTCAAATAATACCAACTGATAGTGCATGAAACATGAAGGCAACTAAACCAAGACATGCTATAATGAAAATGCTTAACACCAGAGAAAAAGAGCAACAGGATGAAATGAATTTTTTGACAACTTTTTATACTTTTAGCTTTTATAATGAGATACTTATGAAAAGAATTATATTTCACATGTGATTAAGTATAAAAGACAACTCACATTACTCTGTGACTATATATCTCTCTTTTCTGAGTACTATTCAGATGTTCAGAACTAATTAACACTTCCCTTTCAATGAAGGGCATAGTAAAATAAGCCGTAATTGAGCACAAGTACCAAATGTCTGCTCACTGTGGGAGATCATTGCTTGAGAGACATTTAATGCTACTGACCCTGACTAAGTCTTGATGTACTAGCCGGTTGTACTTTTGTTAATGTGCACAAAATCACCAAGCTGCCAGTTGTAATGGGAAATGTGGGAAGCTGAAGGATGGGTATATCTACAAATTGTATGTGCAGAACAGGCTGAACCATTGTGTCTGAAGAAAGCGTAGCTAGGAATTAAAACATTTACTGCATTTTTTTCCATGAAAGGTTTGATGAACATATAACTTGTTCAGTATATTTTTGGCCTTTATCATCCATATCATAAAGTATATAGTGATATCCATAACCAAATGAAAACCATAAGGCAAAGATTTACTGAAAAAGCATTGGCATTTCCTTCATATTTATTACTTAATATAAGGAGACTGGACCTGAAAATGATGAGTAAAGCTATAGGGAATCTTAATAAATCATTCTTTGATGGACGATTTTACATTTATGTCAAGTGTAGTCTTCTAAATTAATTTCACTTATTTTTAATCTTAAGAAACCTTTGCAGCACACAAAAAGTAAAGCTAAGCATGTCTTGGCTCTCATAGTACAATAATAATGAAATAAGTTAAATGATATTATGTTATTGTCATCAATAATATACCCATCTGAATGCAGAGTTCCAAAGAATAGCAAGGAGAGGTAAGAAAGTCTTAAGTGAGCAATGCAAAGAAATAGAGGAAAACAATAGAATGGGAAGACTAGGGATCTCTTTAGGAAAATTAGAGATACCAAGGGAATATTCCATGCAAAGGAGAGAAATAGTATGGACCTAACAAAAGCAGAAGATATTAGAAATGGTGGCAAGAATACAAAGAAGAACTGTACAAAAAGATCTTAATTATCTACATAACTATGATGGTATGATTACTCACCTAGAGCCAGACATCCTGGAGGGTGGAGTCAAGTGGAAGTTAGAAAGCATCCCTGTGAACAAAGCTAGTGTAGGGGATGGAATTCCAGCTGAGCTATTTAAAATTCTAAAAGAAATGATGATGTTAAAGTGCTGCATGAAATATACCAGCAAATTGGGAAAATCCAGAAGTGGCCACAGGACTGGAAAAGGTCAGTTTTCATCCAAATCCCAAAGAAGGGCAATGCCAAAGAATGTTCTAACTACCACACAATTGATCTCACTTCACACGCTAGCAAGGTAATGCTCAAAATCGTTCAAGCTTGGCTTCATCAGTATGTGAATCAAAATGGAACTTCCAATTATATACAGGCTGGATTTAGAAAAAGCAGAGACACCAGAGATCAAATTGCCAACATCTGCTGGATCATAGGAAAAGCAAGGGCATTCCAGAAAAATCTCTACTTCCGCTTCATTGATTACACTAATGCCTTTGACAGTGTGGATCACAACAAACTGTGGAAAATTCATAAAGAGATGGGAATACCAGACCACCTTAACTGCCTCCGGAGAAACCTGTATATAGGTCAAGATGCAGCATTTAGAACCGGACATGGAACAACAAACTGGTTCAAAAATTGGGAAAGGTGTACATCAAGGCTATATATTGTCATCCTACCTATTTAACTTATTTGCAGAGTACATCATACAAAATACTGGGCTGGATGAAGCTCAAGCTAGAATCAAGATTGCTAAAAGAAATACCAGTAACCTCAGGTATACAGATGATACCATCCCAACAATGGAAAGCAAAGAGGAACTAAAGAGCCTTTTGATGAAGGTGAAAGAGGAGAGTGAAAAAGCTTTCTTAAACTCAACATTCAAAAGATGAAGATCATGGCATCTGGTCCCATCACTTCATGGCAAAAAGATGGGGAAAAAATGGAAACAGATTTTTCTGTAAAATGACAGACTTTTTTTAAAGACAGACTTTATTTTCCTGGGCTCTGCAGTCAGTACAGATGGTGACTGCAGCCATGAAATTAAGATGCTTTCTTCTTGGAAGAAAAGTTATGACAAACCTGGACAGCAAGCAGAGACATCACTTTGGGGACAACGGTCTGTACTAGTCAAAGCTATGGTTTTTCCAGGAGTCATGTATGGATATGAAAGTTGGACCATGAAGAAGGCTGAGCATCAGAGTATTGAATCTTTAGAACTGTAGTGCTGGAGAAGACTCTTGAGAGTCCCTTGGACAGCAAGAAGATCAAACCAGTGAATCCTAAAGAAAATCAACCATAAATATTCATTGGAAGGAATTTTGCTGAAGCTGAAGCTCCAATACTTGGTTCACCTGATGTTAAGAGCTGACTCAGTGAAAAGACTCTGATGCTGGGAAAGATTGATGGCAGGAGGAAAAGCGGGCAGCGAGGATGAGATGATTGAATGGCATCATCAACTCAATGGGCATCAGTTTGAGTGAATGCCAGGAGACAGTGAGGAACAGGGAAGCCTGGTGTGCTGCTGTCCATGGGGTCACAAAGAGTCAGACACAACTAAGCAACTGATCAACAACAACACTGTCATCAAATGCTTTACATGGTTAATTATCAGAAATGTTTAATACATTAGTCCATTTCATAGACTCAAAGCTTTTATAAATTTCTTCTGTTGATTGTAAAATACCTGGCATTATTTTGAACGCTATGCTGAATTTAGTTAGCGTGTGTGTGTTTGCGCTCAGTTATCCCTGACTCTTTATGACCCTCCATGAACTGTAGCCTGCCAGGCTCCTCTCCCCATGAAATTTTCCAGGCAAGAATACTGGAGTTGGTGGTCATTTTCTTTTCTAAAAGAACTTCCCAACCCAAGGATTGAACCTGTGTCTCTTGGATCTCCTGCATTGGCAAGCAGATCCTTTACCACTAGTGCCACCTGGGAAGCCCCTTGGTTAGCGTATTGAAGCTAAAATTTAAAAATCATGATATACATGCATAAAGTGATAGGTTATAGTATTGAGTTTGGGCGCTTCCCTGGTGGCTCAGATGGTAAAGAATCTGCCTGCAATGCAGGAGACTGGGGTTTGATCCTTGGGTTGGGAAGATCCTCTGGAGACAGGAATGGCAACCCATTCCAGTATTCTTGCCTGGAACGTTCCATGGACAGAGGAGCCTGGTGGGTCATAGTCCATGGGTTTGCAGAGTTGGAGACTACTTCCACTTTGAAAACATATTCTTTGGGCTTCCCTGGTGGCTCAGCTGATAAATGAATCTGCCTGCAATGCAGGAGACCTGGGTTTGATCCCTGGATTGGGAAGATCACCTGGAAAAGGAACAACTGCCCGCTGCAGTATTCTGACTGTAGAAATAGATGATAAATGTGTATTTGCCATACGTCTAAATCATAACTTCATTCAAAAACTAGGATATTATATGATATAAAATATTTTCTCAAATTTTATAAATATAAATTATATAACATATATGATGAATTATGTATATAACATGTAAATATATAGACATATGGATAAATATTAAACAGAGTTCTGAATTTATAAAATAATAGTTTCAGATCAGTCGCTTAGTCGTGTCCGACTCTTTGCGACCCCATGAATCACAGCACGCCAGGCCTCCCTGTCCATCACCAACTCCCGGAGTTCACTCAGACTCACGTCCGTAAAGTCAGTGATGCCATCCAGCCATCTCATCCTCTGTCGTCCCCTTCTCCTCTTGCCCCCAATCCCTCCCAGCATCAGAGTCTTTTCCAGTGAGTCAACTCTTCTCATGAGGTGGCCAAAGTACTGGAATTTCAGCTTTAGCATCATTCCCTCCAAAGAAATCCCAGGGCTGATCTCCTTCAGAATGGACTGGTTGGATCTCCTTGCAGTCCAAGGGACTCTCAAGAGTCTTCTCCAACACCACAGTTCAAAAGCATCAATTCTTCAGCGCTCAGCCTTCTTCACAGTCCAACTCTCAAATCCATACATGACCACAGGAAAAACCATAGCCTTGACTAGACGGACCTTTGTTGGCAAAGTAATGTCTCTGCTTTTGAATATGCTATCTAGGTTGGTCATAACTTTCCTTCCAAGGAATAAGTCTTTTAATTTCATGACTGCAGTCACCATCTGCAGCGATTTTGGAGCCCAGAAAAATAAAGCCTGACACTGTTTCCACTGTTTCCCCATCTATTTCCCATGAAGTGATGGGACCGGATGCCATGATCTTCGCTTTCTGAATGTTGAGCTTTAAGCCAACTTTTTCACTCTCCACTTTCACTTTCATCAAGAGGCTTTTGACCTCTTCACTTTCTGCCATAAGGGTGGTGTCATCTGCATATCTGAGGTTATTGATATTTCTCCCAGGTTGAACTAAAATGTGAAAGATGGTATTTTCTGCCTGCCTCATCACTAATGAGAAATCTGAAGTTTGAACCTTTCTGAATCTACTTAGTAACTCACCTTGTATTGTCAACAGTTTGTATCACTGAGACTCCATATATTGAATCACTGTTATCAACAAATATTGGTAATATTTAATTGAGTCTTAGAGCTAAAACTTCTGATTTGGAAACTGTGTAATAAATTGAAATTTTTGCAAATTGTGTTTGCAAACAAGAAGGCATAGACACATATCTTAATGCAAATAAACTGCCAGATACTGTAGGAGAGACAGACTTTAAATAACTAGTCCAGGCAAGTCATTATATTAATATAATCAAAAAGCAGTGTTTGTCTGATATCTTGATCTTGGACTTCTCAGACTCTGGAATTGTGAGAAATAAATCTCTGTTGTTTAAGCCACCCAATTTATGATATTCTGTTATAGCATCCCAAGCTAACAAAGACATGATATAATTAAAAGGACCTAATTACAGTATACCTATTATTGCTGTTGGTTTTCCCACAGAAAAAAAACTAAATGTATGAATTTTCAGCAAAATAAGTTTTGTTTCAATGGCAAGACAAGTTATTTTTAGTTCAGCTATGATTAACATTTCTAAATTTTCATTTTGCATTCTCAGGCCTTTTAACATCTAAGGAATGTCCCTGAACATCTCTAATGTTAAGATTGTGAAAGATATAAGACTCAGAATAGAAAGGAAAAAAGAGAGAAGCCATTTTATTATCCTATGTGGTATTAATTTAAAAATTTGACTTTTGATATCTACAGTAGTTTAAAGTAATATGTACGGTATTCACTTGCCATAGGAATTTTAAGGATTCATTTAATTAATCTTTGCCTTTGTCTTTGACAAGAATAAAAAAGCTGTAATAAGTTTTTCCTTGACAAAGTATGGAATATTTTTACTACTTCTCTATACTAATTCAGTTCAGTTCAGTTCAGTCGCTCAGTTGTATCTGACTACTTTGCAAATACAAAAACTTACTGTCTCTTGAGTTTTGAGAGTCACATAATCACCATCCCAATGGAGATGCAGTTCCATTATACTCCACTCAAAATTTCCGTGTGTTTTTCTTTTTCTTTTTTAAATTTTATTTTATTTTTAAACTTTACATAATTGTATTAGTTTTGCCAAATATCAAAATGAATCCATCACAGGTATACATGTGCTCCCCATCCTGAACCCTCCTCCCTCCTCCCTCCCCATACCAACCCTCTGGGTCGTCCCAGTGCACCAGCCCCAAGCATCCAGTATCGTGCATCGAACCTGGACTGGCATCTTGTTTCATACGTGATATTTTACATGTTTCAATGCCATTCTCCCAAATCTTCCCACCCTCTCCCTCTCCCACAGAGTCCATAAGACTGTTCCATACATCAGTGTCTCTTTTGCTGTCTCGTACACAGGGTTATTGTTATTTTTCTTTTGTAATCAAACCCTTACGTTACCCTTCACCTCAGATCTTGTCTCAGTTCCTCTACTTTGGGATCATCCTGAATGTCACATAAATGGAGTCATACTTTATGTGCCTTTTGTGTCTCGCTTCTGTCACTTCCTTAACATGTTATTCATCCCTTTTGCTGAGTGCATCAGTACTTTGTTTTTATTTTTTAAGCCAAGTAGTATTGCATTGTGTAGAAGAACTAGTTTAGCCATTCTTCACGTGAGGAACATTAGGGTTGTTTCCAATTTTGATGATTATGATTAAAGCTGCTATGAATACTTACATAGTGTGTGTGAGCGCATGCATATATGTTTTCAGTTCACTTGAGTAATGATTATTTCTGTGGGGAATAATATTTTTATTTCTTCCTTTTAACTTCAAATATTTCTGTAACTTATTTTCTTACTGTACTGCCCTTACTGAGCTTTCAGTACAGTAGTGAGAAGAGTGGTGAAAGCTGACATATTTCCATTATCCACAGTCTTAATTAGAAATCACTCTGTTTTTCACCATTAAGAAAAGTCACCTGTAGGGTCTTTCAGGGGCTTCCCTGGTAGCTCAGCTGATAAAGAATCTGCCTGCAATGCAGGAGACCCTGGTTCCATTCCTGGGTCGGGAAGACCCACTGGAGAAGGGATAGGCTAGCCACTCCAGGATTCTTGGGCTTCCCTTGTGGCTCAGCTGGTAAGGAATCTGCCTGAACTGTGGGAGTTCTATCTCTGGGTTGGCAAAATTCCCTGGAGAAGGGAACTAGCTACCCACTCTAGTATTCTGGCCCAGAGAATCCGTGGACTGTCTAGACCATGGGGTCAGAAAGACTGAATGACTTTCACTTCACTTAACAGTAGGGTCTTTTAAGATGCGTTTTTATAAAAGTAAAAAATTGTTCTTTTATCATTATTTGCTAGATTTTTATTATGATTGCATGTTGAATTTTGTCAAAACTTTTTATATATCTACTGATATTTGTGATTTTTTTATACTTAATTATTTAATATGATGAATTACAATGACTATTTTAAAATATTTAACCAGGCTTGCATTGCAGGATTTTAATGCCCCCCTCCACCTGCAGGGTCAAGATCTATTACTCTTTTTGTATACTGCTGGATTTTATTTATAGAGAATCAAATTGAGCATGTTTTTTCTCTAATGTCATAAGGAATTTGGTCTGCAGACTGATATCTTTGTAATGTCTTTGGTTTGGATACTGAAATAATATCAACTTCATAAAATTAGTCGGGAATTATTTCTTGAACTTCAAACACATAAATCCCTTATTCCTACCCGTTTTATGGCTGTGGTGTGGTTGTGTTTTGTATAACATATATTAAACTCCCTGACCATGTTTTGTTGTTTTTCTTTCAACTTGTATAAATTTCTTTTTAAAACTTAAGAGGAAAAACACTTTATTATATTTACACACATACTAACCAGTTCTGTTGCTCTTTTTTCTTACAACTTTATTTTCGGTCTTGTATAGTATTTCTTCCTGAAACATATGTTTATTGAATATTGAAATATGAATTTGATACTTATTGTCTTTAATCACTTTAAAGATGTTATTCCACTATTTTCTGAGGAAATGTGTAACCATTCAATCTGTTTTCACTTTATATATTTCTATTATATGTTTCTCTGTGATCGTGAGTTTGTGCTGAGTGAGGCCCATTGAATTTGAATCCGTAAATGTGTGTCTTTCATTTGTCTATTTTTTTTAATTGGATCACTATTCCTGATCAAGGTTTCATAACAACAGACATGCCTATAGCCAACCACAGCTAATCTTCATTAATTTTATTGCTGTCCTGCTACTCGGCTTTATTCCTTAATGCTCATCTCTATCTAGGTAAATCACCTTTACTTTTTTAATTCTGTTTTACTTATCAAGCTTCTTAAAAACATTAGCAGTTTGGTGACTCCACTGTGAGTATTTCAATTTGACAATGATTGTGCCTGTGATGTGTTTTGTATATAAAGTGCAAAATTAACCTCATAAAAACAAAACAAAACAATGACTTAAAATTAGTTTTACAAATGAGAAAATTAAGTGAACAGTGATAACAGTGATATGTCAAAGAAGGAAAGTTGTAACACCAGAAATGCAGTTGGGTTTCAGGGACAACTAGAACTGAGGCATAGTTTGCCAAGAAGGGCCCTTTCATTTTCTTTCATCACAGCATTATGTCACAGTCATTCATTATTTACTACAGAACAACTTCCATTATGGGTTGCAAAACACAATTCCTGAAAGATACTATTTTAACCTCCCTTTTAGAAAGGCACTATCCTTTGGCATTTACCTTAGTATTCTTGAATTAATAACTTACTGTCCAGAGTACAATGATTGTGTATGGGAGAGAGAATGCTATACTTTCCCCAGATTGAGTCAACTGGCTCACTCTGGAAAAATTGTTTTAAATAGTGAAATGATGTGTGAAGTCAGTTTCCAGATACCCAGAGAGATGGTGAGATGTTCTCCAGTTAAACAAAGAAGGGAAGGCTGGGAAGTTGTTGTTGTTGAGTTGCCAAGTCATGCCCTACTGTTTGCAACCCCAGGGACTACAGCACACCAGGCTTCCCTGTCTCTCACCGTCATCTGGAGTTTGCCCAAATTCATGTCCATTGAATAGGTGATACCATCCATCTATCTTATCATCTGCCTCCCTCCTCTTCTCTGCCTTCAATCTTTTCCAGAATCAGGGTCTTTTCCAGTGAGGCAACCATTTCCAATGAGTCATGTTGGGAAGGCAGCACTATAAATGGTCATTAAGTACTTTTAGGATATGAAATTCTAGAGGAGCATGACACATGTTTGGATACATAGCTTCACTGCTTTGGGGCTTTCATTGCCTCCCTCCCCGCTCCTGCCACAATAACTCTGAGGATTAAGTCTAAATTCATTATTTTTATTCCTAAGTAGGATACCAAGTATATTTATCTTCTAGGCAGCTTCACACCTCTGTAGTGTAGGAATATTAAAGTGGTCCTTGAATATAAAAATCTTACCACCTTTAAGACTTTAAAAATGATGTTTCCTCTATATGTGATGAATCTACCCCTTTTTTATTCCTTCATCAGTCTAATCCCCACTTATTCTTAAATTATACATGCTAGTTCCTCCAGGAAAGTTATTCATACCTCTCTGTCGAGAGGTCAGTTCTCTGAACTCAGCTCCATATACCTCTTTTTCCCTGTGGAGTGATTCTCATGCCATATGTAATTTGCTATTATTCACTATACCCAAGGATCCTATTTTTTTAATCTCTAAAATGTAGCAAATCGTCTGGCATTAAATAAATATTTATTAAGAGACTAAATGGATTGTGGAGCTTGATCAATGATAGTAGCAATTTTACTATGCCTATTTTTGTTACAGTCTTTGCTATAGTGCTATTTAAGGTCAACTTAACATTTAACAAAAGGCATCAAGATATTATTTCTGTTAAACTTGTAGTAAAATAAAATGCCTTTATTTTGTAGACAGAAATCTATGTAAGGATGCACATTAAAAAATATTTGACAATGGAGCAATAAAGATTTTTATCAGTAACAATTTAACAGGTAAGATGTTTCATGTAAAAATATAAAATCCAAATATCTTGAATCAGTAAATCCAGAATATAAATACTTTTATATCCTTATGATGGAAACTGTTTCAAAGACTGATCATTTGGTTGTATAGATTCTGATGATTTTTAAAAAATATGTGTGACATTATCCAATAGAGACAAATCAAATATTTATTTTTTTTAAATCCTATACCAGTTCGACTTCTGTGATATTACTCTATTTTTTGTTTTATTTTATTTTTAAATTCATTTTGTTTAAACTTTTGAGAAAGGATATTTTATATAGATAATTCATTTTTAAATAGCTTTTTGCCACTTTTTCTCAGCCTGGACTTTTGAAATAGCTTTTTCAAGGTTCAAAAAATCAATTGCATATTAACAGTTATAAATTTAGTTTTATAAAATTACTATAAGCATATTTTATTGGATCTCTGTTTCTGTTTCAGGTGCTTATGTGTGTGAAAGAGTGACTGTCATGGAGTCATGATGATGCAAAACTTACTTTTGAAGTTTATGTTGTTTTTTGTGAGGTTACAGGAGAGTCACTGTTTTGTTACAGGTTAAGGAGAAATTTTTGCTTCAGACTTTTATTAGGATTCAGTTTGAAGTCTTGATTTCATATGAGATTGTTTTTTCCTATTGAGAATCTTGGCTATAACAGTCTTACCTATTTCCTTTTGAGGTAACCGGCCAAATTGTCCAAATCTCCTTTCACTTAGGATTCTTACTTTGCATGGTCCCAGCTTGTGTAAGCTGAAGTACATCATCTTTCTGTGCATTGACACCCAAACCTTAGATTTTATGTTTCAGTATTTGTTTTCAGACTTAGATTTCCTCTGAAAAGAAATTTGTCCTCATAACAGAATAGGTATAAAACAGAAATATAGAAAAAACGGTCATTTATACAAAAATTGGCTTTATTTCTTTGGGTTAAATTTCTTTAAATATTTGTTTTCTGTGGGCTGTATTTTCCATAATAATTCTGTGTAATTCCATTTTGCTTCTTTACTTTTTCTATTTTCATTAGATTTTGATAAAAAAATTCTATCCAAGCTTAGTCCAAGTGAAAAATGTGATTATATTGTTTTTTCACAATTATTAAATTAATTATAGACCTAGACAGTTTCTAAATATCTCTCAGTTCCTTCCCAAACAAGAGAACATAAACCAGAAAATCATTTTGACTTTGATATATAGTCTAATCTTTCCTCTAAGAATATTACATTTTCAATTTTTCCAAAAATCCAAATGTGGAAAGGCACAAAATGTAATTATATATTATATGGGCAGAATTCAACTTACATCAGTTTACACTTAGGGCACTAAATAAGTTAGGTGTGTATTATCAACTTTCATCATGTAAGTCATTCTGAGTAATTCTGTTTTGTGGAAAAACTTTTCTCAGTTCCTTCAGTGCTTCATCTTTAAGCATTTTCTCAAATCTAGGACATTTCAAGTTAGAAATATAAGTTTATGGGGGGAAAAAGATAGTTTAGAGTTAAACTGAAGCATGGTGAGATGGCAGTGATGAGCGGGTTACCTGTTATGGATTGAATGTTGTGTTTCCCCAAAATTCGTGTTGAAATCCACCAACCAATGTAATGATATTAAGAGTTGGGGCCTTTGAAGAGTAATTAGAATTAGATGAGAATGGATCCCTAGTCTGGAGAAGGAAATGAATGGTATTAATGTTTTTACAAGACACTAGAGAGTTTGTTTCTCTTCTCTTTCTGCCAGTGAGGGTACAATGAGAAGATGGAAGTCTGAAAATTATGTGACAGATTTTATCTCTGTACATACATGTATTTATGAGCAAGAGACAGAAAGAGAAAAGATACTTTAAAACTCATATTACAGAGTATGTACATATATAAATATGCATAGGCATTTGTATTTAGTAGATGTGTTAAAATGGTAGTTATATTAGTTTATGATCTCATAATAATGATTAAGGTAATTACTTTCCTCTATTGAACACTACTTCAAAGTTCTCTAAACATTGTATAAGCATTTTATTATGTAATACTGCTGCTGCTGCTGCTAAGTCGCTTGTCATGTCTGACTCTGTGCGACCCCATAGACAGCAGCCCACGAGGCTCCCCCATCCCTGGAATTCTCCAGGCAAGAACACTGGAGTGAGTTGCTATTTCCTTCTCCAATGCATGAAAGTGAAAAGTGAAAGTGATGTCGCTCAGTCACTTCCGACTCTTCGCAACCCTGTGGACTGCAGTCTATCAGGCTCCTCCATCCATGGGATTCTCCAGGCAAGAGTACTGGAGTGGGGTGCCATTGCCTTCTCCATATGTAATACTAAAAACAGCAATCACGTAACATTGCCTACATCTCCTAACATAATTTGACCACTGGGTTTGTCCTCCAATTCAGCCAGATGCCAGTTTTCTGTGAAACTAATGAAGTATCAGCTACAGATTTTCTCACTTATACAAGACCCTTCCAGTATTATGAGTCTTTACCAATTTATTAACATTTGCTTATCCTTTAAAAAGTAAAATTTGTAAAATAAAGCTATTTTAAGAGTGATAAGTTAGACTACTGTCTCCATTCATCTTTGACTTACCCTTCAAAGAGCTTTTCCTCCTGTTGGTGTTGTAGTGACCATGAGAGTTTTGGGATTTAGTTGAAGGAAATTGACTTGGGGAATTTTGTTTGTTTGGGTTCAAAAATAACCTCCTAATAATATAATAACCTAACTAATAATATATAGTTAAGCTGTTACTGGTCATCCTCTGAGGGAATAATATGGAGAAGAAAATGTCCTGCTGCTCTTCAGAGTGACTCACATAGCAGCCTGACCCAGGGTTGCAGAATCAGAATCTGTGTAATAGGACAGATACTTGGGCCTCTGACAATGAAAAAACGTAGTATATAGAGGGTGGGCGAACAGACAAAATTTTAAATGCATAAAGCCAGACTCCAGCTATGGAACCTTGTAAAAATCATTATGTATAAAATGTAAAATTGTTCATGGAAGATTTAATTTTATCAGTGCGTAATAAAAGTGAAAGTTTCTTTGATCTGCATAATTTGGATATGAGTGCACCATAGATACGGTGAGGTTTTCTGTTGCATTTCACAAAATATGCTTTGTTAGGTCATAAGCTTGATAACTTTACAACAAATAACAAGATATCTGTGTATGAAGTTTCATCTTCCACACATCCCAAAAATTAGACTTTACATATTAGCATATTTGACTTATCATTTCTTTTGAGAGAAACTGGTAGTTCCAAAATATGGCATGCTGTATTACTCCCGATGCAGTGAAACGGGCTGAAAAACAAGTGTACCACTGATAAAACTCCAGTATTTATTTATTAATAAATCAACTTATATGGCATGAGAGAAATTTAGTTCAGTTAGGTTCACTCGCTCAGTCATGTCCAACTCTTTCTGACCCCATGAATTGCAGCATGCCAGGCCTCCCTGTCCATCACCAACTCCCCGAGTTCACACAGATTCATGTGCATCAACTCCGTGATGCCATCCAGCCATCTCATCCTCACTTCTCCTCTTGGCTTCAATCTTTCCTAGCATCAGGGTCTTTTCCAATGAGTCAACTCTTCGCATGAGGTGGCCAAAGTATTGGAGATTCAGCCTCAGCATCAGTCCTTCCAATGAACACCCAGGACTGATCTCTTTTAAGATGGACTTGTTGGATCTCCTTGCAGTCCAAGGGACTCACAAGAGTCTTCTCCAATGCCACAGTTCAAAAGCATCAATTCTTCAGCGCTCACCTTTCTTTACAGTCCAACACTCACATCCATACATGACCACTGGAAAAACCATTGCCTTGACCAGACCGACCTTTGTTGTCAAAGTAATGTCTCTACTTTTGAATATGCTATCTAGGTTGGTCATAACTTTCCTTCCAAGGAGTAAGCGTCTTTTAATTTCATGGCTGCAATCACCATCTGTAGTGATTTTGGAGCTGCCCGAAATAAAGTCTGCCAATATTTCCCCATCTATTTCTCATGAAGTTATGGGACCAGGTGCCATGATCTTAGTTTTCTGAATGTTGAAATCCATTTTAATCCAACTTTTTCACTCTCCTTTTTTACTTTCATCAAGAGGCTTTTGAATCCAACTTTTTCACTCTCCTCTTTTACTTTCATCAAGAGGCTTTTTAGTTCCTTTCTGTCATAAGGGTGGTGTCACCTACATATCTGAGGTTATTGATATTTCTCCTGGCAATCTTAATTCCAGCTTGTGCTTCTTCCAGCCCAGCTTTTCTCATAATGTACTCTGCATATAAGTTAAATAAGCAGGGTGACAATATACCTG
>NW_011495072.1:15764185-15764652 GCF_000754665.1 Bison bison bison | reverse complement strand
TCCCATCTCTTTCAGAATTTTCCACAGTTTATTGTGATCCACACAGTCAAAGGCTTTGGCATAGTCAATAAAGCAGATAGATGTTTTTCTGGAACTCTCTTACTTTTTCCATGATCCAGCGGATGTTGGCAATTTGATCTCTGTTTCTTCTGCCTTTTCTAAAACCAGCTTGAACCTCTGGAATTTCATAGTTCACATATTGCTGAAGCATGGCTTGGAGAATTTTGAGCTTTACTTTACTAGCGTGTGAGATGAGTACAATTGTGCAGTAGTTTGAGCATTCTTTGGCATTGCCTTTCTTTGGGATTGGAATGAAAACTGACCTTTTCCAGTCCTGTGGCCACTGCTGAGTTTTCCAAATTTGCTTTCATATTGAGTGCAACACTTTCACAACATCTTCTTTCAGGATTTGAAATAGCTCAACTGGAATTTCATCACCTCCACTAGCTTTGTTCATAGTGATGCTT
>NW_011495072.1:15763144-15764085 GCF_000754665.1 Bison bison bison | reverse complement strand
TGCTTCTGTTAGGTCCATACCATTTCTGTCCTTTATCGAGCTCATCTTTGCATGAAATGTTCCCTTGGTATCTCTAATTTTCTTGAAGAGATCGTTAGTCTTTCCCATTCTGTTGTTTTCCTCTATTTCTTTGCATTGATTGCTGAGGAAGGCTTTCTTATCTGTCTCTGCTGTTCTTTGGAACTCTGCATTCAAATGGGAGTATCTTTCTTTTTCTCCTTTGCTTTTTGACTTCCGTGGTAGCTCAAACAGTAAAGTGTCTGTCTACAATGTGGGAGACCTGGGTTTGATCCCTGGGTCGGGAAGTTCCCTGGAGAAGGAAATGGCAACCCACTCCAGAACTCTTGCCTAGAAAATCCCATGGACGGAGGATCTGGTGTCCATGGGGTCCCAGAGTCAGACACGACTGAGAAACTTCACTTTCTTTAGTTCTTTGCTTTTTGCTTCTCTTCTTTTCACAGCTGTTAGTAAAGACTCCTCACAGAGCCATTTTGCTGTTTTTGCATTTCTCTTCCATGGGGATGGTCTTGATCCCTATCTGCTGTCAATGTCATGAACCTCCGTCCATAGTTCATCAGGCACTCTGTCTATCAAATCTGGTCCCTTAAATCTGTTTCTCACTTCCACTGTATAATCATAAGGGATTGATTTAGTTCATACCTGAATGGTCTAGTGGTTTTCCCTACTTTCTTCAATTTAAGTCTGAATTTGGCAATAAGGAGCTCATGGTCTGAGCCATAGTCAGCTCCCGGTCTTGTTTTTGTTGACTGCATAGAGCTTCTCCACCTTTGGCTGCAAATAATATAATCAATCTGATTTCGATGTTTACCATCTGGTGATGTCCATGTGTAGAGTTTTCTCTTGTGTTGTTGGAAGAGGGTGTTTGCTATGACCAGTGTGTTCTCTTGGCAAAACTCTATTAGCCTTTGCCCTGCTTCATT
>NW_011495072.1:15756385-15763044 GCF_000754665.1 Bison bison bison | reverse complement strand
AGAGTTTTCTCTTGTGTTGTTGGAAGAGGGTGTTTGCTATGACCAGTGTGTTCTCTTGGCAAAACTCTATTAGCCTTTGCCCTGCTTCATTCTGTATTCCAAGGCCAAATTTGCCTGTTACTCCAGGTGTTTCTTGACTTCCTACTTTTTCATTCCAGTCCCCTATAAGGAAAAGGACATCTTTTTGGGGTGTTAGTTCTAAAAGGTCTTGTAGGTCTTCATAGAACCGTTCAACTTCAGCTTCTTTAGTTTACTGGTTGGGGTATAGGCTTGGATCACCGTGATATTGAATGGTTTGCCTCGGAAACGAACAGAGATCATTCTGTCATTTTTGAAATTGCATCCAAGTACTGCATTTCAGACTCTTTTGTGGACCATGATGGCTACTCCATTTCTTCTAAGGGATTCCTTCCTGCCCACAGTAGTAGATATAATGGTCATCTGAGTTAAATTCACCCTTTTCAGTCCATTTTAGTGTGCTGATTCCTAGAATGTCAACATTCGCTCTTGCCATCTCCTGTTTGACCACTTCCAATTTGCCTTGATTCGTGGACCTTACATTCCAGGTTCCTATGCAGTATTGCTCTTTACAGCATCAGACCTTGCTTCTATCACTAGTCACATCCACAACTGGGTGTTGTTCTTGCTTTGGCTCCATCCCTTCATTCTTCCTGGGGTTATTTCTCCACTGATCTCTGTAGCATATTGGGCACCTACCAACCTGGGGAGTTCCTCTTTCAGTATCCTATCATTTTGCCTTTTCGTACTGTTCATGAGGTTCTCAAGGCAAGAATACTGAAGTGGTTTGCCATTCCCTTCTCCAGTGGACCACATTCTGTCAGACTTCTCCACCATGACCCGTCTGTCTTGGGTGGCCCCACATGGCATGGCTTGGTTTCACTGAGTTAAACAAGGCTGTGGTCCGTGTGATCAGATTGGGTAGTTTTGTGTGATTATGGTTTCACTGTGTCTGCCTTCTCATGCCCTATTACAACACCTACTGTCTAACTTGGGTTTCTTTTACCTTGGATGTGGGATATCTCTTCACGGCTGCTCCAGCAAAGCACAGCTGCTGCTCCTTACCTTGGACAAGGTCGCCCCTCCTGACCTTGAATGTGGAGTAGCTCTTCTTGGCCCTGACTCAATATAGCGTGGTAAACATTTTAAACCTCTTGATATGTCTTGCTGCTAAGTCACTTCAGTCGTGTCCGACTCTATGCGACTCTATAGACGGCAGCCCACCAGGCCCCGCCGTCGCTGGGATTCTCCAGGCAAGAACACTGGAGTCGGTTGCCATTTCCTCCTCCAATGCATGAAAGTGAAAAGTGAACGTGAAGTCGCTCAGTCGTGTCCGACTCTTAGAGACCCCATGGACTGCAGCCTACCAGGCTCCTCGGTACATGGGATTTTCCAGGCTAGAGTACTGGAGTAGGTTGCCATTGCCTTCTCTGAAATTCATATAAATTTTTATATATTCCATAATTAGCAATTACACCATTTGAATGTGAAAATAAAATATTATGCAAATAAAGTAGACAAAGCCATAAAAAATTAACAAAAAAATCTTGAAAATATCAAAAGACTCACTTTCTATACTACAATTAAACTAGACTCTAGTGTTAAAAATCATAAAAAGTAAAAGTAATGAAAAGCAACATTATAGTCAAGAACTATAAATAATAAAGTGATAATTAATGAGCAGGAAATAATTGATTACTACACACCCAAATTGGAAACTTCTAAGCATAACAAAGATGAAAATATTACAAAGAAAGCTCTCACTTGGCTGATCAGAAGAGTACTTGTGAAAGCAGAAGCAAATTAATTCTGTGTACTTCTTCAGAAGTATGATGATTCTTTTATTATGAACTTTTACTGTAAGCACTGATTTCATGGAAAACCAGTTTGTTTTTGTTTTATTTTTCTTATCCCAGTTATATTTATAGAGAACAAAACAGATGTGTTTAAACTGAGACTTTTAAATAAGAATAGTCAAATATGTCAGATCATTCCTAGATTTTTTTTTTATTGAAAGCAAGGTTTGGGTATATTGTTCTGTTTGTAAGTTTTGTTTCAACAGGAAAGACATTACTTACAGCTCATGAGCTTAAAAACTGGATGAATACAACCATACCTCAGTTTATTGTACTTTATTTTATTTTACCTTGCCAATACTGCAGTTTTTACAAATTGAAGATTTTTGGTAACCCTGCCTCAAGCAAGTCCTTTAGCACCCTTTTTCCAATACTATTTGCTCAATTCACATCTTTGTGTTATATTTTGATAATTCTAGCAACAGCAGCAGCATTTTAAATATTCTCATTATGATTCCATTTGCTATGGTTCTCTGTGATCTTTGATGTTACAATTACAGTTGTTTTGGGCAATTGTTTTGGGGTGCCATGAACCACACAATAATAAGACAGAGGGCTTAATGATAAATACTGAATGTGATCTGACCACTCCACTAACTTGACCATTCCCACATACTTCTCCTTCTCCTCAGGGCCCCGTCTTCTGACTGCTCCACTGACTGACTATTCACACATCTTTCTCCCTCATCTCAGGCCTCCCTACTCCCTAAGACACAGCAATGTTAAAATTTGGCTAATTAATAACCCTGCAATGGTGTCTTAAGTTTTCAAATGAAAGAGAGAGTCAGTCTAATCAAAAGCTGTGAAGGATTAAGTTTAGTGAGAAGGGCATGTCTAGAAACGAGATAGGCCAAAAGCTAGACTTCTGTACCAGTTAGCCAAGTGGTGAATAACAAAGGAGAAGTTCTTGAAAGAAATTAACAGTGCTATTCCAGTGAACATACAAATGATGAGAAAGCAAAGCAACATTATCGTTGATACAGGGGAAATTTTAGTGTTTTGAATAGATGATCAAATCAGCCACAGTATTCCCTTAATTGCTTTCCTGTTGGATCAGTAAAGAATCTACCTGTAATGTGGGAGACCTGGGTTCGATCCCTGGGTTGGGAAGATTCCCTGGAGGAGGGCATGGCAACGCAATCCAGTATTCTTGCCTGGAGAATCCCCGTGGACAAAGATGCCTGTGGGCTACAGTCCTTGGGGTCACAAAGAGTTAGACATGACTGAGTGAGTGAGCACAATCCAGAGCAAGGCCCTAATTCTCCTTAACTCTATGAAGCCTGAGGGAGTTAAGGAAGGTAAAGAAAAATCTGAAGCTAACAGAGGTTGGTTCATGAGGCTTAAGTAAAGAAACCGTTTTTCTAACATGAATGTAATAAGTGAAGCAGCAGGTGCTCCTGTAAAAGCTGCAGCAAGTTATCCAGATGATAATTAATGAATTGACTATACTGAAAAACAGATTTTCAGTGAAGATGAAAGAGCCTTCTGTTTGAACAGGATGTACCTAGGACTTTCATTGCTAGCAAGGAGAAGTCAATGCCTGACTTCAGTGTTTCCAAAGACAGGCTGACCCTCTTATTAGTGGTAATGGAGCTGGTTACTTGAAGTGAATGTTCACTTACCATTTGGAAAGTACCTAGACCCTTAAAAGTCATGTTAAAATGATTCTGCCTGTGCTGTATAAATGGAACAATAAAGTCTGTTTACACATCTGTTTACAACTTGCTTTATTGAATAGTAAACCCACTGTTGAGAACTACTACCCAGAAAGAGAAAAAAGAAAAAAAAAGATTCCTTTCAAAATATTGCTCTTCATTGATAATGCACCTCTTCACCCAAGAGTAATGTACAAATGATACTGAGGTACAGTGAGACCAGTGTTTTCATGCCTACTAACACAATATCAGTTCTGCAGTTCTCCAGGCCATGGATTGAGTAACTTCTACTTTTCAGTTTTATATTTAAGAATATATTTTGTTAAGGCTATAGCTGCCATGCATAATGATTTCTCTGATGGATCTAGGCAAAATCTTCTGGACAATATTCTAGATGCCATTATCAACCTTCATTATTCATGGAAAGAGGTCAAAATATCAACATTAACAAGAGTTTGGAAGTTGATTCTACCCTTCATGTATGGCTTTGAGGAGTTCAAGACTCCAGAAAAGTAAGTCATGGCAGATGTTGTAGAAATAGCAAGAGAAATGTAATTAAAAGTGAAGATGTGACCAAATTACTGCCATATCATGATAAAACTTAAATGGGTAAGGAGGTGCTTCTTATGGATGAGTGAATAAAGTGGTCTCCTGAGATGGAACCCACTTTTGTTGAAGATGCTGTGAAGATTCTTGAAATGACAACAAAGTTTTTAGGACATTTTTAGATTATTACATGAACTTTATAAAGTGTAGGCAAGATTTGAAAGTATTTACTCTAGTTTTGAAGAAAGTTCTGTGGATAAAATGCTATCAAACAGCATTACATGCTACAGAGAAATGTTCCTGAAAGGAAAAGCCAGTTGATGTGGCAAATGTCATTGTTGTATTATTTTAAGAAATTTCCACAACCACTCCAGCCTTCAGGAACAACCACCCTGATCTGTTAACAGCCGTCAACACTGAGGTGAGACCCTCACCACTAAAAAGATTAACTCACCGAAGGCTCATGATGACTAGCACTTTTTAGCAAAAAATATTTTAAAATTAAAGTACAGTCACTGTTTCTGTAAGCATAATGCTGTTGCACACTTAATAGACTATTAAGTATTAGTGTATTCTTAAATATGCAAGAGGAAATAAAATAGGACTCACTCTATTGGAATATGTACCTTGTTGAGGTCATCTGGAATGAAACACACAATGTATCTGAGGCATGTTTATATATGAAAAATTCTAAGACGTCGTGAAGATGTTATGCAGAAGGAGGCTATGTTTATTTGTGTCATGTGGGAAAATACTTGTGGTATTTTATCTTTTTAAAATTTATAATGGTTTTAATTTTTCATTCTAATAAAATATTCACTTTCTCATATAATTTGTATTTGTAATAATTTTTACAATTCTTAGGAGAACTTCACCAAATTATATCATTGTTAGGCATCATTAAACCTAGGTGTCTCCTTCCTCAATTCTTACAATGCTTTCCTTGATCACCTGGTCAAACTAGTTTTGTTGTTTGCTTTGCTTTTCCTGAAATATCAGTGTTCCACACCAGAGAATTTACACTTGTTATTTCCCTGTTTCCTCCACTAGATCAGTTCTCTGATGGTTGCCTATAGGAGTCACTGCCCACTTGCTTTAGATACCTGTTCACCTCTTCAAAGCTTGGATTTTCAAACTAAAATTATACCTTCCATAGCTTGCTTTATTGTTGCCTTGCATTATTTTCCTTTACAATACTCTTTATTACTTGACACATGACATAATACTGTCAATTTCTTTCTAAGTTTGGTAAAATATAATAGTATTATAAAAAAGCCTTTTATGTGTTTTGTTCACTCTCAAGAGCTTATAACAGTGCTTGGCTCTCATAGTCACTGTTTAATAAATATTTGTTGAACAAATCATTGAACAAGTATTATTATATACTGTTGTTTTAAGAAGAGAAACTAAAGGTTAGATATCAAGAAGATTATAATTTTAAAAGCTTTTTTAAATGGTAGAGACAAAATTCACAGATTATTTTTTGGACTCAAGATTAGTTTGTAATCACAAAACATCTTTTACCTAAAAGAATCTTTTAAAATAGGCTCAAGTTTGGAAAATAAAATACATTTGATGCTAATTATTTAAGGCTTGACATTTAATGTTCAGAATTTAATAATGCAAAAACTATTTTTAAAAAATGAGTCATTGTAAATGTAAGTTGGTTTAGACTTTAAAGGGAAAGTATGATATCATAGTGCAACATGGTACATTATTTCTAAAACGACCTGCAGAAAAAGCTACACTATCTACATCTTAATTTGCAAAAACAACTACTAAAAAGTAATAAATATAATTTCAAAGAAACACACCATTCACCAAAGAGGAAATATTCTTAGAAAATGAACATATGGAAAAGTTTTAACCATCTCACTAATTAAGGAAAAGTACAAATATAATGCTAAATAAAGTGTTTAACTCATTAAATTAGCAATTCATCATTTAGAACACATTTAGAACATCATTTAGAACACATCATTTAGAATCACGTTTCCATGAACTGCTGGTGTTCATGTAAGGGACTGACAGTGTCAACTAGTTTTGATCTAGTTAAATCTGATTCATGAAATAAATTATGAAAAAGAATTATCAGTGCTGATTTTATGCAGAAAATGAACATTTTAATAAGTATTATATTAGCAAAGGCCTAAGAGAAGCATAGAAATTTGAATCATGTTAGAAAATGAATGAGGTTATTGTATAGCTGAAGGAATGTTCCAAAAACTTCAAACTACAAAAGTTGTTTTGTAGCTGTTATAGATTTATTGTAGTGCTTGCAGTTGCTTGAAACAAACCCAAAGCAAATACTTTCTGGAAGAATCCAGGTTCAACTTGGACTTCAAAGCATCCTCAAACATAAAGTTCTTGGAAAAAATGAGTTCACAATTTAAAATTTTAAAAACTTCACACATAAATAAGATACTTATGACAATCAGCAGTACAATAGACAGATCAAGAAATGACTTGAACCTATCAGATATAAATTATTGAATAAGTATATTGTCACATTAAAAGCAAAGAGAAGTGAGTTTAAGACAGGAGATGTAAACTACCAAAAATGCCAAATAATTTTGAAAAGAAA
>NW_011495072.1:15743162-15756285 GCF_000754665.1 Bison bison bison | reverse complement strand
TTATGTGTATTTTTTTAAACAAAAACTAAATAGAATCAGCAACAAACATTTACAAATAAAACTATATACAGGAAATCATTTATAATGATGTCAAAGTCTTTAAATACCTTGAAATAAATATTATAAAAAATACGAAGACTTCTATATGGCAAACAATATTATTGATTAATGTTGGAGAAGAAATAGAAATGGAAGTGTGCATCATTTTCACTGCTTTGAAAACTCAATAAAGTGCTGTCCCTTTCCAAATTAATTTATTGTTTCACCTAAATAAAATGAATATAAAAATTGCAACAGGTAATTTAATTAAGCTAATTCTAAAACTTAGAGGAAATAAAAAATGATAGTCATATATTATTGAAAAATAAGTTGGAGTTGCTCTATGAATTAACACAATTACAGGTATATCATTACATTTTGTATTACCGAGTGATACTGGACAAATGACATAACGTATAGACCAGAACATAAAGTAGAATATACAGAAAGAGAGCCACACATGTTAGTTTTTAGATCTAAGGAAAATATATTCCCTGGTGGCTCAGACAGTAAATAATCTCCCCGCAATGCAGGAGACCCAGGTTCGATTCCAGGGTTAGGAAGGTACCCTGGAGGAAGGAATGGCAGCCCACTCCATTATGCTTGCCTCGAGAATTCCATGGACAGAGAAGCATGGCAGACTATGTGGTCCATGGGATCACAAAGAGTTGGACATGACTGAGCAATTAACACTTTCATATCATTGCAAACCAGAGAAAACATAGCTTCTTCAGAAAATTATGAGTTAATTGTGTACCCATATCTTACCATATCCCAGGCTGTTTACAGATACACATATTAGAGATAAAATCAATAAGTACTCTACGATTAAAATTAAGAACTCTTTCTCAAAAATCAATAAAGTATGGAAAAAGAAGGTAAAGAAGATATTTGTCAGACATATAAATGACAAAGGACTTCAATCAAATCAAAACATAAAAAGATAAATATTGAATGAGACAGTGGAAATATTGGCAAGGAAACTAGGCACGTTGCAAAAGAGGATATCCAAACGACCAGTACCCATGGAACTGTGACTTCGTGTGGATCTTGGGTGGACTAAGCCTGTAGCAGCTTGAAGCAGGGCTTCAGTTCCTGGCCAGAGATTGAGGTAGGGCTCAATCTCTGTAGCAGTGAGACATCCTAGCCACTGGGGACCAGTGGCCAATGACAAGGCCCTGGCCTGCCAGCTGTGTAGAAATGAATTTCCACATAAAGATGGAAAGGAGTGAAGCAAGTAAAGTGTTGATTAGAAATGAGTACAGTATGTGTGGCTAGACACACAGGCAGGCTCAGAGAGAGAGTCACACCCTTGTCGTCGTCTGAATGTCTTTTATGGAACATTTCTTCTGGGCTTCGTTTGGCCAGTCATTTGATTAGCCTGGTTCTGAGTCTGTGTTAGGTATATCTCAGTATCCTCCCTTGTGTGCGCATGCCTCTCTCAGACAAGATGGGTTCCAGCAAAGAGGTCTATGACATCACTTACTGTGAAGTGGTGCCCTCTCCATTTTTGACCTCTAAGGATTCTGTGTATGTGCAGTTGAGAGGGGCTTCTTGACTTTGATAATGAGGAATATGTGGTCTTTTATCTGGGCAGGGCCTAGCCTCCTCTGTAATACTGCATTGATGGAGTCTCTTTCTACAGGGGAGTAACTGTTCAGCCTGAGGCCCATCTATCTCCTGCTTTTCATTATCAGGAAAATACCAACTAAAACCTCATGAGATACGACTGTGTATGAGCTAAATGACAAGTATTCAAAAGACTGACTGATGATGCAAGTTTTCACAAGTATATAAAGAGAAAAGAATTCTCAATAATTGCTAGCACAGAGTGTAAATTGGTAGTGACTTAGAGAATTATTTGTCATTATCTATTTTATGACCTAGCAATTTCACTCACTAAAACTTTGCTCAAAAAAAAAATGTTTCCATATGCACCAAAAGATGGGTATAACAATGCTCAGTACATTATCCGTAATATACAAATCCTGAAAATGAATTCTGTCAAAAGTAAAGCATAGGCAGAAAACTGATGATGTATTTATGTAAGAGAATATTATACATCAGTAAAAATAGGAAACTACAGATATAAACTAAGCTGGATAAATCTCAAATTATTTTAAATGAAAAAGCATCAGTTCAGTTGCTCAGTTGTATCCGACTCTTTGCGACCCCATGAATTGCAGCACGCCAGGCCTCCCTGTCCATCACCAACTCCCAGAGTTCACTCAGACTCACGTCCATCGAGTCGGTGATACCATCCAGCCACCTCATCCTCTGTCGTCCCCTTCTCCTTCTGCCCGCAATCCCTCCCAGCATCAGAGTCTTTTCCAATGAGTCAACTCTTCGCATGAGGTGGCCAAAGTACTGGAGTTTCAGCTTTAGCATCATTCCTTCCAAAGAAATCCCATGGCTGATCTCTCTCAGAATGGACTGGATCTCCTTACAGTCCAAGGGACTGTGAAGAGTCTTCTCCAACACCACAGTTCAAAAGCATCAATTCTTCGGCGCTCAGCTTTCTTCACAGTCCAACTCTCGCATCCATACATGACCACTGGAAAAACCATATCCTTGACTAGACTTTTTTTTTTTTTTTTAATATTTTGTATGATTCAATTTTAATGTAATTTTAAAAGTCAATGCTCTCATTAGCATAATTGTATTTGAGAAAGAAGGCAAAATATATGGGGAATGGTAGGGCAGGGACTTCTGGATGCTGGTAGAGTTATATTTTTTAACCTAGATGTTACATGCATCTTTTTATTCATTTAATAATAATTTATTGAGCTTTGCACTTAGGATTTTTAAACTTATTCTGATGTAAAGTATACTTAATTAGTTAACAGCTATAACAGCAAAGGCAGAAAAAATATAAGTGAATTGGAAATTATATTTGAATATAGCCCATAACAGTAAAGAAATATGAATAAAAGCCTAAAAGAGATGGAGGATTCCATGAGATTTGAGAAGAGTTCACATGTAATCTGGATTTTGAACAATAAGACAGACAAACAGAAAGAAAGAGCTCAATTAAGGAGAGTACATATTATTTGAAGAAAAATATGTGAGATATGAATGAAGATAGCTTTCAAGAAGAAAAATACTTACCCTATGATGATGTGAGACACAATAATAATGATGTTCCAGGAAAGTGACAAATATGTATATAATGATGAAAAAATATTTACTAAAAACCAAGATTAATAACACATTTATAGGTTAAAATAAGATTAAGTGTAAATATGCTTATCCAGATCCCAAATTCAGTTCAAGCAGGAGAGAGTGATTCTCCACAGCAAAAACAAGCAAGCCTCTGAGCACCAGCTGGGTGACTTAGAATTCAACTCAGTTCTGACACTGTCTACAAGGAAATAGTATCAGATTCCACAGGTCAAGGATTCTGTTCCATGAGACTTTATTCTCTCTGATGCTTTCGAGAGCAGTTGCAAACCCAGGTTATCACTTGTGATTCCAGTGATCTTTCCTTAAACTTCAGACACCAGTCACAAGTCCAGGTTGTTAAATGTATTTCTAACCTACTGGCTATAAATCAGGTTCCCATGACTTTGTTTTAAGCTTTGAATAATTTGCTCGTGCAGCTCACAGAACTCCAAGAAACCTTTTAATTATGAGATTACCAATTGATTATAAAAGGATGTAAGCAGGAACAGCAAAGGGCTCAGAGCTGCTGTGGCCTCTCTGAATGCCACTGCCCCAGAACCTTCAGGTGTTCTCCAGCATAGTTAACTTTTTGCTGTGAGTGCTTTCTAGTTATCCTATTCCTTGCACATTTTGACTTTACTGTCATTTTATTCCAAATTATTTTATTACAATTTATTCTTTTGACCTATATACATTGTTTAGAAGTGTGTTGAGTTTCAAATACACAACATCTGTGTTTGCTTGTAGAATGAGGTAGGGTTGGAAGACCCTTTTACTGATGTATTTGAATGTATCATTTTTTTAGTCAGTGAAAATATATTTTTTGTTTCAGACATTCATTTATGATTATGTGATCATTTAAAATAATTTTAAATAATATTACATAACCACATAAATATTTCCAAATACATAAATATGATGATAAGCTTTTAAAAATTAAGCAGCCCATTCCAGTACTTTGCCTAGGAAATCCAGTGGGTAGAGGACCTTGGCAGGCTACAGTCCATGGGGTCACAAAGAGTCAGACAGGAATTAGCGACTAAAGAACAACAGTATAGTTTAATTGTCCTTGCTATGTCTTAGTTTTTTGGTATTTCTGTTTCCAGAATTCTTTGATGAATGTTTTACTTGTTAAGATTTAAATCGTCTATTCTGTTCCAGGCATATAGAATTCTTGCAAATAACAAAAGAAGTAGTAACACAAAGATGAAAATTTATCTCAACTCCCTAAACTTTATCATTTTCAAATACGTACTGCCTTTCTTGATATTTGCCCTGAATATATGTTTATGTAAGTGAATGATAACTTTTCAAGAGCCTCCTTAGAATGAACTTCTCTCAACATTGTTTCCATTTCAAATTCTCCACATACTCCAAAATTGTCTGGTTCCTCTGACTTTGGTATTTTGATCCACATGGAATTCATACGAAAATTGGAAACTTTAAACAATGTTGTTTCCTTTCAGTCTGACAGTTTCATATATAAACACTAAACACTCTTTTTCCTTGGTTTCCTTGACTAACACTGCTTGTGGACAATCATTTTATCTCTGATGACTTTCCTCTAGTTTCTATTCCTGTGTGATTCAGTCTAACTGTGATGTTGTTTGTCACTTTACACATGTTCAATTGGGATTTCCTTGGTGGCTCAGATGGTAAAGCATCTGCCTACAATGCGGGAGACCCAGGTTCGATCCCTAGGTCAGGAAGAACTTCTGGAGAAGGAACTGGCAACTTACTCCAATACTCTTGCCTGGAAAATCCCATGGATGGAGTAGCCTGGTAGGCTACAGTCCATGGGGTAAAAAAGGGTCAGACACGATTGAGCGACTTCACTTCACATATTCAATATCACAGTGACATTTCTGCACATTTCACCCCCACATTCTCATTTTATTTGCTGTTTATGTTACTGTATTTAAAAAAGAACCATCCCATATTTAAGTGCTGTCTTTTAAGTGATATCTTTTAAGAGGTAACAAGTGAGATCATCTCTAAAGAATCATTTAGAAGGAATTCAGTTGTTATTTTTTCACTTTATAGTGTCTTCTTCATTAGTTATGTTCCCTGGATTGGTCTTAAAATGTTATAACATTACTTCTCCTTCATTCTAGACAGTTGTATCATTGGCTCAGAAGGAGAATCATAGTCCATGTTAGGAAAGAGAGATTGTAGTCCCTGTTCTGAATCAAGAAAAATGTGCTCCTTAGAAACGGAGCTGACCTCTGCCAACTAGAAATGTTTGGTCTAAAAATTATCTGTGTGACACTGTGGCTTGTTACACTAACTGCCATCCCTGAAATGCCTATTCATGAAGATTTCCAAGGATACACTGACACCAACCTTTTCTCATATTAAGTGGGAGGTAACAATAGCCATTCTTCAATAGCCTTAAATTTACTGGTCTTTTAGAAATACCCAACTTCCCCTATGTGAAATTACATTCTATCTGATTTTGAAATATAGTTTAGGTTTTTCTTCTTAAAAGATCAGTTTTCTTAATAACAAAGTCATTAATGTATACTCCCTCCACTGTGAGGATTGAAGGGTAAGAGTGAAAGTGGAGTCAAAGGTAATCATGTACATTGCTCTTGATCTTTCTATTGTCGTCATCAGTTTCAAAGTTAAATATCTTCACTCATGTTTTCCTTAAATTAATCAGAATTAATATCATGCTTTTATTCCTAGTTTTTAACTGTAAATATTGGAGGCCCCAAAATATTGTCATCCTTTGCTTTTCATCCTCTAATTCCATCCCTTTGAAGCTCTGTACTCTGTACAGAGTACTCTATAAAGCTCTGTCAGTACTCCCACTCCAAAGGCTCAGGGCTTGATCTCTTCTTCCAGACTGTTCTCCTGTGGGCACAGGATGCTTTCTGTTTAGCCACCTCAGTGATCTGAACAAAAATCTTCCACAAGGAAACCACATCAAAGATGTTTCCCTTCTTCTGTAGCAAGCTCCATGGAAACAGTATTCATTTGAATCTTTTGGTTGCAAGTAACAGAAACCAACTTGAATTGGCAGGAACCAACCCCAAGAGTTTAATTCTGAACTTTTACCCAGTATGGTGTTGAATTTAGAGGGTCCAGCTGTGCAGATCAAGTTATTATTTCCTCAGTATGAAAATGCACACTTGGCAGTTAAGTGGAAAGGTAGCAGTCATATGGAAAAATCCAGTATTTGCTATTAATACCACAGAAAGTGGAGGTAAGCGGCCAGGGTACAACTGAAGCCGCAGGACACTGCTTAACTGGTTAGAACTGCTGAGATCCAAAATGGTGAACGGCTACTACATTTCTTTACTTGACACTGATTATACTCACTGTCTTAATTCTTCTAACTCACTCTCCAATCAAGGTTCCCAATGAGGATTTTGCTGCTATTACTCTACTTTAACTATTATAAATATAACTATAATTCACACACTCTCTGCGTTCATTTTATTTAGCACAAAGCTACATGTGTTACTCTTTAAACAATGTAAAAATCTTCTCTTAACCTTGGAGGGCTAGTTAATCATCTTATTTCACTGGTATCTTTCTACTTCCCCTTTTTCCACCTGAGGCTTCTTAACAATGGAATATTCTAGATTTAAGTTTCTTGATTTTTTTTTTTTCCTCTTTTCTATGTACACTCAGGATCTTGGTGATTTTACATACTCTCTTCTCTTTAATAGCTTTAAAATGCAAGTGACACACAAATTATATCTTTAGTTGAGAATGTGCATACCATACTTATTCATAAAGTCCATATCCAAGTATTCTGAATTAAATGGATAAATTGTTACATATTTATGAAGTGGAATGATATTCAGCCATCCAATAGATGAATCTCCGAGATACAATTTTGAATTAAAAAAACACTGAAGAGTATTTTCTATATGATTTTGTTTACATAAATTTCAAAATAGACAAAACTAATTTATGTTGGTAGATGCCAGAATTGGATTTTTGCTGTTGTTGTTTGGGTTTTGTTTGTTTGTTTGTTTGTGTTTTGGGTTTTTTTGAGGGACTTTGTTTACTGGAACAAGGAATGAGGGAGCTTTGTGGAGTCCTGGAAATGTTTCATAACACAATCTAGGGTGTTGCAAGGTGTTTATATATTAAAAAAAAGTATATAAAAGCATTCATTACGTAAATGCTAAGCTTAAATACTTTACCACATATTTGCTTTACTGTAATAAAAAAGTATGTCTATTTCTACATCTAGATATCTATCTGTTGCATCCATCTTTATAACTCTTGTCCCACCCACAAACTCTTCCTCAGTTTTAGTGTGCAAGCCTGTTGTAGGAAAAATAATGCCTCCCAACCAAAGATGTCAATTTCCTGTTCCCAAAATCTGTTAATATGTTACCTTCATGGAAAAAGAAACTTTGAATTTGTCCTTAAATTAAAGATCTAGAGATGGAAAGATTATCCTGGATTATGTGAGCAGGCCCAAGGTAGCTATAAGAGTTATTATAAGAGGAAGCAGGAGGGTCAGAGTCACAGACGGAGATGATGATGGAAGCAAAGGTTAAAGTGATGTTTGAAAAAGGACCATGAGCCAGGGAAGATGGGCACCCTCTACAATTTAGGAAAGAGACAAGAAACAAATTCTTTTCTGGAGTCTGCAAAAGAAATGTCAGTTCAGATCATTTGCTTAGTTGTGTCCAACTCTTTGCAACCCCACGAACTGCAGCATGCCAGGCTTTCCTGTCCATTGCCAACTCCAGGAGTTTACTCAAACTCATGTCCATTGAGTTGGTGATACCATCCAACCATCTCATCCTCTGTCATCCCCTTCTCCTCCTGCCTTCAATCTTTAGCAGTATCAGGGTCTTTACAAATGAGTCAGTTCTTTGCATCAAGTGGCCAAAGTATTGGAGTTTCAGCTTCAGCATCAGTCCTTCCAATGAATATTCAGGACTGATTTCTTTTAGGATGGGCTGGTTGGATCTCCTTTCAGTCCAAGGGACTCTCAAGAGTCTTCCTTTAACACCACAGTTCAAAAGCATCAATTCTTCGGTGCTCATCTTTCTTTATAGTCCAACTCTCACATCCACACTTCACTACTGGAAAAACCATAGCTTTGACTAGACGGACCTTTGTTGGCAGGATAGTGTGTCTGCTTTTTAATATACTGTCTAGTTTGGTCATAACTTTTCTTCCAAGGAGCAAGCGTCCTTTAATTTCATGGTTGCAAGTCACCATCTGCAGTAATTTTGGAGCCCAGAAAAGATACAGTCTCTCACTGTTTCCACTGTTTCCCCATCTATTTGCTATGACGTGATGGGACCAGATGCCATGATCTTAGTTTTCTGAATGTTGAGTTTTAGACCAACTTTTTCACTCTCGTCTTTCACTTTCACCAATAGCTCTTTAGTTTTTCTTCACTTTCTGCCATGAGTGTGGTGTCATCTGCATGTCCGAGGTTATTGATATTTCTTCTGGCCATCTTGATTCCAGCTTGTGCTTCATCCAGCCCAGCGTTTCTCATGATGTACTTGTACTCTGCATGTAAGTTAAATAACCAGGGTGACAATATACAGCCTTCATGTACTTCTTTCCCTAGCCCTTGTAACATATTGATTTTAACTTGTAAAACTGATTTAGATTTCTGACCTCCAGAACTAAAGGATAAAAAATTTACATTTTTTAAGCCACTAACTTTGTGTTTATTTGTCACAACAGCAATAGGAAGCTAATATACCTTCTAATATGGAAACATAAATTTGTTTTTGCACCTGTAAAGTTTGTTTTCAACAAAAATGTCAGAGTAATTATTTAACACATGAGTAGGATTATTTACCTTCTCAGCTGAAAATCTTGCAATGTTTTTGAATTTAATGCAGAGTAAAAGTCAAAGACTTTTAAGGCTGTGATCCCTTTTGCCTTTCTGATATCCTCCCTTGCTCTCTCTGCTTCAACCACCATGGGCTCCTTGCCCTTTTTCAAGCATAAAGACACATTCCAATTTTAAGCATTTGTTTTCCAATTTTGTTTTCTCCTTGAAATATTTTTCCTTTAGATACATACATAGATAGATATCTCATATCCTTAAAATATTTCCTGAATTTTCACCTTTACAATGAAGACCATGTGGAATCCCTTAATATCTCATCCATTCTCTTTCCCTGATCTTTTCATGCTTGAAATTTTGGTTTGATTTTTCCATCTTGGTGTTTTAACATGCTTGAACATAATATTGCAATACTTATTTATTATGGTTATTGTTAATTGTCTGTGGAGCCCATTAGTATGTAAATTCCATAAATGAGTGATCCTTGTCATTGAAGTAACATAAGGGCTTAGAACAATATTGGACATACAGCAGTTGTTGAATTAATGTTTTTGTAAAAATAAAAATATTAATTGAAAGATTTCTATATTGTAGATGTGGTATTGTAGATGCTATATTTATAACATGAAATAAATACAGTGTCTACTCTCAAGGAAATAAGGCATACAGGAAAGAAAAGATGATATATGATATGGTATTTGAAGCCAAGTATATCACATGAACTCATAGAAAAACATTCACATGGATTTTGGGAATCAGTGAGGATTGCTTTGAGGAGTAGTCTGCCACAAGGAAGATAAATAGGTATTTTCAAGACAAAAGATGACAGCATGAGACAGTGAAGAGTATTTCAGGCATATCAAAAATAAGTGCACAGGAATGAAGGCAAGATAAAGCATGTCTTTAAAGTCACTAAATTTAATGAATATAGATTTAAAAAAAGATGTCAGTGATGAGGTTTGATGAACACATGAGAAATATACAGAGAAAGCAGAGCTTTGTAAGCCAGATACAGAAATTTGGGTGTTTACCTAAAAACAATAAGAGACCCACGTTGAATTATTTTAAGCAGAATAGTGAAAGGAATACACAGCTGTTATAGGAAGATAACATTGGCTACAATGTAAAGAAACAGTTAAAAAATATAAAGCCAGAGAAAGGAATATTGATTAGGAAGATTTATATCAAGAAATTCAAGAAATGATGTTGGATTTTAGTAGCCATAATATATGTGTGATTTCAGCAGAAATTTAGGAGTCAAATTTTCACAGTTATTAACTATGTGTGGGTAGAAAAAGGGAAAAGAAGAGAAATCACCCACAGTTTTTATACTAGCAACAGCAAGTGAAAACAAGGATGGAACATAAATGCAGACTTGATAATTGTCATTGTATAATAAGTAGATTAATTGTCAGTGTTCACTGTAAAGTGTGACAAAAGATGAAGATCTAATAAAGAAACCTGAAGACTAGCAATATTTAGGCGAAGACAGATAAACTCTTAATAATTCACAAAAAATACCATGGAATAGTCAGAGAAGTAGAAAGAGTGTCAGAGGAATAAGTGTTTTTAACAGTGGTCAATTATTTCAATTATTTAAAAAGTTCTGGACTTTGTGGGGGGGGATTATTTGGGAGAATGGCATTGAAACATGTATAATATCATATAAGAAATGAATTGCCAGTCCAGGTTTTATGCAGGATACAGGATGCTTGGGGCTGGTTCACTGGGATGACCCAGAGGGATGGTACAGGGAGGGATGTGGGAGGGGGGTTCAGGATTGGGAACACGTGTACACTCGTGGCGGATTCATGTTGATGTATGGCAAAACCAATACAATATTTTAAAGTAATTAGCCTCTAGTTAAAATAAATAAATTTAAATTAAAAAAAGAAAAAAAAAGTTCAAGGAAGTTAAGGGTGAATTAGTATCAATTATATAATAGTAACAGAGGTATCTGTGATGATCCAAGAAATAGTGATGTCAATGCAATGATGGCTATGGACATAAAGTGGAAAATGAGTGAAAAATGACAAGAGAATCCAAAAACTTGAGGGATACATAAATATAGATATAATTTTTGGAATAGATATTTAATAGAAGATTTGAGAAATGTTTTTTGCTTCTCTATCTTGTCTTGAATTATTTTTGAAAGAGAAGAGGTGAAATAAATCAGCCAAAATGTACTGAAAGGACAAGGTTTATTCTCCCACCTGAAATAACAAAAGAAAAGCAGACAGAATATATAGAATGATGGTTTGCAGAACACTGAACATCAAACACAAAGGACAATGATTCCTGAGGCACAGGAGACAAAACATTTGAGATCTATTTACTGTTGCCTCCGTTTCCTGCCTGGAGAGAATTTCAGGAAATGGCACAGGGAAAAGGAACCCTGGCAAATCCCAGCAAACTTTCTGTGTTCAAGAGATGATGCTGAGAATCCAAGGAAAGCCAGGCAGCTACTATATTCAAGGCAGAGTGCTAGTGAAGAGAGACCTGTATAGAGAACTGCAGAGATCTGTGGAAGATTTCCTCTGAGTCCTCAGCAGAACACTAATCTGTGAGTATGTTTGAGGAAACCACCAAAGACTAATGAAAACACCAAAGAGAAAGATTAGAGGAAGCTCATTGTTCATGTGGGGTTGGAAAAGAAAGGAAAGGAAAGTGAAGTTGCTCAGTCGTGTCTGACTCTTTGCGACCCCATGGACTGCAGCCTCCCAGGCTCCTCTGTCCCTGGGATTTTCCAGGCAAGAGTACTGGAGTAGGTTGCCAATTCTTCTCCATGTGGAGTTGGGAACAGTGCTTAATCTAACCAGCTAGTCTAGAAAACTATGGAATTCATGAGGTCATGACTAGAGTACCCATAAAGAGCATCAGTAAGCTGTAGAGGAACTTCTAGTGACCAAATACACATACAATTTAAGACCCTTAGCTAGAAAGGGGGCTAGTGTTTGCAGATATGTTTCTCCAAAAATGACGAACTCACAAGTAGAAAATATTAAAAGCAGCCAGAGCAAAAGGCACACTGAATACAAAAGAAGATCAAAAATAAAGATGACAACAGATTTCTCATTTAAAATGATGAAAATGAGAAGATAGTAGAGAAACTTCTTTAAACATCTGAAAGAAAAAAAATTGTCAGCCTAGAACACCATACCAAGTATATTTTGAAAATAAACAATTAAAAAAATGTTTCAAAAATATGAAAAGTGAAAAATTTATTCCCTGAAATCTCACACAATAAGAAATGAATAGGAAGTCCTGTGGGAAGAATATACCACCAAATGTAAATATGGTTCTACACAAAAATAAGCAGAGCACCAGAAATAGTAACTATAATATATTAGTGAACCAATGAGATATTTTTCTTATTATTTAAATCTATGTAAGATAATTGACTATCATGATGATAGTTGATAATCACGATGACGTGATCACTGACCTAGAGCCAGACATCCTGGAATGTGAAGTCAAGTGGGCCTTAGAAAGCATCACTATGACAAAGCTAGTGGAGGTGATGGAATTCCAGCTGAGCTATTTCAAGTCTTGAAAGATGATGCTGTGAAAGTGGTGCGCTCAAGATGTCAGCAAATTTGGAAAACTAAGCAGTGGCCACAGGACTGGAAAAGGTCAGTTTTCATTCCAATCCCAAAGAAAGGCAATGCCAAAGAATGCTCAAACTACCACACAATTGCACTCATCTTACACGCTAGTAAAGTAATGCTCAAAATTCTCCAAGCCAGGCTTAAGCAATACGTGAACCGTGAACTTCCTGATGTTCAAGCTGGTTTTAGAAAAGGCAGAGGAACCAGAGATCAAATTGCCAACATCCACTGGATCATGGAAAAATCAAGAGAGTTCCAGAAAAACATCTATTTCTGCTTTATTGACTATGCCAAAGCCTTTGACTGTGTGGATCACATTAAACTGTGGAAAATTCTGAAAGAGATGGGAATACCGGACTACCTGACCTGCCTCTTGAGAAATCTGTATGCAGGACAGGAAGCAACAGTTAGAACTGGACATGGAACAACAGACGGGTTCCAAATAGGAAAAGGAGTATGTCAAGGCTGTATATTGTCCCCCTGTTTATTTAACTCATATGCAGAGTACCTCATGAGAAATGCTGGACTG
>NW_011495072.1:15722881-15742916 GCF_000754665.1 Bison bison bison | reverse complement strand
CAAAAAAGGTCCGTGTAGTCAAGGCTATGGTTTTTCCATTGGTCATGTATGGATGTGAGAGTTGGACTGTGAAGAAGGCTGAGCATTGAAGATTTGATGCTTTGTACTGTGGTGTTGGAGAAGACTCTTGAGAGTCCCTTGGACTGCAAGGGGATCCAGCCAGTCCATTCTGAAGGAGATCAGTCCTGGGATTTCTTTGGAAGGAATGATGCTAAAGCTGAAACTCCAGTACTTTGGCCACCTCATGTGAAGAGTGGCCAAAGAGTCTTTTTTAAAAAGACTCATTGGAAAAGACTCTGATGCTGGGAGGGACTGGGGGCAGGAGGAGAAGGGGACGACAAAGGATGAGATGGCTGGATGGAATCACTGACTTGATGGATGTGAGTCTGAGTGAATTCTGGGAGTTGGTGATGGACAGGGAGGCCTGGCTTGCTGCAATTCATGGGGTTGCAAAGAGCCAGACACGACTGAGTGACTGAACTGAACTGAACTGAAGATAGTTGACTATGTAAAATAAGGAAATAACATTTAAATAAAGATAACAGTGCACTCTTGGATTTAAAACATACGGATATGTGTGTGTGATCAGTCGTGTCTGACTCATTGTGACCCCATAGACTGTATGTAGCATGCCTGGTTTCTCTGTCCATGGAATTTTCCAGCAAGAATACTGGAGTGGTTTGCCATTTCCTACTCCAAACATATGCCTGTATAAGGTGTAAACCAAAAATAAATAACATAACAGCATAACATGTTAACAGGAAGTGAGAAATCAAAGCATTTATTTGCAAGGTTCTTGTATTATATTTGAAGTCGTATCCTATCACTTAGAGGTAGACTGATAAGTATATGTAACTCTAATCCCCAGAGAAAGCACTAAGATCATAAAGGACTATAAGTTATACCCAAGAAAATAAATAAAATGGAATCATAAAAATAATTATTTCCAAAGAAGGCAGGAAAAAAAAAAAGGAAAATTGAAACAAAATGACAACAGATGCTAGACTTACACCCAACCATGTCAGTAGTAATATTAAATGTGCATGTGTGCTAAGTTGCTTCAGCCCTGTGGACTGCAGCTTGCCAGGTTCCTGTATCCATGTGATTCTCCAGGCAAGAATACTGGAATGGGTTGCCACGCCCTCCTTCAGGGGATTTTTCCAACCCAGGGATCAAATCCATGTCTTTTGTGGATCCTGCATTTCAGGTGGATTCTTTATGGCTGAGCCACTGGTGAAACCCAGTATTAAATTTACATAGTCTAAACCCCCCAATCTGAAGGCATAGATTTTTGAATTGAAGAAGAAAGGAATAACTTAAATATAAAGACATAAGTAGTTCAAAGGCAAAGTCGGAGTGGTGGTGGTTTAGTTGCTAAGTCATGTCCAGTTCTTGCAACCCCATGAACTGTATGTAGCCTGCCAGGCTCCTCTGCCCATGGGATTCTCCAGGCAAGAATACTGGAATGGGTTGACATTTCTTTCTCCAGAGGATCTTCCCTACTCAGGGATCAAATCCTGGTTCCCTGCATTGCAGGCAGATTCTTTGCCAACTTAGCTACAGGGGAAGCCCAATGTTAATGTTAAAATAGATTTCAGGGAAGAGATGTTTACCAGAGATAAAGCAAATCATTTCCTAATGATTAAAGAGGTGAATTTATCTAGAGGATGTAACAATCTTAAATGTTCATAACGTAAAAGAGGTTTATAATATATGAAGCAAAACTGATAGATATGCAAGGAGATCATTTTGCATAGTTATTTATAATTATGATCATATATTTTAACTTTGTATCTGGTGCTGAGTTGAGTAGAGATGAAATATTCTTTGCTACCATCCTGCCAAGGTTGCATATATATGGGAAAATAAAATGTCCCTCTAGAGTTTGAAGATGGTTTTCTTGGTACCTAGAAGTATGCTTTGATATCAAACATTTAAAAAATATAAAAATATCTTAAGGACTGGATGGTTGGGTGAACTTTAAGGATATTTGAAGAGTGCTGGTCAAAGCCTCAAGAGACTGAAGGAGTCAGTTAGCAGAAGCCCAGTGATGGTAAAGACAAGATCAGTGGAGACTTAAGGAATGTGAAGAACATGGTTTTTAGCAGCTGAAAGAAGTGGAATTTTCATTACATAGTGGGAGGAATTACAGAAATAACTGTCACCTATGCTAACCAGAAAAACAGAAAATAAGCTAAATGATTGAACTAAGGTAGAATGTTTAAAACACATCTTGGAATATTTCACTGTGTTAAAATGACAGAGGAGAGAAATGAAGTGAAACTTAATTATTCCATTTTCAGGTAAAATATATAGGAAAGAGAAAAGGAACAAGCACTTACTGATTATTCAAAGTAAAAATGTGTTTCACATTACCAGGCCTTCCTATATTTTCAAATTAAGAAAGGGCTTTGGAGCAAAGGTGAAATGCAGAATGGAACCTCAATAAATGTCAGAAAGATGGAAGGTGCTTCCTCAGGGCACCATCCTGTTAGAAGCATCTCTCCCTGAGGATCTTAGGGAAATGCCTCACAGATCTCTTCTCTTAAACAATAAGCCTTCAAAGAAACATAATATGTTGTTCTAAGCAGCTTTACAAGAAACTTAAGGCAAAGTATGGATTATTATTTTTTCTTTTTTTGTTGTTGTTTGGAGGATAATTACAATGTGCTGGCTTGTGCTATACAACGACAGTCATAATTATATGAATATATATATATATATGCTTGTGTGTGTGTATATATATACACACACACACACACATACATACATTGGGTAGCTCAGAAGGTAAAGAACCTGCCCACAATGTGGGAGACTGGGGTTCAATCCCTGATTTGGGAAGATCCCTTGGAGAAGGGCATGGCAATCCACACCACTATTCTTCCTGGAGAATTCCATGGACAGGGAGATTGGTGGGCTATAGTCCATGGAGTCACAAAGAGTTGGACATGACTAAGCAACTAACACATACACATATCCTCTCGCTTTAGAGCCCCCCTCCCCACTCCCATCATACCTCTCCAGGTCATCACAAGACGTCAGATTGGCTCTCTGTATTATGTATCAGTTTCCCACTAGTTATCTGTTTTACACATGATAGAGTATTGAGTCAGTTCTTAAGAAGTGGATGAACTGAGAGCCTATTATACAGAGTAAAGTTGGTATGGATTATCTTGATGAGATTTTTTTAGTATTGAGCTAGGTCAGACTATATGCTGGGTCAGCTTGATAAACTCTTGAGATAGAAAACCATATATGAACCTGAGAAGAATGAAGACTTTCAAAAGTCAGAATAGTTTATCATTTCAAATTCTCCAAAATATCTTCTCAGGTTAGATTTTTGTCCTCCGAGTTCTCAAAATCTAGGAAAAAACACTCCTTAGATTTTGAGGTCCCAGGGTCTTGAGGTTTTGGAGAAGAAATCAAATGTCCTTATCTGGCTGACCCCACTATTTCCCCAACATTCCACTCACACAGGGCTTTTCTACAGAACTGATTTTACTCTGGAATACTCTGGTGCTGGAGAGCTAAGTTACTGCTAGTGATGGTTTAGTCACTAAGTTGTGTCCAACTCTTGCGACCCCATTGACTGTAGCCTGCCAGGCTCCTCTGTCCATGGGATTCTCCAGGCAAGAATACTGGCTAGAGTGGGTTGCCATTTCCTTCTCCAGGGAGAGTTACTGCTGGAGAGTAACTCAGGGGAGTTACTGCTAGTGTTGAATGAAACTCATTTTTCCATGACAGTGGTTGGAGAGAAACAAAACAAACCCCAACAGTTCCTTTCTTACCTTACCTTCCATAGCTTGCTTCATCCCGTAGGACAAAGCCTCTACTCTCATTTCACATACCAATTCAAAACATTTCTCAAAATTTTTCTAATTCCTCCAAGGTATCGAGAGGGGTAGCTTGTTTAGCATCTTATTAAGATTTGAACTCTCCATTTATACTTTCTACCAAGTATTGTATTTATCGGTAATTACATACTGAGACTGATTTCTCAACGCTAAACCAGTAATGAGTCTACCTTTTCACTTTTTTCCCTAGTCCTAGGAAGAGTACATGAAGATGATGCCATGCAAAGTTGAGTTCCAGGATGACAACCTGGTTAGAACATCTCTGAGGCTGAATTTATCTGCTTCTTTTTCTGTATCATGAAGATCTTTTTTGTACAGTTCTTCTGTGTATTCTTGCCACTTCTTCTTAATATCTTCTGCTTCTGTTAGGTCCATACCATTTCTGTCCTTTATTTAGCCCATCTTTGCATGAAATGTTCCCTTGGTATCTCTAATTTTCTTGAAGAGATATCTAGTCCTTCCCCTTCTATTATTTTCCTCTATTTCTTTGCATTGATCACTGAGGAAGGCTTTCTTATCTCTCCTTGCTATTCTTTGGAACTCTGCATTCAGATGCTTGTATCTTTCCTTTTCTCCTTTGCATTTTGCTTCTCTTCTTTTCACAGCTATTTGTAAGGGTGCCCCAAACAGACATTTTGACTTTTTACATTTCTTTTTCTTGGGGATGGTCTTGATTTCTGTCTCCTGTACAGTGTCATGAACCTCCATCCATAGTTCATCAGGCACTCTGTCTATCAGATCTAGTGCCTTAAATCTATTTCTCACTTCCTCTGTATAATCATAAGGGATTTGATTTAGGTCATACCTGAATGATCAGAAATATCAATAACAGGAAATACCAAGAAATATCAAGAACAGGAGAAATATCAGTAACCTCACATATGCAGGTAACATACCCTTATGGCAGACAGTGAAGAAGAACTAAAGAGCCTCTTGATGAAAGTGAAAGAGGAGAGTGAAAAAGTTGGCTTAAAGCTCAACATTCAGAAAACTAAGATCATGGCATCTGGTCCCATCACTTCATGGCAAATAAATGGAGAAACAGTGGAAACAGTGTCAGACATTATTTTTTTGGGCTCCAAAATCACTGCAGATTGTAATTGCAGCTATGAAATTAAAAGACACTTACTCCTTGAAGGAAAGTTATGACCAACCTACACGGCATATTAAAAAGCAGAGACATTACTTTGTCAACAAAGGTCCATCTAGTTAAAGCTATGGTTTTTTCAGTAGTCATGTATAGATGTGAGAGTTGGACTATAAAGAAAGCTAAGTGCTGAGGAATTGATGCTTTTGAACTGTGGTGTTGGAGAAGACTCTGGAGATTCCATTGTACTGCAAGGATATCCAACCAGTGCATCCTAAAGGAGATCAGTCCTGGGTATTCATTGTAAGGATTGATATTGAAGCTGAAACCCCAATATTTTGGCACCTGATGCGAAGGGCTGACTCATTTGAAAAGACCCTGATGCTGGGAAAGATTGAGGGCAGGAGGAGAAGGGGACGGCAGAGGATGAGATGGTTTGATGGCATCACCGACTCAATGGACATGGGTTTGGGTGAACTCTGGGAGTTGGTGATGGACAGGGAGGCCTGGCGATATGCGGTTCATGGGGTCTCAAAGAGTTGGACACAACTGAGCGACTGAACTGAACTATTCTGTATTAAGGTGGTTCGTGCTGATAACATTCAATTATAATATTTTGTTTACAGTTTAGGTCACTGATACTTAAACCTCCTGTAGCAATTAACAGAAGTATGTACACATTTATCATATATATATATATATAGCATACATCTTTTTCATCTAGTAGAATAAAATATAGAATCTTATAGAAAACCTGTGACTTTATCACTTACCCTTTTGAATGCTCATATAAATTACTTCTTGGAAAGAGGACATCTTTTGAGTTCATTTTATTCTCAGATTTAAAAAGAAGCAGTCATATGTAAAAAATTCCCTCATTCTCACTCATTGTAGCATTATTCCTCTCAGTTCTCCTGATGAGTTTGAAAACTGAATAATAGCCATTTGAGACATACTGAAACACTGTATTTGTATTTTTCAAAGATAAGTGGAAAAGGGAGTTTGTTTCTCTCTGGCTCAGCAACAAAATTGAAGTGTGAAAATGACTACTTCAAGTTCTATAATAATGACATTTCAAACCACTTAGATATAATCATTCCATTTCAGTTTTATCCAGGTAAAACAAACAAAACCCTGCACTGTATTGAGTCCTAACTAACCTCATATGTCCACGGATTATATTTCTTATCCACATAAATTATAATATAACTACTATATTCTTTCTCAGTTATGCCATTTTCATTCATTTTTATAAGGTGTTTCTGTTAATTACCACATCTTAGCTTTGTAGTCTGCAGAAATATAAATGGTTTTTATTTTATTTTTTTCTGTGAAATCTCTGTTCACGTTTCTTTACTTAGTTAAATCACACTGATGCACTCAATCTAGTGTTAAAATTGGTTAGTATTTTCCTGCTACTGCAATAAGTATTTAGATAAAACTGGCATTGTCCCTTAGTGGGGAAAAATGTCCCATGCCATTGAAAAAGACTCTATGTTTCTCAAGTTGTTCAGTGAAATAAACCTTCTGGGGGCAGACCATGTACAGGCAGGTGTGCTGACAAGTAGGGTAGTTAAAAATTTAAGACAGTTCCTCTGAAGAATAAAAGAAATTAAATTTGTGAAGGTCACATCTGGGCATTGTAACTTTCAGGCAGATTGCACTTCTTTACATACCATTGGGAATCTAAACCGTACCATAGTGTGGAACTAAATAAACCGTTTTTTCCTAATGTATTTTATGACCACTCTATGTACTTATTAATAATGCCATCTCCTCTATAAAATTATGCAGTCTATAGCAGGATATTTCAGTTTGAAACATCATCTTTGACTTTTTTTCCAGGCCATAAGAGTAAACTATATTATTCATGTGGTTTTTCCATAATATATAACTGCAGCTCTTTTTACATGACTGCAGCAACAGCTAAATGTTGACTGCTCAAACACTAAGCCTGTATAGACACTGCCAGCACTTGGCAGAGTTACTGGCACTGGAATGGAGCTAAATGTTTTCTACTAACAATGTCTACACCTTCTTGTTCCAACTTGACCAGTTCTCTAGTACAGTATACAAAAACCTTGATGTTTTTGATATCATAACATTTTGACTATTTTTATTCATTTAAGAATCATTTAAACTCATTACCTAAAGTACACAAAGTTTGTACTACACACTCATTGTGTTTAACAGGGTTACAAATCTAGACCTGAAAAATTTGAGGGCTCTTTTATTCAGAGTATTAAACATTCACTGAATATTATACTCTATACATAGAAATTTTTATTTTAATTTTTAATCTGTTGCTAGACATGTTCTAATTTTGATTGGCACTTCTTTGAGTCAGTTGATTATCAATTTCAGTTTCTACAGTTTTGACTCTTTTTCACAATTTAGAGTTTTTCTTTACAGCCCAAACTCTATCAAAAGAATATTTCTAAATATTAGGTACTGTGGACTGCCTTTTTTTATAGGTTACATACTATAGAAAACCACTTTTATTCAGACCATTTTGAATATTTAAATTAGGGATTATCTAAAATGCTTTAAGTTGTGAACTTTCTTCTTTGGAGAGAACTTCCTCATATAATAGGTTTAAACAGGCAGGTGACTAGGGTAATTCCAGTAAAGTGAAGTTTCAACTTTAAATTTTCTATAGAATGAACTTAATACATTACTTTCTTATCGTATGTGTAACCTATTACTACAAATTTTGTGACTTAAAACAACACTGACGTATTATCTTACAGTTCTAGAGATCTAGTGTTAGAAAATGGGTCTTTCTGGGCTAAAATTGAGGTGTAGACCTGGCTATAATCCTCCTAGAAGCTCTATTGGAGAATGTTTCCTTGACTTTTCCAGCTTTTGGAGGCCACCTTCATTTATTGTCTCCTTGCTCTTTCCTCAAAGACTGCAGTGTAGCATCTTCAAATTTCTCTGGTTCTTTCCTCTCCTTTTGTCTTCCTCTTTCACTTTAGAGGACTTTGTATTTATGCTAATACTTTCTTGTCTTGGCCCACCCAGATAACCCATGATAACCTGTTTAAAATGTTTTTAATTTATTTTTATTGAAGTATAGTTGATTTACAATGTTGTGTTAGTTTGTGGTGTACAGCAAAGGGATTCATGTAAACATATGCATATATATCCTTTTTCATATTTTTTATTATGATTTAGTATAGTATATTGACTATATTAATAGTTTCCTGTGCTATACATTAGGTCCTTGATGTTCATCTATTTTATATGTGGTAGTTTGAATCTGCTAATCTCAAACTCCAGATTTGTCCCTCTCTCACCCCCTCCCATTTGGTAACCATAAGTTTCTTTTCTGTCTGTGACTATGTTTTGTAAATAAGTTCATTTGTGTCATATTTTAGATTCCACATATAAGTGATATCATGTGGTATTTGTCTTTTTCTGTCTGACTTACTTGAGTTTGTATGATAATCTCTGCTGCTGCTGCTGCTGCTAAGTCGCTTCAGTTGTGTCCGACTCTGTAGATCCACCCATGTTGCTGCAAATGGCATTGTTTTATTCTTTTATATTGATGAGAAATATTCCATTGTATATATATGCCACATCTTTATCCATTCATCTATTGATGGACATTTGGGTTGCTTCTGTGTCTTGGATATTGTAACTAGGGCTACTATAGATACAGGAGTGCATGTATCTTTTTGAATTTGAGTTTTTTTAAGATATGCGCTCAGGAGTGGGATTGCTGAATCATACGGCAACTCCGCTTTTAGTTTTTTAAGGAATTTCCATATTGTTTTCCATAGTGGCTATACCAGTTTACATTTCCACCAACAATGTAGAAGGGTTCCCTTTTTTCCACACCCCCTCCAACATTTATTATTTTATATTTGTAAATATCTAATTACAGTCTAATAAAATTATCATATTTCTGCTTTCCCTATACTGCTAGCACTCTAGAGTCTGTAAAAGCCATTTCTTTTTGCCTTAATGTTGTCATGGAGCTTTGACATACTTTAAACTCTAAAACATTTTTATATTTGTTTTGTACATCAAACAATGATTTATCCTTATTCATCTATTTATTATTTTAAAATATATTTTAATTCCATTCTGTGTTTCTGTGTTCATATTTTAGATCACCTTTTTCTTCCTGAAGAACTTGCTTTAATTTTGACTTTTATTTTTAATTATGTTCCTATTACTGACAGCTTCCTCCAGTCTTTGCAAACATCTTTATTTTCCTTTTATTTTGAAGGATAAGGATATATTCACTTGTTATTAAATTTAGGTTGGCAGTACTTGTACTTTGGAAATATAAAGATGTCATTCTGCGGTCTCTGACTTCTGTCATTAGTGTTGAGAAGAAAGCTGCCATTCTTATAGTTGTTTGAAGAGAAGATATCTTTCTTCTTTTGGCTGACTTTCATGATTTACTTTTTTATGCTTTGGAGCAGGTTTACCGTGAAGAACTTGGGTAAACTTTATTTTTTGTATATCCTGTTAAAGGTAAAATTATTTTTTTGTACCTGTGAGTCTTTTATAATTTTTAGAAAATGGTTAACCATTAGTCTTTGAATATTTCAATATCTGTGCTCTGTTTTTTCCCCACACTTTTCCCCAGTTCTTCAGTTTGTATTTTTTGTTGACTCTCTCCTAAGTAACTGATGTCCTGTTGTAATGTGTCCATTTATAACTACCCACTAGTCTGGATTTCACATATCATATTTTATTTTCTATTTACAGTGGCAACTAATTTTTATGATAGATTCTAAATATTTCATAAATTCTATTAACTTTAATCTATTTCTCTATTTTTTCACAATTTAATATGTTAATCAGTTATTTTCAAGTACTAACATATTAACTTCAATATATGAATAATTTATGTAACTCATCTATTTTCTGTTTTTTCCTTATTAGACATAGTTTGTTTTTTCTTAGCCTGTTTAGATTTTTATGCCAGTTAGTGCTTAATAATTCTGATGTTCCAGATGATATTATTTTCCACTTAGTAAAGTTTACCTTTTCCTCTGTAAGTCAAATATAGGAGAAGCTAATCATCTCAATCCAATCAGAAATAAAGATCATTTCAGTTCAGTTCAGTAGCTCAGTCGTGCCAGACTCTTTGTGACCCCATGAAAGGCAGCGTGCCAGGCCTCCCTGACCATCACCAACTCCCGGAGTTCACTCAGACTCACGTCCATTGAGTCAGTGATGCCATCCAGCCATCTCATCCTCTGTCATCCACTTCTCCTCCTGCCCCCAATCCCTCCCAGCATCAGGGTCTTTTCCAAAGAGTCAGCTCTTCATGTGAGGTGACCAAAGTATTGGAGATTCAGCCTAAGCATCAGTCCTTCCAATGAACACTTAGGACTGGTCTCCTTTAGGATGGACTGGTTGGATCTCCTTGTAGTCCAAAGGAATCGCAAGAATCTAATCCAACACCACAATTCAAAAGCATCAATTCTTCTGCACTCTGCTTCCTTCACAGTCCAACTCTCAAATCCATACATGACCACTGGAAAAACCATAGCCTTGACTAGATGGACCTTTGTTGGCAAAGTAATGTCTCTGCTTTTGAATATGCTATCTAAGTTGATCATAACTTTCCTTCCAAGGAGTAAGTGTCTTTTAATTTCATGGCTTCAGTCACCATCTGCAGTGATTTTAGAGCCCCCCAAAATAAAGTCTGATGCTGTTTCCACTGTTTCCCCATTGATTTGCCATGAAATGATGGGACCAGATGCCATGATCTTCGTTTTCTGAATGTTGAGCTTTAAGCCAACTTTTTCACTCTCCTCTTTCACTTTCATCAAGAGGCTTTTGAGTTCCTCTTCACTTTCTGTCATAAGGCTGGTGTCATATGCATATCTGACGTTATTGATATTTCTCCTGGCAATCTTGATTACAGCTTGTGTTTCTTCCAGTCCAGTGTTTCTCATGATGTACTCTGCATATAAGTTAAATAAGCAGGGTGACAATACACAGCCTTGACCTACTCCTTTTCCTATTTGGAACCAGTCTGTTGTTCCATGTCCAGTTCTAACTGTTGCTTCCTGACCTGCATATAGGTTTATCAAGAGGCAGGTCAGTGGTCTGGTATTCCTATCTCTTGAATAATTTTCCACAGTTTAATGTAATCCACACAGTCAAAGGCTTTGGCATAGTCCATAAAAGAGAAATAGATGTTTTTCTGGAACTCTCTTGCTTTATTGATGATCTAGCAAATGTTCGCAATTTGGTCTCTGGTTCCTCTGCCTTTCCTGAAACCAGCTTGACCATCTGAAAGTTCACCGATCACATAGTGCTGAAGCCTGGCTTGGAGAATTTTGAGCATTACTTTACTATCTGGTGAGATGAGTGGAATTGTGCGGTAGTTTGAGCATTCTTTGGCATTGCCTTTCTTTGGGATTGGAATGAAAACTGACCTTTTCCAGTCTTGTGGCCACTGCTGAGTTTTCAAATTTACTGCTGTGTATTTTGGCCACCTCTTAATATCTTCTGCTTCTGTTAGTCTATAACATTTCTGTCCTTTATTGAGCCCATCTTTGCATGAAATGTTCCCTTGGTATCTCTGGTTTTCTTGAAGAGATCTCTAGTCTTTCCCATTATGTTGTTTTCCTCTATTTCTTTGCATTGATCGCTGAGGAAGGCTTTCTTATCTCTCCTTGCTATTCTTTGAATCTCTGCATTCAGATGCTTACATCTTTCCTTTTTCCTTTGCTTTTCTCTTCTCTTGTTTTCACAGCTATTTGTAAAGCCTCCTCAGACAGCCATTTTGCTTTTTTGCATTTCTTTTCCATGGGGATGGTCTTGATCCCTGTCTCCTGTACAATGCCATGAACCTCATTCCATAGTTCATCAGGCACTCTTATCTATCGGATCTAGTCCCATAAATCGATTTCTCACTTCCACTGTATAATCATCACTTCAGTTCAGTTCAGTCACTCAGTCGTGTCTGACTCTTTGCAACCCCGTGAATCACAGCACACCAGGCCTCCCTGTCCATCACCAACTCCCGGAGTTCACTCAAACTCATGTCCACCGAGTTGGTGATGCCATCCAACCATCTCATCCTCTGTCGTCCCCTTCTCCTCCTGCTCCTCATCCCTCCCAGCATCAGGGTCTTTTCCAATGAGTCAACTCTTCGCATGAGGTGGCCAGTGTATTGGAGTTTCAGCTTTCGAAGCAGTCCTTCCAATGAATACCCAGGACTGATCTTTAGGATGGACTGATTGGATCTCCTTGTAGTCCTGGGACTCTCGTGTCTTCTCCGACACCACAGTTCAAAAGCCTAAGGGGTTTGATTTAGGTCATACGTGAATGGTCTAGTGGTTTTCTGTACTTTTTTCTATTTAAGTCTGAATTTGGCAGTAAGGAGTTCATGATCTGAACCACAGTCAGCTCCTGGTCTTGTTTTTGCTGACTGGATAGAACTTCTCCATCTTTGGCTGCAAAGAATATAATCAATCTGATTTTGGTGTTGACCATCTGGTGATGTCCATGTGTAAGGTCTTCTCTTGTGTTGTTGGAAGAGGATGTTTGCTATGACTAGTGCATTTTCTTGGCAAAACTATTAGTCTTTGCCCTTCTTCATTCCATACTCCAGGCCAAATTTGCCTGTTACTCCAGGTGTTTCTTGATGTCCTACTTTTGCATTCCAATCCCCTATAGTGAAAAGGACATCTTTTCACTATAAGATGATTTGGTCTTTGTTATATTTATGATAAGAATCTATATAACTCTGATTTGCCTTTTTTCCTAAAAGTGCCTTTTTTCCTGAGTTTTTGATTGAGACATTTCCAAGTCAGTATCCTTTTCCCAAAAGATTACAAGAGATTAAGTTCTGTCCATTGGAAATTTTACCATATCTCTCCAGTCTCCCCCACCCCATCTGGCTTAACCATTGTGTAGTGTTTTGAGGAAGCTGGCAGTGTTTTTGAAATAAGTGCCCACTCAGTCAAGTTTTGACTTCATAAGTATCACAAGATTAAATGTTTTTCACTCTGCTTTTTAGAAGATTTGTTTTGTTTCCTCAGTATCTTTTCAGTCATCCAGTCATATGTTTCCCCTTGATTTCCAACTTGCTGAACTACTAAAAATTTTTGTATTCTTGTCACCATTTCCCATCCAGATCTTAAAGCTCTCTGTTTTAAGGTCTCCTATAATTAGATTAGCTTGTCTGGAGAATCTCCCTTTTTAGCTATGATTAGTAATTTTAGTTATATCGGAAACATTGTAAGCGCAACATCTTATCAAAGGCACATTCCAGAGATTAAGGCATGAAAATTGGTCCATTTTGGAACTTGGCTTACCAAAATATCTATATGTAAAAGTCCCAAACCATTTATGAGTTTATTCCTAATTGATTACGTATAACCATCTGAGTTTAGATCTAGAAACACTGCTTATCTTGCTATCTTCTGCTTTTATTCTTTAGCTTCTGTTTGAAAAGCAGCCCTTGTGTATGGACGTTCGCTTTCATCACAGGTGGAATCAATGCTATCAATTGCAGAATGACAGAGACCTTCTAGACAAAACATTGCTTTTTCTTCTACTTCATGTTTTCAAAAATTATATATTGAGAGTCTAATTTGTAGCAGATCGTATTCTAGGTACTGGGAATAATGCAATGAACAGGCAAATAACCTACTCTCACAGAGCACAGTTGTGGGGAGGGAACCTAACATTAATATTTAAAGAAACACACTGTTAGCATTATATAGCATCTGTTGTAAAACATTTGAACTTTGTGACAATTGAACTTTAAAAGTAAAATAGGAATGCGGATTAACAAATACCTTGTAAAGATTTGATGGTTCAATTTTCTTTTGAAGGGGCCAGGGAAAACCTAATGAAGAAGGTGACATTTGAATGACAATTAAAACCAATCTTCACTCTTGTTTTTGTCTACTTCTCTTTTTACTTTTTGAATATTAGTGTTTTTTTTTTTTAGGGTTCCACCAGTTTTTTTTTAACACTTTGCACTATTTATACATGGTATATCTATGTTTCTCCAAGTTTAATCTGAAAACCAAGCATATTAGAATCACGTGGAGTACATTTTAACATGCAAATTCCAAACTGTACACAAAAATTTGAGTCAGAATATTGGTTGTTGATATTCCTGGCTTTTAACAAGCACCCAGGCTTCAGTCCATCTGGTTGCACAGAGTTGGACACGACTGAAGTGACTTAGCATGCATGCATGTATGCATGTTAATGCTTATGTAAAATAAGTTTAATAACTTTTTCTATAAAAAGAGGATTATGTCTGTTTCCCATGTGGTTACCATGGATATGTTGGCAATGCATTTGCCTCTCTGCTGTCTGGTAATAAATATCTGTTAAATAAAGCATCAAAGGTCTTCAAATAATTCCTGCATGATAGTGTCACCTATGTCCTAGTCACAAATTCCAATTAATTCTACTTGGTTGCCTTTTAAATTTTGTATAAATAGAGTCATCATTTAAGCATAAAATTCTTGTATATATGCATGTACATGTGTGTGAGTATATTAGTCATCTTGTATTAAAATATTTGTCTTTATCACTTAAAAATTCATTAACCAGTTACATTTTAATTACCTGCATTATTTATTGTTACACAATGCAGTTTAATGAAGAACCACAAAACGTCAATAGCATAAAAAACTAAACAGACCCCTCACTCCTCTCTGTAAAAATGCATTGACTTATAAAGTAAAATTTAACCTTAGTTACTGAAACACCTAGCATATCAAACATATATTTTTATATTTGATAAAACAAGTTAGATGGTGATGAAATTTATGATGTGGTCTTTTTCAAAAAGGGGGAAGCAGAAAACATAAGATATAATAAATGTTATCACTGACTTGTGTCCATCACATGCACAGAGAATCCCATCAGTGAAGTACAACTTACCTGAGATCACGTCTTACACTTCACCAGTGGGATTCCTTTGGTGGTTCAGATGGTAAGGAGTCTACCTGCAATGTGGGAGACCAGAGTTTGATCCCTGGGTCAGGAAGATCCCCTGGAGAAGGAAATTGCAACTCATCCAGTATTCTTGTCTGGAAAATCCCATGGGTAGAGGAACCTGGTGGGCTATAGTCCATGGGGTTGCAAAGAGTTGGGCACAGCTGAGAGACTTCACCTCACACTTCACCAGCAAAATCCTCATTAGTTCTGACTGGACTACTGTGATTCATACTGACCTCCCTGCTTTCAAATTTGTGTCCTCACAGTCTCACCACCACCCTGGAACTGAAACTGAATGACCTGTTATTGTTTTGGATCCTCCTCCCTGTAACAATCCAGTCTTCATTATATCCTCTAAGCATTGATCTAAACTACTTCTCAGCTTCACATTCTTCCCCTCTGAAGCTGCTCCAACACAAAACTTCTGTTCCTTTAACAGCCCAGACACATCCTTACTTCGCACTTACTTCCTATGCCTAAAATACTTTTAATGCAGCCTTCTGCATAACATTGTCCTTCACATCACTTAGATCAGCAGACTGTTCATTTACATATAGTTGAGGAAAACAGATCAAGTAACATACCAAATGACAGAAAGTACATATGACAGTTTATGACTCAGACTAGACTAAAACTCAACTTTTCCAGAAAAGTAAATGATACACTATAACAACTTACATCATAATATGCTAATTGATATTAATTTCAAGGTTATTTGTAATCTGAATTTATATATAGGAGAAGGCAATGGCACCCCACTCCAATACTCTTGCCTGGAAAATCCCATGGATGGAGTAGCCTGTTAGGCTGCAGTCCACGGGGTCACTAAGAGTCGGACACCACTGAGCGACTTCACTTTCACTTTTCACTTTCATGCATCAGAGAAGGAAATGGCAACGCACTCTAGTGTTCTTGCCTGGAGAATCCCAGGGATGGTGGAGCCTGATGGGCTGCTGTCTCTGGGGTCATACAGAGTTGGACACGACTGAAGCGACTTAGCAGCAGCAGCAGCAGCAGCAGCAGCAGCAGCAGCATGGGTGTTTTATGAACAGTCACATTTTTGTGATTGTTGCCTATCAACTTAGTTTTAATTCTACAAATAATATTTATTAATAATAATTGGAAAGAATCAGAGATTGTTTAGGTGAATTTATTGTAAATTTTGAAATCCACTCTAAAGAAACTACTATTGATGTCTTGGAGTATATGAATACCAGCAATGATGGAAAAACCACTACTTCATGAAGCAGCTTATTTCTTTTTTTGGAAAACCTAATGCAAAATTCTTCCTTACACTGAGGTGAATCTAAGTTGCATTTTCCTCTTGATTTTTTTTGATGTTATTTAAGTATAACTTTCATCACTTTCATTTATAGCTACATGTATGTTATGTAAATTTGTTTCAAGTCAAACTTTATTAATAATTTTAACTATAGATGAAAAATTGCTGTCATGGCCAATTTCTATAATAACTGTAGGAACGATTTCAGATATATTTCTTCATTCTATATTCCCCAGGTATTGCTCACACACAACATCAGATTATATTATCAATTCCCCAATTTAAAAAAACTTTTCCTTTCTTAAACTCTTCTAGAAGATGAGATACTTTATGGAACAGAGAAAAGTTTTCTGAGCTAAGGACATTCAGGACTAACCCAACCAAAGCTGAGCTTTCAGCTGACCTCAGATGCACAAATGAACTCATCTGAAATCAGCTGATCTCCTTCCAAATTAATTTATTCATAGACTTCTGGGAGTGAGGGTACATATATATAAGATAGTAAATTTCTACATGCATAACCAGGACACTTTTTTTGTTTATATTCTGTGAGCACATCACCACAATTGGGGCAATAAACATATCCATCATTTCCAAAAGTTTCCTCCTATTCTCTTTATTTGTAGTAATGATAATAATAGTTATTATTATTAATACTTTATGATAGATACACAAGTATTACCATTTTAGCAAATTTTTAAGTATAGCATACTATACCGTTAACTATAGACACTATGTTGTACAGTAAATATCTAGGACTTTGTTACCCTCATGATTAAAACTTTGTAACCTTTGACTAAACCTCCCATTTCCCACATCCCCCAACCTCTGGCAACTGCCATTCACCTCTGTGTTTCTATTTTAGATTTCTCACAGAAGTGGTATCATGTAGTATTGTCTTTCTATATCTGGCTTATCTCAGTTAGCATAAAGTTCTTTCATTTCATTCATATTGTTACAAAAAGCAGGATTTATTTCTTTTTGTGTGCTTAGTTGCTCAGTGGTGTCTGGCTCTTTGCAAACCCATGGACTATAGTCTGCCAGGCTCCTCTGTCCATGGGGATTCTCCAGGAAAGTATACTAGAGTGGCTTGCCATGCCCTCCTCCAGGAGATATTTCCAACCCAAGGAACAAACACAGGTCTCCCCCATTGCAGGTGGATTCTTTACCAGCTGAGCTACAAGGAAGTTGTGTGTATATACTACCTTTTCTTTATCCATTCATCTTTACTATAATGATTGGATACATTGGATGTAAAGAGCATTTTGTGATGGCATGAATTAATGATACACTCAGCAAAAGTTGGTATTAGAGATAGAGCAATGTAATGAAGCGATATTGATGATATAGTATTCCTGGCAATATTGGAAGTAATACTTCAGCTGCCTGATGTGAAGAGCCGACTCATTGGAAAAGACCCTGATTCTGAGAAAGACTGAAGCCCAAAGCATAATGGGGCAGCATGGATTGAGATGGTTATATAGCATCACTGTCTCAATGGACATGAATCTGAGCAAACTCCAGGAGAGAGTGGACACAGCAACCTGGTGTGCGATAGTCAGTGAAGTCATGAAGAGTCAGACATGACTTTGTGACTGAACAGCAACAGTATTCACAGTGTCTACCTCTGATTTGGTTGTATTCTGTGAATAATTTTCTCTCCATAAGAAAAATGGAAAAAGTGTATCAGAGTTTTGGGAGGCCATTTGCAGGCTGAGTAGGCTGCTTTATATTTATGTGATCAATAGAAGCATGTTCCTAAACCAAAGATGTAACGTAATGAAAATTTCACTATCATTGTTGCCACATTATTTAAATGTTCTAATTAATAGAATGATTAATTAATCTTCTGAAAATTTTATTTATCTGGGTTTTAAAACATGTGTAACAGATTATTTTTGCCTCATTTAACTGTACTGGTAAGCTTGATTAAAAATGCACAATTTTAAATATTGTTTCATAGAAGATGAGAGAGACAAACACAACCAAACGTCATTTTATCCATGTGCTCAGTTGCTATCAGTTCAGTTCAGTTCAGTCACTCAGTCGTGTCTGACTCTTTGCAACCCCATGAATCTCAGCACGCCAGGCCTCCCTGTCCGTCACCAACTCCCGGAGTTCACTCAGACTCATGTCCATCGAGTCAGTAATGCCATCCAGCCATCTCATCCTCTGTTGTCCCCTTCTCCTCCTGCCCCCAATCCCTCCCAGCATCAGAGTCTTTTCCAATGAGTCAACTGTTTGCATGAGGTGGCCAAAGTACTAGAGTTTCAGCTTTAGTATCTTAGTTAAATAATATTAATATATTTATTTATGTTTTGTGATTTATTGAAAAATATTATAGCACATGATCAAGTGTAAGACAGACTCCGAATCTCAGCTCTGCATTTTATGTCCTGTGACCTTGGGAAACTTACCTGAGTTCTCCAGATGGTTTAATTTCCTTATATGTAAAATGAGACTAATTAAGGTAACTATCACACAAGATGCTTTTGAGGATTAAATAAATTAAAAAACAAAAAAGATGCTTATAATGGTGTGTGCATGCTGAGTCACTTCAGTCGTGTTTGACTGTGTGTGACCCTATGGACTGTAGCCCACCATGCTTCTCTGTCCATGGGATTCTCCATACAAGAATACTGAAGTGGGTTGCCATGCCCTCCTCCAGGGGATCTTACTGACCAGTGATCAAACTCGGGTCTCCTGCAACTCCTTACCTGTGGGTGGCTTCTCTCCTGCTGAGCCAAAGGGAAAGCCCTATCGTAGTATTACAAGCTAACTATTACCATCATAAGTGAATCCATTTCCCCCCATGATATCTCTCTGAAGTAACAGAGTAAAGGGCCAAGAAATCTTGTTTACTGGAAGAATAGGTTATTCAGGAGAATTTGGGTCCTGGGAAGGAAGGGAAGATTGCTATAGAAATGAAGTTTAGTAAGGTGAGAAAAACTTATTGATCAAAGAACGTAGATATATGTCAATTTATAACTTGCCTAGAATAAGCATTTCTCAGCATTTTTCCGTCTAACTCCTAGAATATAAACATCACCACCAAAAGGAACAAAACAATAAAATAGAGGCTTTGAAAATCTTTAGATTTATCCTATATATAAATGCTTCAATTTTGTTTATAGAAAAATCATAATGTACATAACAAAAATCATCTGTAAGGAGAGTCGTTGATATAGTAACACTGCAAGTTAAGGAAAGTTGCACTGGGAAAGTCATGTTATTGGAATATGCCAATTGAAATGTATATAGAAAATGAAAAATGAAAAAACCATTTATTCTTAAATATGAGTGTGTGCTCAGTCAGTCATGTCTGAGTCTTTGCAATTACATGGACTGTAGCACTCCAGCTTCTTCATCCATGGGATTCTCCAGGCCAGAATACTGGAGTGGGTTGCCATTTCCTACTTCAGAGCATCTTCCCTACCCAGGGATCGAACCTGCATCTCTTGCATCTCCTGCGTTGGTAAGTAGATTCTTTACCAGTAAAGCCACCATTTCCATTCCTAAAGGAAATCAGCCCTAAATACTCATTGGAAGAACTGGTGCTGAAGCTGAAGCTCTAGTATTTTGGTCACCTGATGTGAACAGCTGACTCATTGGAAAAGTCCCTGATGCTGGTGTCAGGAGAGTTTGTCATTTTCCCGGTTCTGTCTTGTCGCAACAAAAATTTGAAGCATCTTTCTAAATTCCATATATATGCGTTAGTATACTGTATTGGTGTTTTTCCTTTTGGCTTACTTCACTCTGTATAATAGGCTCCAGTTTCATCCACCTCATTAGAATATCATGTATGAAACGAGATGCCAGTCCAGGTTCAATGCACGATACTGGATGCTTGGGGCTAGTGCACTGGGA
>NW_011495072.1:15722271-15722781 GCF_000754665.1 Bison bison bison | reverse complement strand
ATCAGCCCTAGGATTTCTTTGGAAGGAATGATGCTAAAGCTGAAACTCCAGTACTTTGGCCACCGCATGGGAAGAGATGACTCATTGGAAAAGACTCTGATGCTGGGAGGGATTGGGGGCAGGAGGTGAAGGGGACGACAGAGTATGACATGGTTGGATGGCATCACTGACTCGATGGACGTGAGTCTGAGTGAACTCCGGGAGTTGGTGATGGACAGGGAGGCCTGGCGTGCTGCAATTCATGGGGTCGCAAAGAGTGGGACACGACTGAGAGACTGAACTGAATTGAACTGAAGCTCGTATCATAAGTAATGAACTTTTGAAATGGAAGAGTATTATATTCTATTTTACAAACTCAGCTTCATTGAGATATAGTTGACATAAAGTCAACTACAGATAGTTAAAGTAAAATTTGATATTTAAAAGGTAGTTTTAACATACGTAAAACGATCAAAATATTGTTTTACAAATCTAAGCAAGTAAGTATTTTCAGTAAATTCAGTACCTGAT
>NW_011495072.1:15720749-15722171 GCF_000754665.1 Bison bison bison | reverse complement strand
GTGGATTCATTTTGATGTTTGGCAAAGCTAATACAATTATGTGGAGTTTGAAAATAAAATAAAATTAATTAAAATTAAAAAAAAAAAAATTTGAAGCAACAGATGGACCAGTGTTACAGCCCCATGTAATTTCCTCAAAGGGACCAGTATTACAGGTCTGTGTTACAGCTCAGTTTTATTTAGAAAGTAAAGGAAAATACATCCTTGAGGCACAAAGGCAGGCTGACCCAAAAGACCCGAAGAGAAGAGAAGCCCCCGGCCCAGTTTTGGCTCCTCTTTATATTTTTCCTTCTTTCCCTGAACCTGCCCTATTTAAATTGGGCCAGCCAGGAGGGCTGTTTGTTTTACCTGAGATCCTCACTCTGGTCCTCGGACCTTCTTTTGTTCTGTTTCCAAGGGATTTTCCCTTCTTTGTGTTTTAGCCACTGCCATTCTGGACTCCTTTTTCCTACTGTAACTAACACTGGGAAGGATTGAAGGCAGAAGGAGAAGAGGGTGTCAGAGGATGAAATGAATGGCATCACTGATGCAAAGGACATGACCTTGGGCAACTTGTGGGAGATGGTGAGGGACAGGGAGGCCTGGTTTGCTGCAGTCCATAGGGTTCCAAAGAGTCAGACAGGACGAAGCAACAACCACAAATGCCACCTGGGAAGCCCTTAGTTTTAAATACTGACAGTTTAAATATTCTGTATTGTTGTATTACATTATTCAGTTCAATAAAATAAAACAGTACCTGAGACTAAGAAATTGTCAATTTTTTCATTTATCAAGAAACTGGAGTTTTGCTTTTGAGTCACTTTAAGTGCAACAGAATAAGCCCACATTAAACTCATATCACATTCAGAAAACTAAGATCATGGCATCTGGTCCCATCACTTCATGGGAAATAGATGGGGAAACTGTGGAAACAGTGTCAGACTTTATTTTCTTGCCCTCCAAAATCACTGCAGATGGTGATTGCAGCCATGAAATTAAAAGACTCTTACTCCTTAGAAGAAAAGTTATGACCAACCTAGATAGCATATTCAAAAGCAGAGATATTACTTTGCCAACAGAGGTGCATTTAGTCAAGGCTATGGTTTTTCCAGTGGTCATGTATGGATGTGAGAGTTGGACCTTGAAGAAGGCTGAGGGCTGAAGAATTGATGTTTTTGAACTGTGGTGTTGGAGAAGACTCTTGAGAGTCCCTTGGACTGCAAGGAGATCCAACCAGTCCATTCTAAAGGACGTCAGCCCTAGGTTTTCTTTGGAAGGAATGATGCTAAAGCTGAAACTCCAGTACCTGGCCACCTCATGTGAAGAGTGACTCTTTGGAAAAGACTCTGATGCTGGGAGGGATTGGGGGCAGGAGGTGAAGGGGACGACAGAGTATGACATGGTTGGATGGCATCACTGCCTCGATGGACGGGAGTCTGAGTG
>NW_011495072.1:15719617-15720649 GCF_000754665.1 Bison bison bison | reverse complement strand
CTGAACTGAATTGAACTGAAGCTCGTATCATAAGTAATGAACTTTTGAAATGGAAGAGTATTATATTCTGTTTTACAAACTCAGCTTCATTGAGATATAGTTGACATAAAGTCAACTACAGATAGTTAAAGTAAAATTTGATATTTAAAAGGTAGTTTTGACATACGTAAAACGATCAAAATATTGTTTTACAAATCTAAGCAAGTAAGTATTTTCAGTAAATTCAGTACCTGATGTTAACTTTATAGCCACTGTTTGTACACTCCAGCTATGCCTTAATGTTTTTTTTATGCAATATTGAAAGTTGAAAGTCACTCAGTCATGTCCAGCTCTTTGCGAACCTATGGACTGTTGTCCACCAGGCTCCTCTGACCATGGGATTCTCCAACCAAGAGTACTAGAGTGGGTAGCCATTCCTTTGTCCAAGGGATCTTCCAGACCCAGGGATCAGACCTGGCTTTCCTGCATTGCTGGAAGATTCTCTTACTGTCTGAAACACGAGGGAAGCCCTATGCTATATTATTACTGTGTTATTACTGTTACACTGTCAACATTGTGTTATCCTTTTCTATACCTTGTCAATTATTCAATGCTCAGTTTCAGCACCACTTTCTTCATGAAAGCTTCCCAGTGTCCTCTTCAGAAGAAACCGTTTCCCCTTTGAACAGACTTTATCCTGTTTTATACTCCTCTGTCTATATTCAGTTCAGTTCAGTTGCTCAGTCATGTCCGACTCTTTTCGACCCCATGAACCGCAGCACCCCAGGCCTCCCTGTCCATCACCAACTCCCAGAGTCCACCCAAACCCATGTCCATCGAGTCAATGATGCCATCCAACCATCTCATCCTCTGTTGTCCCCTTCTCCTCCTGCCCTAAATCTTTCCCAGCATCAGGGTCTTTTCAAATGAGTCATCTCTTCGCATCAGGTAGCCAAAGTGCTGGAGTGTCAGCTTCAACATCAGTCTTTCCAATGAACACCCAGGACTGATCTCCTTTAGGATGGACTGGTTGGATCTCCTTGCAGTCCAAGG
>NW_011495072.1:15719054-15719517 GCF_000754665.1 Bison bison bison | reverse complement strand
CCTGATGCTGGTGTCAGGAGAGTTTGTCATTTTCCCGGTTCTGTCTTGTCGCAACAAAAATTTGAAGCAACAGATGGACCAGTGTTACAGCCCCATGTAATTTCCTCAAAGGGACCAGTATTACAGGTCTGTGTTACAGCTCAGTTTTATTTAGAAAGTAAAGGAAAATACATCCTTGAGGCACAAAGGCAGGCTGACCCAAAAGACCCGAAGAGAAGAGAAGCCCCCGGCCCAGTTTTGGCTCCTCTTTATATTTTTCCTTCTTTCCCTGAACCTGCCCTATTTAAATTGGGCCAGCCAGGAGGGCTGTTTGTTTTACCTGAGATCCTCACTCTGGTCCTCGGACCTTCTTTTGTTCTGTTTCCAAGGGATTTTCCCTTCTTTGTGTTTTAGCCACTGCCATTCTGGACTCCTTTTTCCTACTGTAACTAACACTGGGAAGGATTGAAGGCAGAAGGAGAAG
>NW_011495072.1:15703682-15718954 GCF_000754665.1 Bison bison bison | reverse complement strand
GGGCCTTTGTTGGCAAAGTAATGTCTTTGCTTTTGAATATGCTATCTAGGTTGGTCATAACTTTCCTTCCAAGGAGTAAGCATCTTTTAATTTCATGGCTGCAATCACCAGCTGCAGTGATTTTGGAGCCCAGAAAAATAAAGTCAGCCACTATTTCCACGTTTTCCCCATCTATTTGCCATGGAGTGATGGACCGGATGCCACGATCTTAGTTTTCGGAATGTTGAGCTTTAAGCCAACTTTTTCACTCTCCTCTTTCACTTTCATCAAGAGGCTCTTTAGTTCTTCACTTTTTCTGCCATAAGGGTGGTGTCATCTGCATATCTGAGGTTATTGATATTTCTCCCGGCAATCTTGATTCCAGCTTGTGCTTCCTTCAGCCCAGCCTTTCTCATGATGTACTCTGCGTATAAGTTAAATATGAAACAGCGTCAGACTTTATTTTTTGGGGCTCCAAAATCACTGCAGATGGTGATTGCAGCCATGAAATTAAAAGACGCTTACTCCTTGGAAGAAAAGTTATGACCAACCTAGATAGCATATTGAAAAGCAGAGACATTAGTTTGCCAACAGAGGTGCATCTAGTCAAAGCTATGGTTTTTCCAGTAGTCATGTATGGATGTGAGATTTGGACTGTGAAGAAAGCTGAGCGCCGAAGAATTGATGCTTTTGAAGTGTGGTGTTGGAGAAGACTCTTGAAAGAGTCCCTTGGACTGCAAGGATATCCAACCAGTCCATTCTAAAGGAGATCAGCCCTGGGTGTTCTTTGGAAAGAATGATGCTAAAGCTGAAACTCCAGTACTTTGGCCACCTCATGCGAAGAGTTGACTCATTGGAAAAGACTCTGATGCTGGGAGGGATTGGGGGCAGGAGGAAAAGGGGCAACAGAGGATATGATGGCTCGATGGCATCACTGACTCGATGGACGTGAGTTTGAGTGAACTCCAGGAGTTGGTGATGGACAGGGAGGCCTGGCATGCTGCTATTCATGGGGTCGCAAAGAGTCGAACATGACTGAGTGATTGAACTGAACTGAAGTGAAGCAGGGTGACAATGTACATCCTTGACATGCTCCTTTTCGTATTTGGAACCAGTCTGTTATTTCATGTCCAGTTCGAACTGTTGCTTCCTGACCTGCATACTGTCTATGTTGCCTTCCAGTGAATTAGCAGACTAGCACAGTCTTTTTGGATCATACGTTTCTTGAGGCAGAGTGTAATTTATCTTTCCATTCATTTCAAGGCTTAATGGGCCTTCCCTTTTGGCTTAGCTCGTAAAGAATCTGCCTGCAATGTGGGAGACCTGGGTTTGATCCCTGGGTTGGTAAGATCCCCTGAAGAAGGGAAAGGCTACCCATTCCAGTATTCTGGCCTGGTGAATTACATGGAGGGTATAGTCCATTGGGTTGCAAAGAGTCGGACATGACTGAGTGACCTTCACTTTCACTTTTACTTCCAAGGCCTAACAGGTAGTGTGAATTCAGTTATGCCCAGCGTAGACTTATGAACAGAGATTTTCTATCCTGTATTTGCAAGCATGCTCCTCATTTAAAGGATCATGTTAATTATGTTGACAAGAACACTTATCAGAAATAAAGAATGGCAGGAAAGTAGGAAGGGAGGAGAAGTGAGACGTGAAAAGAAAAGACCACCAGGAAAGGCAATAGCTCTAGTTTTAGTGGTAAAGTAGCAGAGAGATATTAAGATTTCTATCTGAAGAATATTTTAGAAATATATAGATTCATATTGTCAATTGAACATGTTATTACACTCTTATAAACATAGAAATTACTAGTTTATTTGGCATATTAAAAGAATTATATAATTCAGCTAGGAACTATGTAAGAAAATTAAATGACACTTTTATTTTTTAAAAAATGAACAAAGGAGTCACTTTAATGCCAAAAAATTTTTATTCACCCTAGAGAACAATCTTTTTTCCCTCTATTTCTTAGGCTCTAAGAATAAGCTCAGGAATATTATGCTGAACTTTTTGCTCCAATATGACATGATTTATGCTTAGGGACTTTAAATCAGTAGTAAGCAAAGTATAGTATGGTAGGAGATACATGTTTAAATTATATGTAGAATTTTATTTTATTTCTGTCATTTGTTTTTTAAATTTTTAAAAATTCTATCCTCATAATGACATACATAATGACCTTGTACCAATATATTGATCAATATAGATAAATGTTTTAACATTAGAAACTTGAGTTGCTTTAAGATACATAACACACTAGGAACAGAGGACAAAATATTGAACAAACAGGCATAATTAGCATAAGACTGGGATAAAAAATTGTCCTTTATATAAGAAAATTACAGAGTACACGTGGATATTAAAAATTTATAATTATTTAGAAGTATTACATCATGGATACCCTGTATACAAAAATTTTATATCTTCCCACATCCCAGCTCCTCTCCAAAAAAAGATGAGGATATAAACAGCCATTAGCACCTTCTGCAATTTACTTTTATACTTTTCATTCATAAAAAGACAGAATATTTCTATGACTTTAAGTGCCCACCTTAGAAACACAAAACAAGCATTAAAATAATAGAAGCAAAGCCAAACATAATGAACCCTGTGAAAAGTATCAAGCATATTAGAGTCCTGCAGTTAGGTATGACAAGTATTATTTTTGCTTCTAAGACCCAACTAAATCAAAACAATAAGGCCAATTATGCGAAATAATTGTTTCTGATATGCTGTTGGAAGTGTTATTTATGGTGGTTTATAAAATATGCTATCACAATGACAGACTGCCTAGGACCTCAGGGGTATTTATGGAGTAGCCAGTCTGTAGGTGCTCTCTGATATACAAAATTCTTAGAGAAAAAAGTGTGTTCATCTATGTTTTGTAAAATTTCCCCTAATTTTTTTACAATGGTATATAACTAATCAAAAGCTAAATGAATAAAATTTTCATAAAAGAAAGACATGCAAGTAACCAACCTGCAAATTTCTGTAAGATTTTATTTCTGCTTATTTTTTGTCTTTTTGCAAATCAGATTAAGGATGTTCCCTAATGTTTCTAGTTTCCTAAAAAGTGTTGTTTTAATGCTTGTTTTTTCTTTTTAACTAAATGCTTTTTCTGCCACTCCTGAGTTGGTTTCCATCATTAAAACTGTGAATATCATGAAGTATATTGTTTTAGGTTCTAATGTTAGTAGCCATATGATCTTCAATGTAAATCCATTTGGTTAAGGTATAGTATTATTGCAATATTATTCCTGTATGGGACTTCCTTGGTGGCTCAGCTGGTAAAGAATCCACCTGTAGTGTGGGAGATCTGGATTTGATCCCTGGGTTGGGAAGATCTCCTGGAGAAGGGAGAGGTTACACATTCCAGTATTGTGGCCTGGAGAATTCTATGGACTGTATAGTCCATGGGGTCACAAAGAGTCGGACATGACTGAGTGACCTTCATTTTCACTATTCCTGTATGAGATTTGATTTATAAAAGTTCCCTTACTATTTTAAGATAATAATATTACTAATTCCCTTTAATTTTAAGATTAATATTGGCTTGTACTTCTTTCCCATAATGTCCTTATAAAATTTTGTGGACAATGTGATAAATGGTTTCATAGAATGAACTAAGATTTCTCAGATGATTTATTTTCACATAGAATTTAAGTAAAATTGGTTTTATTTTTATGAAAAATGGGTTTATTTCTGTGTGGATCACAACACATTGTGGAAAATTCTTAAAAAGTTGGGAAGACGAGACGACCTGACCTGCCTCCTGAGAAATCTGTATGTAGATCAAGAAGCAACAAGTTGAACTGGACATGAAACAACAGACTGGTTCCAAATTGGGAAAGGAGTACGTCAAGGCTGTATATTGTCACCCTGCTTATTTAACTTATATGCAGAGTACATCATGCAAAATTCAAGCTGGATGAAACACGGGCTGGAATCAAGATTGCCGGTAGAAATATCAATAACCTCAAATATGCAGATGACCGCCCTTATGGCAGAAAGTGAAGAGGAACTAAAGAGCCTCTTGATGAAAGTGAAAGAGGAGAGTGAAAAAGTTGGCTTAAAGCTCAACATTCAGAAAACTAAGATCATGGCGTCTGGTCCCATCACTTCATGGCACATACAGTGAAAGACTTTATTTTTCTGGGCTCCAAAATCACTGCCTATTGTGAGTGCAACCATGAAATTAAAAGGTGTTTGCTCCTTGGTCAAAAGTTATGACCAACCTAGACAGCATATTAGAAAGCAGAGACATTACTTTGCCAACAAAAGTCTGTCTAGTCAAAAGCTATGGTTTTTCCTGTAGCCATGTATGGATGTGAGATTTGGAATATAAATAAAGCTGAGCACTGAAGAATTGATGCTTTTGAACTGTGTAAGAAGACTCTTGAGAGTCCCTTGGACTGCAAGGAGATCTAACCAGTCAATCTAAAGGCAGTCAGTCTTGAATATTCATTAGAAGGACTGATGCTGAAGCTGAAACTCCAAGACTTTGGCCGTCTGATGCAAAGAACCAACTCATTGGAAAAGACGCTTACACCAGAAAAGATTGAAGGTGGGAGTCGAATGGGACACCCGAGAATGAGATAGTTGAATGGAATCACCGATGCGATGGACATGAGTTTGGATAGGCTCTGGGAATTGGTGATGGACTGGGAAGCCTGGCATGCTCTGGTCCATAGGGTTGAAAAAAGTCGGACACGACTGAGTGACTGAACTGACTAAGAGAGTTTTAACACTCACTATGCATTTTGTTTCACATGCTGCTGCTGCTAAGTCGCTTCAGTTGTGTCCTACTCTGTGCGACCCCATAGACGGAAGCCCACTAGGCTCCGTTTCACATACTTTACTGCAAATCGATATTTCAGTTATAAAGCTGACCTCAACTCTAGAAGTAGTATCTATTATATTCGTAAGTACACATAATGGAAAAGTGATTAATTGAAATATAATTGATATGTATATATATGTATATATATAATTGATATGTATATATGTATAACATAGTAATTTGATGTTTGTGTGTATTACAAAATGGTCACCACGGTAATTCTTGTTAACATCCGTCAGCACACAGAGTATTTTCTGAAATAAAATTTTTTTCATTGTTGTTTAATGTCAGGAAGAAATGTTCTGCAACTCAGTGGACCATCTCTCAACAGTTTTTTAATGTATTTTGAATAACTTTGTTATGAATATGTCTGTAAAATATAGTTATTTGTATTTTAATGTGAAATATAATATTAAAGAATCAAAAGTACAAATTTTAAAGCTGTAGGAAAAATAACTGTGTTCTTTTGAATACTTACTCAGTTTTCTTAAACAAATAGTAGTCCTGATAATCTTGACTTACAATCAAAATGAAACGTGACATGTAAAACTATGACTATTGTTCACTGTCCACTTTCTGCAAAGATCGCGTCTGTAGCCACTGCAGTTGCTGATCTACAATACACCCTGAAAGTAATTTAGGACAAGGAATAGAATGAGGCACTCTTGTAGTTTGGAAAACAGGTCCTGAGATATATTTCAGGAAAAGATTCTATGATCTCAGATTCTTGTATCTTAACACTTAGAAAAGCACTGAAATCACTAACTGAGAACGCTGTTCCGTGAGAATAGTAATAACCTTCTACCAAGATGCAACACTGACTGCACAACTCTTTATCTAAAATCATACATGTACTAGCCTCTTCCCCTACCTCTTTGCAACAGTTCATCAGAGCTATCTGGGAGGCTGTCTCCTGGGCTGTAGCCCTCAGTAAGACCCTAGAGAAAACTTAACTTACAACATTTACAGTGTGTTTTTTTCTTTCAGTTGACAGAATTAAATATAACTGAATAAACAACTTTTCCACAGAGAAAGTATCTACTGAAGACAATGGAAACTGCTTCTGGATTATAGAAATCTAATTTTTCACTCAGGAGTATCTTCTAAGCTGATATTTTCTTTTCTTTCTAGGTCAGTCCAGCCCTGTTTATCTCAGGAGGACTTCATAGCAATTAATTGATCTTCACAGAGCCTCTTGTACACTGAAAGCATGTGTAAGTGCAATGGATTGGGGATTGCAATTCGAACCAGGTTTTTAGTTTGCTTCCACACAGGGAGTCTAACCACCTTTGTTTTTTAAAATCAACTTGGTAAAGCAGAATTAAGATCAACATACTGGATAATGTTATCGCTTGATCTCACTTGGAAAAAAAATGAGAATCAATTGTTTTAAATGCAGTTATTCCTTTCAACAATTGATTTGAGCATATATAGAAAACACTTTCATACTCAGCACAAAATGACCTTTGGAGAAAGCACTCAACATGCTGAGTAAGTGCCCCTTTCCTTAATGAGAATCAAGTAGCTAAATAATGCAGTTGACCTGAAGAAAATGACTCTGAGCTATCTAGAAATTGTGTCTCATAGAAAAGCATCTAGTTTTATTTGAGAATCTAATATTAACTTTTTCCATTTATGAAATTTCAGATTATATTTAAGAACAGACACTTTATACTTTCAGGCATTTTAAAGTCTGGGATAGGTGGTATTATAATTTTATGTACTTTTTATATAAGCAATTAATAGGCACCTGAAAAATGGATGTTTTAATTAATTTTTAGAGCTAAATTTGATTGCCACATTCAAGCTGAAAAATTATTTTGAAGATAACTCTTCAGAATGTCTGTGCAGGTCATATAAGACCATGTCCTGGCTAATTTGTTTTCATTATTAACCACAGACCTTTCCAATTATATCTTATTAATTTTTCAGTGTAGACCTGTAGAGAGATGATACAAGAAAGCTGAATAATTTGTTTTTGAAAATGTAAAAAAAGTACCTAGACAGCAAGTGAGAATACATATCAAATACAAGCAATGGCTAGAACCTCTCTGGTGATCCAGTGGCTAAGGCTCCACCTTCCTAATGAATGCAGGGGTCCCAGATTCGATCCCTGGTCAGGGAACTAGATCCTGCATGCCACAGCTGAGTTTGCATGCCACAGCTTAAGGTTCCCACGTGCCATAACGAATGTCACATGCTGCAATTAAGATGAGGCCCAGCCAAATAAATAAGTAAATAAAAATTTAAAAAGTAATGTCAGCTTAGATTAATAAAGGAATTGAGGCTTTCACTATCCTTTACATTGTTTTGAATCAAAATAAATTGTGATTCAGTGAAGTTACATGAGTGGGATCAATATCACATCACAAGGTTAATTAATGTCATGCTCTCTATCTCCTGTGCTAGTTTTTCTATCAGGGCTCATTTCCTCATACCAAAGATTTATTCCATGTTAATACATGCCTAGAAGAATAAATTGATGTTAGAAAGATAATAGCCAATGTAGGCACATATGCATTTTGAAGAAGTTTCTATGAATAGTTATGTAAGGAAAATGATCTTTGGTATGGATTCATTATTTCTACTAGGGCTGCATATGTTAGAATTTAAAAATAATTATCGATATATAGTCTTTATCATCAATAAATCATGTGATTATGAACATCATGTTTGGAAGTGTGAGAGAGAATATGTCTTGCTCAGTACTGAGCTAAAAGAAAGGTAAATAATAATTCATATCTCTAGGTGTGAATTAAAACAACAAAGCCAAACTTTTCAAATACCAAAGGGGACCTGAGGTCGAATAAAATAGTGTGTGATTTATAGAGCTTGGTTCCTAGTAAGCAACTGAGTACCAAGGGATATCTATGTTACCATTTGGCTTTAGTTTTGTGTAATATTAGGAATGGAAAATTCAATAAGGTTATAAAATGTGACTGAAATGATGGTTTGACATAAGCTAAAAAAGTATTTGCATTGCCTGATGTCATGTACTTTTTACTGTCTTTTAAATTACTGTACTGATTTACTCTATACCATTCAAAGATTTCTTTGATACTAATAACAATACTTATACAAAATAATTCACCAAGATGGGGCATGGCAAAGAACCAAGAGAAAATTTCTTGTTAGCAAATTAAATCATGATAAATATGTAGTAGCTTGTTTTCAGGTAAAGGAGTTATTTCAAAATTATATATGAAAATCTGTTTAAATTAAAACATCTCCATGGTGTTTATGTCTTCAACAGCTTGTGTAATACAGCTATTGTAAACTGTATGTAATTTTCAGAAAAGTAAGAAATGAATAATTACCTAAATACCACTTTACAGTAATATTTAAATACACAACATATTCAGCATTTATTTATTTATTGTTCATCTTTATTCAATCTAGAAATAATCAGTCCTACTTATTAAATCCGATTATGATTAAATTCACATTGCAGGTCATCCTACTATACTAACGACTTCTGTAAGATTTAATTTACACACTTCAACTCAGCACAGATATATTTCAAATGAGTGTATAATGTATCATAGTTTACTTTTAACAAGCCAAGAATATAACCAGTGTGAGTTGTCACATTTCATTTGGAAAGAAACTTCTGTTTTTACTTATACATATAAATTGATACCGCTAAAGAAGTACCTTTCTGTTTTTACACTGAATAATTATATGTATATTTATTGTTAAGGGCTTAAAAAAAAAACTATTAGCCACATTGGATCACTGTGTATTTATATATTATATCACAAACATATCAAGAATCTAAATGGGAACATCTTAGCACGTTGGCACATTTCTGCTCTATCTCTCAGAAATACGTATGATTTGACTATCTCTCCATGTTAGCAGCACACAAATACGAAGAAATCAACTCAGTATTGATTTACAACACAGATAATTATAGATGAATGTGTGAGAAGGCTTTCAAATAGAATTCTGTCAGTCAGCTCCAGGCCCAACTTTCTCGTTATGTGTTTGCAGAAACTATATGATGGAATTTGTCTGGTGACATTTCAGGGATAGTGACTTTGATTTCAAAGGAAATGTTTCAGGTTCATTTCATTACCTTAGAAAACTAAAAGCAAATTTGCCTTATAAAAAGCAATTACTTCTTAGCTGACCAGTGCACAATAGCAATATAAGAGAGATTTCTCATTCCACTATTCAAATCCTGAACCAGCAAACTAGTGTTTGATTTGCTTTAAACCAATTTTACTGTGTTTGAATTGCAAAAGCATTTAATCTTCATAAAGTAGGTTATTATAATGGAGATCATATTGTATTGGTATGGGATACCAGCTATGGGCGAACAGCATTTTGTTTTGATTATTTTCAGTATTTGGTATTTACAAAACGATACTTGGTAGAAAACATTTTTGAGATTTTTAAGTAATAAAGAGAGTGTAGTTTGAGACATTGCACTATATTTTTGCCTCTGCAGTAGTACTTCTACTCATTTCAGATAGTAGTTTTATGAATTTTGAGTGATAATTATGTAAAATATTTCTATTTTACTGTAATGACTGTTATGAATAGTATATTAGAAAATTGACTGAATCTTGGTCCTGTTGTTTTCATTTATTGTGAAGGTTTTAAAATTTATTCTTTATAAGAAAATATATTCCATATGTCCATAAAAATATTTTTACAAATTTTAATATACATCACAATTGTTTTAAAAATGCAGATAGGAATCAGAGGATATTTACTGGTGGTATAGTTTGTTATCCTACAGTATTGAGTTGATGAAAACTACCAATCACAAAAACTGCCTTATAAATACTATAGAGTGGTAAAAGCTAAACTTTGAAATGAACAATGAGAAAAAAGTAAGGCTTAGGTTAAGCGAGATATTGTATGTCTTCAGTCTGGCTAATAGTGTCACCAAATTTCCTTTTTAAAATAAATTTATTTACAGTGTTAAAAGAAATAAAAGCTAAGGAATTAAAAAAAAATACTGAAATAGAAAGTTAAATCTCAAATCAATTGAGCTTTAAATATATGGCATTGGAATTAGTAATGAACATGATACAAAGACAGATTTTAGGATGTAAAAAAATGAAAATATGTATGCATTTATCTATATTTTATGTCAAAAATTAAAGGACAAGAGATAAAAATATCCCACTTATTTTTTCCTAAAGTGTATTAGCATTTTAGGATGTTGTTTGAATACAAATTAAAGAGAGTTTTAAAAAGTATAAAGTGAAAGTCGCTCAATCGTGTCTGACTCTGTGCTTTCTCCAGGCCAGAATTCTGGAGTGGGTAGCCTTTCCCTTCTCCAGGGGATTTTTCCCAACCCAGGAATCGAATCCAGGTCTCTCACATTGCAGGCAGATTCTTTACAGCTGAGCATAAGGGAAGCCCAAGAATAGTGGAGTGGCTAGCCTATCCTGTTTCCAGCTGATTTTCCTGACCTAAGAATCCAACTGGGGTCTGCTGCATTGCAGGCGGATTCTTTACCAACTGAGCCATCAGGGAAGCCCCTAAAAGTGATTTTTACATTCTGGTTATTAAAGGTGACTTACGTAACACTATGTTTAATAAATGTTTTGCATTTTCAGTTCAGTAATATAATGCTTAGAGCTAACTGGGCCATGCTTAAGTCGCTCAGCCATGTCCGGCTCAGCAATTTCGTGGACTGTAGCCGACCAGGCTCCTCTGTCCATGAGATTCTCTAGGCAAGGATACTGGAATGAATTGGCATGCTTCCTCTAGGAAATCCAATCCAGGGATTGAACACATGCCTTCTGTGTCTCCTGCATTGGCAGGCAGATTCTTTTACCCTTCTTTTATTAGGAAGCCCCTTAGAGCTAACAAGATAAATTCTTGTTAGCTCTAGATAATTAGCATCAGATAATTATAAGTGAATCTTATGGAGCTATTAACATCTATCATTGTATCATTAACTCTGGTAGTTAAATTTGTGCTTTTATCTGTATAAGAAAAAAAAGGAAAGCATTACTAATAATGGTATATTAATTTTGTCATATTCCATATAAATATTAGAAGAAGGAAAAAGTAAACACCTATGATAAAACCTATATATATTTTTAGTAGCAAAAAGGATATAAATCACCTAAACAGGGCACAGTTAAGTCCAGTGGGATACAGGAGTATGAAATAAAAGTGAAGGGTGAGTAAAAAAATATGAGAATAGGGCTTGTACAAATAGATTTCATCATCAATTGGGATAAAATGAACAGGCACATGCAACGTGCTTAGGTAAAAAAAAAACATTGCTAGTGGGCAGAAGAGATATTTAAAATTGAAATTATAAATTAAAACTAATGTTTATCATTGTACACGTATTTGTGTGCAAAACTTAAACATCACAAAACTTGAGTGATTTTTTTAAGAAACAGACTTTTTGTGAACTTGAGAAAAATAGAATCAATATTTGAAATTACTTGACAATGCTTGATGAAGTAAAATAGTTATTTTTATGTATTTTAAAGTAAGAATCAAATAATAAGTGTCAAAGCAGGTACATGTGTGCTCAGTCGTGTCCAACCCATTGGCCACCCTGTGGACTGTAGCCCACCAGGCTCCTCTATACATGGAACTTTCCAGGAAAGAATACTGGAGTGGGTTATCATTTCCTCCTTCAGAGTATCATCCTGTAACAGGGATTGAACCCACGTCTCTTGTGTCTACAGCATTGGGAGGTGGATTCCTTACCACTGGACCACCTGGGAAGCTCCATAATACTAACTCTAAAGGGGGAGAAAAGTAATCTTCTGTCTACCATTTGCAGGGAAGCACAGTTGGTTGGACTCGAAAATATCTCTTTGCCATGCATATTATTGTAAACAGATAAGGTAGGAAAACCCTTGAGAAAAGAACCCAGCAAGTCTTCCTTGACATAAGATAAGCCATATTTGGCCTAAGGCGTTTTGTGATATAAGTCTGTTCATAATAATTCCCCTTGAGTGCTGTGCTTAGTTGCTCAGTCATGTCTGACTCTTTGCAGCCCTTTGGACAATAGCCCACCAAGCTCCTCTGTCCGTGGGATTTTTCCGGCAAGAATATTGGAGTGGGGTTGCCATTTTCTTCCTCCAGGGGATCATCCCAACCCAGGAATCGAACCCACATTTCCTGTGTATCCAGCACTGCAGGCAGCTTTTTTGCACCCCACTCCAGTAAACTTAAACGTGTAAAATGCCATGGACAGAGGAGCCTGGTAGGCTGCAGACCATGGGGTCACTAAGAGTTGGAAACGACTGAGTGACTTAACTTTCACTTTTGACTTTAATGCATTGCAAAAGGACATGGCAACCCACTCCAGTGTTCTTGCCTGGGGAATCCCAGGGACGGCGGAGCCTGGTGGGCTGCCGTCTGTGGGGTCGCACAGAGTCTGACATGACTGAAGCAAATTAGAAACAGCAGCAGCAGCCATCAGGGAAGCCTTACCCTTGAATCAGTTCAGTTCTGTTCAGTTCAGTCACTCAGTCGTGTCCGACTCTTTGTGACCCCATGAATCGCAGCATGCCAGGCTTTCCTGTACATCACCAACACCCGGAGTTCACTCAGACTCACGTCCATCGAGTCGGGGATGCCATCCAGCCATCTCATCCTCCGTCATCTCGTTCTCCTCCTGCCCCCAATCCCTCCCAGCATCAGAGTCTTTTCCAAGGAGTCAACCTGTTTCAGCTTTAGCATCATTCCTTTCAAAGAACATCCAGGACTGATCTCCTTCAGAATGGACTGGTTGGATCTCCTTGCAGTCCAAGGGACTCTCAAAGAGTCTTCTCCAACACCACAGTTCTAAAGCATCAATTCTTCGGCGCTCAGCCTTCTTCACAGTCCAACTCTCACATCCATACATGACCACAGGAAAAACCATAGACTTGACTAGATGAACCCTTGTTGGCAAAATAATGTCTCTGCTTTTGAATATGCTATCTAGGTTGGTCATAACGTTCCTTCCAAGGAGTAAGTGTCTTTTAATTTTATGGCTGCAGTCACCATCTGCAGTGATTTTGGAGCCCAGAAAAATAAAGTCTGACACTGTTTCCCCATCTATTTCCCATGAAGTGATGGGACAGGATGCCATGATCTTCATTTTCTGAATGTTGAGCTTTAAGCCAACTTTTTCACTCTCCACTTTCACTTTCATCAAGAGGCTTTTTAGTTCCTCTTCACTTTCAGCCATAAGGGTGGTGTCATCTGAGCGTATTGATATTTCTCCCAGCAATCTTGATTCCAACTTGTGTTTCTCCCAGTCCAGCTTTTCTCATGATGTACTCTGCATATAAGTTAAATAAACAGGGTGACAGTATACAGCCTTGACGAACTCCTTTTCCTATTTGGAACCAGTCTGTTGTTCCATGTCCAGTTCTAACTGTTGCTTCCTGACCTGCATACAAATTTCACAAGAGGCAGATCAGGTGGTCTGGTATTCCCATCTCTTTCAGAATTTTCCACAGTTTATTGTGATCCACACAGTCAAAGGCTTCGGCATAGTCCATAAAGCAGAAACAGATGTTTTTCTTTTTTTTTTATATTTTATTTTGTTTTTAAACTTTATATAATTGTATTAGTTTTGCCAAATATCAAAATGAATCCATCACAGGTATACGTTTTTCTTGAACTCTCTTGCTTTTTCTATGACCCAGCAGATATTGGCCATTTGATCTCTGGTTCCTCTGCCTTGATAACCAGCTTGAACATCAGGAAGTTCACGGTTCACATATTTTTGAAGCCTGGCTTGGAGAATTTTGAGCATTACTTTACTAGTGTGTGAGATTAATCTAATTTTGTGGTAGTTTGAACATTCTTTGGCATTGTCTTTCTTTGGGATTGGAATGAAAACTGACATTTTCCAGTCCTGTAGCCACTGCTGAGTTTTCCAAATTTACTAGCATATTGAGTGCAGCACTTTCACAGCATCATCTTTCAGGATTTGAAATAATTCAACTGGAATTCCATCACCTCCACTACCATTGTTTATAGTGATGCTTTCTAAGGCCCACTTGACTTCACATTCCAGGATGTCTAGCTCCAGGTGAGTGATCACACCATCATGATTATCTGGATTATGAAGTTCTTTTTTGTACAGTTCTTCTGTGTATTCTTGCCACCTCTTCTTAATATCTTCTGCTTCTGTTAGTTTCATACCATTTCTGTCTTTTATTGAGCCCATCTTTGCATAAAATGTTCCCTTGGTATCTGTAATTTTCTTGAAGAGATCTCTAATCTTTCCCATTATGTTGTTTTCCTCCCATTTCTTTTCATTGATCACTGAGGAAGGCTTTCTTATCTCTTCTTGCTATTCTTTGGAACTCTGCATTCAGATGCTTATATCTTTCCTTTTCTCCTTTGCTTTTCGCTTCTCTTCTTTTCACAGCTATTTGTAAGGCCTCCCCAGACAGCCATTTTGCTTTTTTGCATTTCGTTTCCATTGAGATGGTCTTGATCCTGTCTCCTATACAATGTCATGAACCTCATTCCATAGTTCATCAGGCTCTCTATCAGACGTAGTCCCTTAAATCTATTTCTCATTTTCATTGTATAATCATATGGCATTTGATTTAGGTCATACCTGAATGGTGTAGTGGTTTTCCCCACTTTCTTGAATTTAAGTCTCAATTTGGCAAAAAGGAGTTCATGATCTGAGCCACAGTCTGCTCCTGGTCTTGTTTTTGTTGACTATATAGAGCTTCTCCATCTTTGGCGGCAAAGAATATAATTGATCTGATTTTGGTGTTGACCATCTGGCGATGTCCATGTGTAGAGTCTTCTCCTGTGTTGTTGGAAGAGGGTGTTTGCTATGACCTGTGTGTTCTCTTGGCAAATCTCTATTAGCCTTTGCCCTGCTTCATTCCGTATTCCAAGGCCAAATTTGCCTGTTACTGCAGGTGTTTCTTGACTTCCTACTTTTGCATTCCGGTCCCCTATAATGAAAAGGACATATTTTTTGGGTGTTTGTTCTAAAAAGTCATGTAGGTCTTCACAGAACCGTTCAAATTCAGCTTCTTCAGCATTACTCGTTGAGGCATAGACTTGGATTACTGTGATGCTGAATGGTTTGCCTTGGAAACGAACAGAGATCATTCTGTCATTTTTGATATTGCATCCAATTACTGCATTTTGGACTCTTTTGTTGACCATGACGGCTACTCCATTTCTTCTAAGGGATTCCTCCCTGCAGTAGTAGATACAATGGTCATCTGAGTTAAGTTCACCCACTCCAGTCCATTTTAGTTTATTGATTCCTAGAATGTCGACATTCACTCTTGCCATCTCCTGTTTGACCACTTCCAATTTGCCTTGATTGATGGACCTAACATTTCTGTTTCCTATGGAATATTGCTCTTTACAGCACCAAACCTTGCTGCTAGGACCAGTCACATCCACAACTGGGTATTGTTTTTGCTTTGGCTCCATCCCTTCATTCTTTCTGGAGTTATTTCTCTACTGATCTCCAGTAGCATAT
>NW_011495072.1:15699127-15703582 GCF_000754665.1 Bison bison bison | reverse complement strand
GTGGTTTGCCATTCCCTTCTCCAGTGGACCACATTCTGTCAGACCTCTCCACCATGACCCTCCCGTCTTAGTTGGCCCCACAGGGGAAGGCTTAGTTTCATTGACTTAGACAAGGCTGTGGTCCTAGTGTGATTAGACTGACTTGTTTTCTGTGATTATAGTTTCAGTGTGTCTGCCCTCTGATGCCCTCTTGCAACACTTACCATCTTACTTGGCTTTCTCTTACCTTGGACATGGGGTATCTCTTCACGGTTGCTCCAGCAAAGTGCGGCCGCTGCTCCTTACCTTGGATGAGGGGTATCTCCTCACCACCTCCCCTCCTGACCTTGAACGTGGAATAGTTCCTCTAGGCCCTCTTGGGCCCAGGCAGCCCTTGAGTAGATCTCAGTAATTAATGATCTTAAGGCAACAAAATAATGCAGAAGCAAACAGCTGTTACCAGGCAAAAGGAGTAACGATAGCAAAGATAGTATTATCAGGTTGTAAGTGCTGCTAGTGCTCTTTCAGTGGTAAAGATCAACCTGAAGCACTCAATCAGCAGATCAACTGGAATCTAAGAGATAATATATTGACTTTTTCTGACCCTCATGACTTCCTTCAACTAAAGCTTGGACTCTGTAAACTATCCAGGCCACCCTTTATGAATATGCATGTTGTTGTTGTTGAGTGGCTGAAGTGAAAGTGAAAGTGAAGTCACTCAGTCGTGTCCGACTCTTTGCGACCCCATGGACTGTGACCTACCAGGCTCCTTCCTCCATGGGATTCTCCAGGCAAGAGTACCAGAGTGGGTTGCCATTTCCTTCTCCAGGGGATCTTCCCGACCCAGGGATCGAACCCAGATCTCCTGCATTCCAGGCAGACGCTTTAACCTCTGAGCCACCAGGGAACCCAGTTGAGTTGCTAAGTTGTGTCCAAATCTTCATGACCCCATGGACTGAAGCCCGCCAGACTTTACTGTCCTTCACTATCTCCTAGAGATTGCTCAATATCATGTCCACTGAATCACTTACACCATCCAACCATCTCATCCTCTGTTGCTCCCTTTACTTCCTGCCCTCAATCTTTCCCTGCATCAGGGTCTTTTCCAGTGAGTCAGCTCTCCACATCAGGTGGCCAAAGTATAGGAGTTTCAGCTTTAGCACCAGTCCTTCCAATAAATATTCAGAGTTGATTTCCTTTTGGATTGATTGGTTTGATCTCCTTGCAGTCCAAGGGACTCTCAAGAGTCTTCTCCAGCACCACAATTCAAAAGTATCAATTCTTTGGTGCTCAGCCTTCTTTATGGTCCAGCTCTCACATCTGTACCTAACTACTGGAAACACTGTAGCTTTGACTGTATAGATCTTTGCCAGCAAAGTGATGTCTCTGTTTTTTTAATATGCTGTCCAATATTCTTCCCCTGGAAAATCCCATTGATGGAGGAGCCTGGTAGGCTGCAGTCCATGGGGTCACGAAGAGTCAGACCCTTAGTGAACGACTTCACTTTCACTTTTCATTTTCATGCATTGGAGAAGGAAATGGCAATCCACTCCAGTGTTCTTGCCTGGAGAATCCCAGGAATGGGGGAGCCTGGTGGGCTGCCATCCTGGCATCAGAGACTTTTCTAGTGAGTCAGCTCTTTGCATGAGGTGGCCAAAGTATTAGAGTTTCAGCTTCAACAGCAGTCCTACCAATGAACACCCAGGACCTGTCTCCTTTAGGATGGACTGGTTGGATCTCCTTGCAGTCCAAAGGACTCGCAAAGAGTCTTCTCCAACACCACAGTTCAAAAGCATCAGTTCTTCGGCACTCAGCTTTCTTTATAGTCCAACTCTCACATCCATACATGACCACTGGTAAAACCATAGCGTTAATTAGACTGACCTTTGTTGACAAAGTAATGTCTCTGCTTTTTAATATGCTGTCTAGATTGGTCATAACTTTCCTTCCAAGGAGTAAGCATCTTTTAATTTCATGGCTGCAATCGCTATCTGCAGTAATTTTGGATCCCAGAAAAATAAAGTTAGCCACTGTTTCCACTGTTTGCCCATCTATTTGCCATGAAGTAATGGGACCAGATGCCATGGTCTTAGTTTTCTGAATGTTTAGCTTCAAGCCGCTTTTTCACTCTCCTCTTTCACTTTCATCAAGAGGCTCTTTAGTTCTTCACTTTCTGCCATAAGGGTGGTGTCATCTGCATATCTGAGGTTGTTGTTATTTCTCCCTGCAGTCTTGATTCCAGCTTGTGCTTCCTCATGGCTTATTAATAACAGCCAATAATAATGACTTAACAGTAGAAGGATCCGTAGCAGTAAAGGATTAAATGGCTCCATCTTCTTGTTCTTTGAACCCTCTTTGTAAGTGTCTTTTTGTAAAATACCATGTCTTACTCTCTCAAGTGTTTTTGATGAGGTATAAAAATGAAGTCAGTATTGCTACAAGACCTCTCTAAAATGGAGCTGGGAGGCCATTGAGGGTTGTGACTTACACATTTCTCAGGATGGAATCTCATCTTTTGATCACTTACTATCCTAATAAAGCCATCTACTAGAGACTCAAGGTATTTTTCAGACCCTTATTGTAAAATGAGTAGCAACAGCCATCCCTCAGGACAAATATTTCCTTTCTCTCATTAGAGTAAAACCACATGGCCTTTATAATCCCCTTACATTGTCTCTTCTTTGAAACAGACTTGAGGTTTTATCCTAATCTGTGTTTCCAAAAATGGGATTCTTAAGACCCCCATTTTTTTTTTTTTTTTGCAGCCTTCTTTATTTTTGTTTGCCGGTTGGTTGGTCGACAGTGGTTGGATTGGTCGGATTACAAAGGACAGGAGTGTCCCTAGTCAGTGTTAGATCTTCAGAACCTAGTACAGTGCCTGATGTGTATTATCATGTAATGATTAATAGAGTAACTATAGGTTATGACGAACACAAAATAGCAACTACTGGTTAACAGTAATAGGTAGTTTGCTGTATGTCCACTGTAAGTTCCTTAAATCGATTGTTCATGTAATTATTTCAACAACTCTGTAAAGTCAATGCTATTATTTTCACTATTCTATTGGAAAAAATAAGGCAACTAGAAGTATTGAGCAATTGGTATTATGTGTCAGGGAGGGGGAAAATATCCCTCCTATATCCCTCTTGAATTCCTGTGGCTTGACTAATAATAAAATTGACACAGGACAGATTAACAGGAGAAAAAGGAACAAGTTTTAATTCATGGGCATAGAGGTCTCATAAAAATACAACCTAGAAAGTGGCCAAATCATGTACTTTTTATACTTTTTAGACAAAGAAACAGTACATTCATGAGGAATTGACAGGACAGTACAGGCTTTGAGTGCTTAATTAATGAAGAATCAAAACTGAGTTTGGGTTTGAAAGAGAAAATTAAACAAGCAGAAAATTTGTTTTAACAGGTGTTTCAGCCCTGAATTCCCTGTCTCTGGCAATAAGGGTGTCCTTCTACCTCCAGATGTAGAAAACATACCTTTTGCATGACATTTATTTTCTTCTTTCAGGGTGACAAGGAGAGTCAAAGCATCCCTTTTACATTGATCATTTCTTAAGTAACTTTAACTTAAAACAGCATGTCGTTAAGGCATATTTTGGGACCCCGACAGATGCATGTTTTGTGAATATGAATATAGCTCAAAAAGCAGCTAGACTAAATTGTGTGCCCTCTGTGTGTGGCCTTCTAGTTCTGTATAACTAAAGACAATTACATCTCTAAGTTTGAATGGGCTCACTACAGGTCAGGCTTCTCAAGAATTTTTAGGCTCATTTGGGGAAAAATGCCGTTAGGAGGAAAAAACAAAAGAAAGCAATTTACTAAAAGCTGTCTTCCTAAGATAAAATTTAAACATTGTTTCTGAGCTTAATTTAGGCAGATGTGATCATAGCTGGAGTTGACAGAACTGTTTTTTCCCTACCTATACGCCATTTCATCCGCTGACCTGGCTTCACCACTTTTTCTGCTTCTAAAACAAATTAATAAGTAAACAGACACAGAAAGCGAAATACAAAGGCTGCTTTGCTCTATCACCTGTATCAGTAGCAAGGATTCATTCAAATCTTCCTACCACCAGTTGATCCCAGAATTTCGCCATTTGGACCCACAATCTTTTTGACAATATATCTTCCAGCTCCAAATCAGAGAAATACTTTAAACTTCTTTCACAAGGTTAGCAAGAGTATGAAACCAAGCAGGACCCTGTGGTGCTCCTGTGCACAAAAGCCTTTCTGTGTCTTTCATTTCTTATTTGTAGGAAATAGACTTCACTCAGCCTCCATGACCTTCCCTGAGTTCCAAAGACCAGGTTCAAATAGTTGCTAATCAGGGAGGGTAGGGGTTGTTTTATATATAGATAGATGTAAACACACACACACACACACACATACATACATACATACATACATACATACATACATACATACATACATACATACATACATACATATCTTTGAGCTC
>NW_011495072.1:15678244-15699027 GCF_000754665.1 Bison bison bison | reverse complement strand
ATATATATATATATCTTTGAGCTCTTCTGTGGAAACTAAAGCCCCCACAAAATGGAAGATGTTAATTATTGATGAAGCATTCTTCACTCCAGAGAGGAGGTCACCTTTTGATAACTTTGAAACAAGAGAAGCCTAACACAAGACCACCTGACTCCAGATTAAAGAAATGCAGGCCCTACACACTCCCTAACCCTTATCAGCAGCTCTGCCTCTTAACTATGAAATTCCTAACAATCTCCCCCAGCCCCACCCAGGTGTGAACACAGTTTTAAGGGCAGTAGCCCACTGTGGCCCTCTTTTGCCTGGCAAAGCAATAAAGCTGTGTTTTTCCTCCTTCACCCAAAACTTTTTGTCTCTTAAGATCCAGTTAGGTGCCAGTGCACAGAGGCTGGGTTTTGGAAACAATTAGTTTCAGTATCTTTATTCCGTTGGTACCACAATTCATACACTTTCAGATGTCTTTGGACACAATTGCCTAAGTTTTTTATTTTCAGTGTAACACATGACACTTTTAAAAAGAAAGGAGTATGACATTTCAGTGGACATTCCCAAATTTTTCTATGCATTATGAGACTGAATCTAAAGCTGAACTTGGATACCATAGCAGACAGACTTTTCAGATCCCATGAGGTAAAAAAAGGAGGTTCTTAAATTCAGGATTTTAGTGCGAAAGAGGGAAAACTCCACAAAGAAGTACTAACTTTTAACAATCACAAATATGAAAAGATGTGGAAATACTGGAACAGTTGTCTCTTAGGGCTTTATTGTTGTATCATTTGAAATGAAGTAGTAGAATATTGCAACAATTAACAACTGCATACAACAGGAAGCTTATCAAATATGACAGTTTTATAATTTCTAAAATGATACGTGTATCAAATTTAAGATCTTCAATTCTAGAAATGCACGGTGTTCATCTCATTGCCAATCATTTAAAAATGTCCCTTCAAAAAATATCTGCAGGAATTTTCAAATGGTCGTTGAATCTAATTGGTGAGAACTTCTAAAAATTTACTGGACTTTGTGTGAAATTACGTTCATTAAAAACTGAAATGAAATATTAGGATTTGAAAAGAGTGTTTCAAGCCAGCATTTTATTTTATATAAAACTAAATCCTTTTTGTCAAAAGGAGAAGCACAGCTAAAGCAGTAGATAAAAATCAAGAAAAGACTTTAAACAATGATTTGAATAAAAATAATAAAATTTAGTATATAAGATGAATGACAAATTGAAGGAAACAAATCAGTAAAATTCAACAGTATTTACTTAAAGGCACCCAATGCCAATTACATGAGTTTTATTTTATAATTTTTATGATAATCACAGTCTGGCTACTGTTCTACCACACAGTCTAATTCATTTGTATGTCTTAAAGTCAGATCACCTATTTTCTTGATACTTGTATCTTTTTTCCTTTTTTGCTTGATGGATCTCTTCTCTGTTGTCAAGAAGGAAAGAATTTTCCTCTGCTCTTCTAAGTTCTTTTGGCTGGTTTTAAAATTAAATTGGGATGAGACAGATAAACAGGAGAGAATAAAACAAAGGTTTAATAACATATATTCAGGGTAATTGTGGTGCTGGAGAAGACTCTTGAAAGTCCCTTGTACCACAAGGAGATACAACTAGTCAGTCCTAAAGGAAATCAATCCTGAATATTTACTGAAAGGATTGATACTGAAGCTGAAACTCCAGTACTTTGGCTACCTGATACGAAGAGCCCACACATTGGAAAAGACCCTGATGCTGGGAAAGATTGGGGGCAGGGCGAGAAGGAGATGACAGAGGATGAAATGGTTAGATAGCATCACCAACTCAGTGGACATGAATCTGAGCAAACACCTGGACATAGTGAAAGACAGGGGAGCCTGGTGGGCTGCAGTCCATGGAGTCTCAAAGAGTTGGACACAACTTAGGAATTGAAAAATAACATACAGAGGAGAGACCCAGGAAAACTGACTAACTCATCAAAATGGCCAAAACCCTCACCTTAAACACTGTCTTCAGCTAAAGAACAAAGACGTTAGGAGAGGTGGTTTGGGTACTTTAGAGGAAATGAATGCAATTCACATGGAGATAGAAAACAAATGTTTAGGTAAACAAAGGTTTACTTTGTCATGCAGAGACAATAAGAAATAGAGTAGACTCTGCCAAGCTCCTAGGCATCACAACTAGCTCATATACTTTGCATCTCTATGGATAGCTCTATTCCAGGAGAAAGTCCTTTGTCTGAATTCACTTTGGCAGCTAAAGTGGAGGTAACAATAAAAACTTTCTGAATATTCTATTTCTTAAAAATAATCAGCCTGAATAGATCCTGCCAAAGAGCCACATTTGGGGATGGCATATTTTGCTCCCCTACACTGTCAATTTTTTGTTAAATATTTGTCAAATATTCAAAAGCAGAGACGTTAGTTTGCCAACAAAGGTCCGTCTAGTCAAGGCTATGGTTTTTCCTGTGGTCATGTATGGATGTGAGAGTTGGACTGTGAAGAAGGCTGAGCGCCAAAGAATTGATGCTTTTGAACTGTGGTGTTTGAAAAGACTCTTGAGAGTCCTTTGGACTGCAAGGAGATCCAACCAGTCCATTCTAAAGGAGATCAGTCCTGGGTGTTCTTGGGAGGGAATGATGCTAAAGCTGAAACTCCAGTACTTTGGCCACCTCATGCGAAGAGTTGACTCATTGGAAAAGAATGATGCTGGGAGGGATTGGGGGCAAGAGGAGAAGGGGACGACAGAGGATGAGATGACTGGATGGCATCACTGACTCGATAGACATGAGTTTGGGTGAACTCCAGGAGTTGGTGATGGACAGGAAAGCCTGGAGTGCTGTGATTCATGGAGTCACAAAGAGTCGGACACAACTGAGCAACTGAACTGACTGACAGTGTCAATTGCAAAATGTAGTCTTTGAGAGTCAACATTTTGTTTCAACTCTTCTGAAAATCAAGTGACTATTAGTTGATTCGTTGCAGAATGACTTGTTCTGCTGAACTTTGCTAAGGGTGTAATTAAAAGCATACCATACTGCACGAATCTAAGAGGGGAATAGCAAACAAAGAACAGAGAAAATGCAAATAGCTATGTCCAGGGGATTAGTAAACAATATTAATTGAGGACAAACTGGCATCAGGAAGTAGCATGAGGGATTTAGGCAATGGATACTATGTCATCTTAAACCAGAAATCAAAAGCTAAGTGAACAACACTCATAAAGAAGTTACAACAGTAAGCAAACACATGACTGTAAACATCTGTAGGCACCAAGAAGATATTAATCTCCATAATGATAGTCAAAACTTGCTTTTAAGAAATATCTGTTTTTTAAAGAGGCAAGATTTAATCTCAGGAAAGTCATTTCACCTTTCAGTTCGGAGCATAGAAAGAAAGCGTTAGTCCCCACTAAATCAATGGTAAAGAATCTGCCTGCGATGCAACATGCGTTCAATCCCTGGGTCAGGAAAATTGCCCTGGACAAGGAAATGGCAAACTCACTCCAGTATTCTTGCCTGGGAATTCCCATGGAAAGAGGACTCTGGCAGGCTACATTCCATGGGGTCACAAAGAGTTAGACATGACTTAGCAAGTAAACAAGTGGGAAAAGTTTTGGGCCAGTGGATCAGCAGCAGCTGGTTACAAGATTCTCAAATAGATGCACATATGTTGTAACCATTTGTATTTAACAGATTCACATCATTATTCTGGAGGAACATATCGTGTTAAATCTGCCCTTAGTGACAATGAGTCTTCCTGATTATGAGTTCTAAAAGGGGATTGTCAAATTTAACTACTCCAATGTCCTGAATGTATTACTTTAAAAAAAAAAAAAAAAGCCCAAGCCGATTTAAATAGCTATTCCAGGTTTAAAGTTCAGTCGAGAACAGTAGGCTTGAATTTAATTCTCTTGACTATTTTCCTACACATCACATTGCCTTCTTCATCACATAGGCAATTATACCCAGCGTAAAAATGAACTGCCTTCACTGCCATCCTGAAGAAGGATATAATAAAGCCAGCTTTGGTGAAAATTAATAATTTGGCTATTTCTCCAACTTTGAATGTTCCAAATATAGATACCTATAAGCTACTTCTTTCCTGACAGCTCAAATAATAACTCTATAAAATATTATGTCTATACCCTGCTGATATTATAATAGACTTTTGCTTCAGTCTTCCAGCACCATTGTATAGCTTCAAAAGAACACTGTGTCCTCCGCTATTTTGTGAAATCAAAATAACAATTTTCTTTAGCTCCATTATTTTTACTGTGGAGCTGCAGAAACTTAAAAGTTTATTAACATGTTTCAACTGTTAGTAAATTGCTTTTGCTTCCTTTGGAATAGAAAGTAATGAACATGCACTGAGACTTTGGGGGTTCTTTCAATTACAGAGTGGACCAAAGAAGATTTTTTTTTTTTTTAAATAAAGATCTTAATTTATGAAAGTCAAGTCTGCTGTTTTACAGCATTCTTTTAGAATGCTGTATACACATGGTTTGTAGTATCTAAAGCTCAACCTGAGTATGTTTTTTTCTAATGTATAAACTAAGGATAGAGTTTGAGTTTTTTTGCAATAAACATTACCTAACCAAACACAGGTGTGCCTCACAGCAAAACCAATTTAGTGACACTCGGTTGTGCTGAAAGAAAGTACAGCATTCGTTCGCAGGGCACTAAGCAAAGAGTAAATGTGGTTCATGTACAAAAAACCTGAACTCCTCAATGGTTTTCAGGGAAGAGTTTTTAATGGAAGTTTTTGGGGTAAAGCTACAGGTGCACTGATTTTCTCCTGATTACTTAGTGGTGAGGTAACAAGGTGTTCCAGGAGTCTCAATAATCAACCCCTCTGCTTCTGACCAGTCTGGGATCTCAGCATCTTCAACGTGGGCAGGTGGGGTGGAGGGGTTAGGCCTAATGTTTTTTGACTGCTTTTCTTTTGTTTCTACATTCCTTCACATCTCTAATTAGTAACTGCTTGAATCCACTCTTTGCTACTCATGGAAGGTATGGGAGACTAAAGCCTTTTTCTGCAAACAAGAAATAGGTGGCAAGGAAAGGAAACCCAGGAGACCCATAGGGTCCTGCTCAGTTTCAATCTCCCTTTTGCTTGATACTCCTCAGTTCTAGTGGAGAAAGGTATGGGACAAGAAGGGGAATAAGGCTTTGAATAGAGAGGTTCATCATAAACTGAGGAGAGGAATTCAGTTTTAGGGAGATGCAGTTTCATAAGAAAAAAACTCAGCATCAAGTTCAACCTGAACTTACTTAGTTGATCTTAACTTTCTTCAAATTATGGTTTGTAAACTGATAGGAAAAATCTGTATTAGTACTAGAGGCAATTCCATAATGATTGAAAAATGTAGGGAATTGTGGCTGGACCCTGGGAATGCGTATCTACCCTAAGATTCATGTTAGGAGGAAATATATATGTGGAAGATTGTAAGAGGTAAAGGAGGCTGGTCATGCAACAGTTGATTTTGAAATTTTTGCATCTACAGAATCTGTTTGTACAGGTACATCTACTTAAAGGTTTGCAAATTTTTGTAATCTGCATGTCTGTATCCATAACATCATTTTATTTTGAGATGAATGTAGGGCATCAAATACTTTCATACGCTACTGATGAATTCTGTAGTTGGTAAATATTTGTACATTTCTGACAAAGCTACAAATGAAGCTAATATTTGGTACTGATCATAGGGTTAGCTAGCAAATACAGAAAATATAAGGAAAAATTAGTTCATATTATAAATGAAACATGACAAACTCAGTTTTTTATTTGTATATACTATATATTTACATGTAAATTACATTTTTAGCATATTATTATTTTCTTATTTGTATAAACTATATATTTACTTGTAAATTACATTTTTATATATTAAATGCATATTCATTATTATTTTCTCCAAAGTGTATACACATATACATAGAAATATATATGTGAATTTATTTGACATTTAATTGACAGTTATTCCTGGGCTATGATTATCTGAATGATTTTATTAGCAATGATTTCTTCTTTCTATTATTTCTATGTTATTTTTTAATAACATAAAAATTAAACTTTCTTATTTATAAATAATCAGATGATATTTTCCTATTTTGGTTCTATGATTCTTATTTTAGTACCACAAAAGTGTTTTTTATTTTGTGGTCATTTATGTACAGATTTTGGAGAAAGGAATGGCAATCTACTCCAGTATTCTTGCCTGGAGAATTCCATGGACAGAGAAGCCTGACAGGTTGCAGTCCATGGGGTCGCAAAGAGTCAGACACGACTGAGTGACACACACACACACACACAGGCACACACACGTACAAATTTTGGGGCTTCCCATGTGGTGCTAATGCTAAAAGAACCCACCAGCCAGTGTGGAAGACTTAAGAGATGAAGTTTGATCCCTGAGTCTAAAGATCCCCTGGGAGAGGGCATGGCAACTCATTCCAGTGTTCTTGCCTGGAGAATCCCATGGGCAGAGGAGGCTGGCAGACTATAGTCCATAGAGTCACACAGGGTTCAGTTCAGTTCAGTCGCTCAGTCATGTCCGACTCTTTGCCACCCCATGAATCACAGCACGCCAGGCCTCCCTGTCCATCACCAACTCCCGGAGTTCACTCAGACTCACGTCCATCGAGTCATTGATGCCATCCAGCCATCTCATCCTCTGTTGTCCCTTTCTCCTCCTGCCCCCAATCCCTCCCAGCATCAGTCTTTTCCAATGAGTCAACTCTTTGCATGAGGTGGCCAAAGTACTGGAGTTTCAGCTTCAGCATCATTCCTTCCAAAGAAATCCCAGGGCTGATCTCCTTCAGAATGGACTGGTTGGATGTCCTTGCAGTCCAAGGGACTCTCAAAGAGTCTTCTCCAACACCACAGTTCAAAAGCATCAATTCTTTGGCACTCAGCCTTCTTCACAGTCCAACTCTCACATCCGTACATGACCACAGGAAAACCATAGCCTCGACTAGATGAACCTTTGTTGGCAAAGTAATGTCTCTGCTTTTGAATATGCTATCTAGGTTGGTCATAACTTTCCTTCCAAGGAGTGAGTGTCTTTTAATTTCATGGCTGAACCAAAATGACTTAGCAGGATATGTACATATGTTATCTCTTTTTTAAACTTCCTAAAATGATACAAGGTATTAATGCAATCATGTTGGTCAGATGTTTGGTCAATATATGTAATATGTAAAAGAAATAAGTGAATAATTCTTAGTAGCCCCTTACACTCATTAATACTTTTTGAAATAACAATGTCTTTTTTTTTTTAATAACTAATTTGACTTCCTTTCTGTGGTTAACTTATAAAACACCAGGGATCAATTCAGCAACATTTTTCTTTTTCTTTTTCTTTTTGCCATGCATGCAATGTACCATTATTATTCAGAGGCACTAATTAAACTCTGCTCAACCCAGGGGAGACATTAGTCGGATAGAGCTGCCACCTGCTGTGAGCCTAATGATCTTGATGTAAGAGATATTATTAAGGAAGAAGGAATATCTTAGATTTAAAGTTAAAATCATTGAAATTACTCCACATACTCATATGATCACTCCACATACTCATCCTTTCCCAAGTAAAATTTTGTATTTTTGCATTGTTTCTTCTTAGTTTTCAAAAATCCTTTAGAGCATAGTATCAATTCTAACCGTAGGAATTTCCATTATCTCCATGCATTCTAAGATTGCCACTCTTAAGTTAGCCATTCTTCTTCAGTACTTGGCCAACAGGATAAGGGAAAGGTTTCTTGGTGGCTGCTATTGACAGAAATTTTGATAGAAATCCACTACTACCACAGTTAACAGCTACTGGGTGGTTACAAGCACTGCTGTAAATACACGTTAACTCCTTTCACCTTTTACCAGGTAGAAAACATCTTCGTCACAATTGTGGATAAAATAACTCTAAATTGCCTTTATTGTCCTTTTGTATGACTTCTTATTTAGCTTTCAGTAAGCCTGAGAAATGATTGAGATTTATGAAAACCTGTTTGTTTTCTTGGAAAAGCATTAATTTCAAGACCTACATATGACATAAAAAATTAGGTTTTGTTTTTTTTTGGCTTGCTAAGTGTTCTACTGTGTTCACATCTGTGTGAAAAGCAACTTGATTACTAATTTAAATGAATTTTTAAATTGATTTTGATATTTTCCAGGTGATTCACTCTTTTGTTGTTGTTCAGTGGCTCAGTCGTGTCCAGCTCTTTTCGATCCCATTGATTGTAGCACTCCAGGCACCCCTCTCCTGCACTATTTCCTGGAATTTGTTCAAATTCATGTCCATTGAGGTACTATCAAACATCTTATCCTGTACTGCCCCCTTCTGCTTTTGCCTTCAGTCTTTTCCAGGATCAGGGTCTTTTCCCAATGAGTTGGCTCTTTGCATCAGAGAGCCAAAGTATTGGGGAACTTCAGCTTCAGCATCGGTCCTTTCAAAGAATATTGAGGGTGATTTCCTTTAGGATTAACTGTTTTGATCTCCTTGAGTTCAAGGGACTGTCAAGAGTCTTCTCCAACTCCCCAGTTCAAAAGCAATAATTCTTTGATACTGATCCTTCTTTATGGTTGACCTCTCACATCCATACGTGCTACTGGAAAACCATAGCTTGGACTTACGGACAGTTGTCAACAAAGTCATGTCCCTGCTTTTTAATATGATAAGTTTGTAATAGCTTTACTTCTAAGGAGCATGCATCTTTTCATTTCATGGCTGTAGTCACCAGCTGCAGTGATTTTGGAGCCCAAGAAAATAAAGTCTGTCACTGTTTCCATTGTTTCCTCCAACTGTTTGCAATGTAGTGATGGGACTGGATGCCATGATCTTTGTTTTTTGAATGTTGAGTTTTAAGACAGTTTCTTCACTCTTCTTTTTCACCTTCATCAAGAGGCTCTTTAGTTCTACTCTGCTTTGTACCATTAGAATGGTATGATTTCTCTGAGATTGTTGAAATTTCTCCTGGCAATCTTGATTCCAACTTGTGATTCATCCAGCCTAGCATTTTGCATGATGAACTGTGCATTTATATTAAATAAGCAGGGTAACAATATAGAGCCTTGACATACTCCTTTCCCAATTTTGAACCAGTCCATTGTTCTTTGTCTGGTTTTAACTGTTACTTCTTGACCCAAAAGAATTTCTCAGAATTTACTGTGACACTAACCTTTCTTAGGATTTACTCAACCTTTTTCTCTTAATCAACGTAGAGCTAAAAGGCAGACTGCATTTCATCAAAAATGTACAACTATGAAAACTTTCTAAAAAATATAATTTTATTCTCAAAATCACACATATTTGAGCAATGTGTGCAGTTGGAAATTTGCAAATTTTAAAAACTCATGTAATTTTAAGGCTACGGTATTTCAAATATATAGCCAATTGTTCACCTCTGGTTAGAAAGTAAATTGAAAAACTTTTTTTTTTCCCCAAAGTATATTTACTGAAATTGAGTAAGTTGGATTATTCATATCATAATGTTTTTTTTTTCCAAGGATGATGAAATGAAGTTTTGGATATGCACAGTTTAACAGTTTTCATTATGTATATTTTGAGGATATAATCAAGAAAATTTATTATATTTTTATTGAAGGATAAATTGCTTTACAGAATTTTGTTATTTTCTGTCAAACCTCAACAAGAATCACCCATAGGTGTATATGTGTGTGTGTGTGTGTGTGTGTGTATATACACACACATATATATCTACCCTCCCTTTTGAACCTTCTTGTCATCTCCCGACCAGCTCACCCCTCTAGATTGATACAGCATCTCTGAATATCCTGAGCAGTACAGCAAATTCCCCTTGGCTGTCTATTTTACGTATGGTAATGTAAGTTTACATATTATTCTTTCCATACATCTCACCCTCTCTTCCCCTCTCCCCATGTCCATAAGTCTCTTCTCTATGTCTGTCTCACCACTGCTGCTGTGTAAATTAATTCTTCAGTACCATTTTTCTAGATTCCGTGTATGTGCGTTAGATTATGAATTTATCTTTCTTTTTCTGACTCCCTTCACTCTGTATAATAGGATTTAGGTTCATCCACCTCATCAGAACTGACTCAGATGTGTTGTGTTTAATGGCTGAGTGATATTCCATTGTAGGTATTTACCACAACTTCTTTATCTATCTGGTCCTGGGCTTTCGTTTTTGGGGAGATTTTTGATCACAGCTTCAATTTCAGTGCTTGTAATTGAATTGTTAATAATTTCTATTTCTTCCTGGTTCAGTCTTGGAAGACTGAACTTTTATAACAATCTGTCCGTTTCTTCAAGGTTATCCATTTTATTGCCATATAGTTATTCATAATAGTCTCTAATAATCCTTTGTATTTCTGCATTGTCTGTTGTAACTTCTCCTTTTTCATTTCTAATTTTGTTGATTTGATTCTTGTCTCTTTTTTTTCTTGATGAGTCTGGCAAAAGGTTTGTCAATTTTGTTTATCTTCTCAAAGAACCAGATTTTAGTTTTATTAATCTTTACTATTGTTTATTTCATTCGTTTCTTTTTCACTCATTTCTGCTTGGATATTTATGATGTCTTTCCTTCTACTAATTTTGGGGTTTTTTGTTCTTCTTTCTCCAGTTGTTTTAGTTGTAAAGTTAATTTGTCTGTTTGATGTTTTTCTTGTTTCCTACAGTAGGATTGTATTGCTGTAAACTTCCCTCTTAGAACTGCTTTTGCTACATCCCATAGGTTTTGAGTTGTCCTGTTTTCATTGTCATTCATTTCTATAATTTTTTTGATTTCCCTTTTGATTTCTTCAGTAACCTGTTGGTTATTTAGAAACGTATTGTTTATTCTCTATGTGTTTGTGTTTCTTATGTTTGTGTTTCCTTTTTTTTTCTTGTAATTTATATCTAATCTCATAGCACTGTGGTTGGAGAAGATGCGTGATACAATTTCAACTTTCTTAAATTTACTGAGGTTTGATTTGTGCCACAAGATGTGGTCTGTCCTGGAGAATGTTCCATGTGCACTTGAGAAGAAAATGTATTCTTCTCCATTTGGATGGAATGTCCTAAAGATATCCATGAGATTGATCTCATCTAATGTATCATTAAAGACTTATGTTTCCTTGTTAATTTTCTGTTTTGATGATCTGTCCATTGGTGTGAGTGGGGTGTTAAAGTCTCCTACTATTATTGTGTTACTGTCAATTTCTGCTTTTATGACTGTTAGTGTTGGTCTTGTGTATTGAAGTGCTCCTTTGTTGGGTGCCTAGATATGTCATCCTCTTTGATTGATGTAGTATCCTTGGTCATTATGTAGTGTCCTTCTTTATCTGTTGTAATCTTCTTTAAGTTCTGTTTTGTCTGATGTGAGGATTGCTAATCCAGCTTTCTTTTGCTTTCTATTTGCATGGAATATACTTTTCCATCCTCTCACTTTCAGTCTATGTGTGTCTTTAAGTCTGAAGTGGGTTTCTTGTAGACAGCATATATATGGGTCTTGTTTTTATATCCATTCAGCCAGTCTGTGTCTTTTGGTTGGAGCATTTAGTCCATTTACATTTAAAGTAATTATTGATGTATATGTTCCTCTTGCCATTTTCTTAATTGCTTCAGGTTGATTTTGTAGATCTTTTTTCTTCTGTTTTATTTCTTCCCTATATAAGTCTCTTTAACATTTGCTGTAAAGCTGGTGGTGGTACTGAATTCTCCTAACTTTTTCTTTTTGGTAAACCCTTTTTTTTTTTTTTTCCTCCCATCAGTTTGAATGAGATCCTTGATAGGTACAGTAATCTTGGTTGTAGATTTTTCCCATTCAGTACTTTATATCCTGCCATTCCCTTATGGCTTGCAGAGTTTCTCCTGGAAGATCAGCTGTTAAGCATATGGGGTTTCCCTTGTATGTTACTTGTTGCTTCTCCCTTGCTGCTTTTAATATTCATTCTTTGTGTTTAGCTGTTGTTAGTTTGATTAGTATGTGTCTTGGCATATTTCTCCTTGGTTTTATCCTGTATGGGACTCCTTGTGACTCTTGAACTTGATTGACTATTTCCTTTTCCATGTTGGGGAAATTTTCAAGTATAATCTGTTAAAAAAATTTATTATACCCTTTGTTTTTCTCTTCTTCTTCTGGGAACCCTATAGTTCGAATGTTGGTGCATTAGATATTGTCCCAGAGGTCTCTGAGACTATCCTCAGTACTTTTCATTCTTTTTACTTTATTCTGCTTTTCAGAAGTCATTTCCACCATTTTATCTTCCAGCTCACTGATTCGTTCTTCTGCTTTAGATATTCTGCTATTGATTCCTTTCACAGAATTTTTGATTTCAGTAATTGTGTTGTTTGTCTCTGTATATTTATTCTTTAGTTCTTCTAGGTTTTTTAACTCAATTCTTGCATTTTCTCCATTTTGTTTTCAAGGTTTTTGATATCTTTTCTGTCATTATTCTGAATTCTTTTTCAGGTTTGCCTATTTCCTCTTCATTTATTTGGACTTCTGTTCCTAGTTTGTTCCTTCATTTGTGTAGTATTTCTTTGCCTTTTCATTATTTTTTTTAGCTTATTATATTTGAAGTCTCCTTTTCCCAGACTTAATTGTTGAATTCTTTCTTCCTTTTGGTTTCTGCTTTCCTAAGGTTGATCCAGTGGTTTGTGTAAGCTTTGTATAGGGTGAGATTTGTGCTCAGTTTTTGTCTTTTTGTTTGTTTTTGAGGTGATATTCCTGTCTGTTGATGATTTGATTTGTATGTTTGTTTGTTGTTTAGATGAGGTGTCCTACAAAGGGTTCTATGGTGTTTGGGTGATCCAGGTCTTGTATTCAAGTGGTTATCTTTGTGTGAGTTCTCACTATTCGATGCTCACGAGGGTTAGTACTCTGGTTGTCTAGGGTCTTGGTATCAGTGTTCCCACTCCAAATGCTCAGGGCTTGATCTCTGGTGGGGAAAAAAGATTCCACAAGTTGTTTGTTACAGCATTGCTGCTGCTGCTAAGTCGCTTCAGTCATGTCTGACTCTGTGCGACCCCATAGATGGCAGCCCACCAGGCTCCCCCGTCCCTGGGATTCTCCAGGCAAGAACACTGGAGTGGGTTGCCATTTCCTTCTCCAATGCATGAAAGTGAAAAGTGAAAGTGAAGTCACTCAGTCATGTCCGACTCTTAGCGACCCCATGGACTACAGCCCACCAGGCTCCTCCATCCATGGGATTCTCCAGGCAGTGTTACAGCATTAAGTGAGATTAAAACAAATATCCCAAAACGAGAAACCAAAGATGAATTCCAGACAAATGGCAGTTACAAAATCAGGCAAATAATAATTAAAATAATGGAATATACACATATACATATATATCCATAAGCAAAACAGTGAAAACAGTGTTTTCAGTCCAACAAAGGGAAAACAGTCCAACAAAACTAAAGTACAAGTAGATTGACTTGGTGAATTTTAAGTAAATCAAAAATTACATTTACCAGTTAAGAACAAAACTAACTAAATCACAAACTGGAAAACAAAGCTAAAACTGGGTGCCAAGTGGGAAATAAATCATGAAAACAAAAGTAACAAATATTTTGAGAGGAAAGGAAAGGAAGAAAAAAAGAAAGATATGCAGAGTTAAATAGAGATAGATGAAGATTTGTATACATTAAAAAGATAAACTGCAAGGAGAAAAGAACAGTAAGTAAGACAAACAAAGGAATAAATGTTGAAAAAATATAATAGGTTTAATAAAATTAAAAGTTAAAATGATATAAAAGAGAAAAGAAAGGAAGAAGAAAGACAAAAGGGAAAACAAAAAGGAAAACTCCACAGAGCTTATATGCCCAATGCAGAGGCAGAGGTTTATAACAATGTTAAAAAGTGTGACTGAATATACACACATACTACATATACACGCATAAGCAAAATCAAAACAGTCTAACAAAAATAAAGTTGAATAGAAGGACCAAGCAAGCAAAGGAAACAAAATATTATATCTACCAGAACAAAATTAAGCACAAACTGGAAAACAAAACTAGAGCAAGGTGCAAATTAGGAAGTAAAGCAATGAAAATAAAACTAACAAATATATTGAAAGGAAAGGAGAGAGAGAAAAGAAAGTAAGAATAGATATGCAAAGTTAAATAGATTGCAAAGATAAATATTTATATACATTGAAGAGTAACTATAAGTGGAAAATAATAGTAGGAAAAGCTAACAAAGTAATAAATGTAAAAAAATAGGTTTAAAAATTTAAAAATTGAAATTAAATATAGAAAACAAAAGAAAGGGGTATTGCACAAAACTGCCAAAGCCCAACGTATAGGCAGAGGTTTATAACAGCAATAAAAAATATGACTGAGAAAAAAAATAATAAGCTCAAAACTAAATTAGATTTCATGGTGCCATAAACATCGACAACTACAACAGAGAGGGTAAAAAAAGAGAAAAAGAAAAAAGAAAAAAAATCCAAAAGAATCTACAGAGCAAGTCAAAACATAAGTAAATATTTTTCTTGAGTCAATGCTGTCAAGAGTTGTTTCCCTTGCTGGGAGTCACAGTCCGCCTCTCCTCCCTAGGATGCCCCCCAACATGGTGCTGATCTCTGGACCTGCTGTGGGGCCGCTCAGTTTCTAACCTGGTCCTACTCCTGTGTGTTCTTGCCTCCAATGTCCACAGCTATCAGAACTAGTGTGTTTTCTTTTGTGGGAGCTCTCATTGACCTTTTATATATTCCATAGACACATAGTCTGTCTAGTTGATTGTGAGGATTTAATCTGCAGCTTGTATAGCTGATGGGAAAGTTTTAGGTCTTCTTCCTTAGCCATACTGCTGGTGGATTTCAATTGTGGTTTTATTTCCACCTCTGCATTTGGGTTGTCCACTGGGGTTTGCTCCTGAGGCTGCCCTGGAGGACTTGGGTTCGTCCCTGTAAGGGTCAGGTGTGGAGGTGCAGATGCTTTGGGGGCAGGGGTTGTGGCAGCACCAGGTACTCAGGGAAGTTTCGGCTATGGCAGCAGGAAATATAGTGCTCTAGAAGGATATGACAACAGTATTGGCCAATACACTCCAGCATTTTTGCCTGGAGAACCCCACTCTGTGACAGAGAAGCCTAGTAAGCCAGGTCTACAGGGTTGCAAAGTGTCAGGCATGGCTGAAGAGACCCTGCATGCATAGATTCAAGACTTTTTGCCTCTGGCAGCTCTGCCCCAGTGAGAGTTGAGTGTGAATGTGGCTTGCAGGGACCTGGTGGCGCCAAGTGTGCAGGGACATGGACTGCCTCCTTGCAGGAGTTATGGCCCTATCAGTCTTTTCCTGAGCCTCTTGTAGCTGGCAATCAGAAGGCCTCTTTGGCCAGTCTTTCTCTGTAACTCCACCCATTCCACACTTAGAGGGCTGGGGCTCTCTTGCCTAGGGTCCTTCTCTGTTGTTGCGCGTGTCAGGCACATAGAGGGGCCCCCCTGGCTGAGGTCCTACTCTGTATATTGGAGTGTCAGGCACTTACAGGGGCACCCTGGTTGGGGGTCCTACTCTGGACTTCAGTGCGTCAGGCGTTTGATGGGCCGGCCTCTCTGTTGTTCATCTGCTGATGCTGGCATGTGGTAAGAGAGAGGCTATGGTGATGGCTATACCCTGAATGCATGACTCACCAGTACTGCCTTGCTTCCATGGCTGCGTGGCTTTCTTTCACAGGCATTTCCTATCACAGTCTCCTCCCTCACCTCCCCTGAATCCGTTTCTTCACAGTCAACAGCAACCCTCGCCCTGGGATCACTCCACATTCCCCAAACTCCAACTCCCAGCCACTGCGCTTTCCAGGGGACCCTCATCCCTGTCCGGGGTATGTATGGCTGCAGCAAGGACTGTCTGATTCTCATTCCATTTAGGCTGCTACAGATCAACTATTTCAGTCTCAGCCTTAAATGTTTCTCCTCCGACTCAGACACTTGCCCTGCTGTGGGGATCAGACTCCTGCTTCAGTTCCCCCACGCATGGAGGGCAGGTCCAGTCCTAATACTCCTGTTTTTTCCCCTAGTTCCTTTATCTTACCGAGTTTTGCATCATTCTCTATATTCTTTTCCTCTGGTCAGGTACTCCTGTCCGCTCTCAGCTTGTGTTCTACATGCACTATTGTGTCTGCAGGTGTATGTATTGTGTGTGCTGATGTATCTGTGGAGAGAGATGTACTCCATGTCCACCTACGCCTCCGCCATCTTGTTCTCCATAATCAAATTTTAAATGTCACATTATCCTTTTCACATAGTGTTTAAGGTACTTTTGTGGATTGTTAAAATAGGTCTTTAAATTGGAAAAATTCAAATCTCTACCTCCTTATGAAGAAAACCCGGTTCTTCCCTAATGTGTGTATGTGTATTTTTACTGTGCCTCTTCTTTTACTTTGTATCTTCTTTGCTACTCACCATACTAGGGTATCCTTACAGAATATTTCACTTGTGACACTTCTTGTTGTTACTGAAAGGTGGAGTCCAGCTGTTCGCTGCCCAAAAGCCAGTAAACTTGCCAAGTTGGTAGAAAGGGAAGTTTATTTCAGATGCCAGCAACTGGGAGTGTTGGGGGGTAAGATATCTGTCCAAAGGCTGACTCCCCCTCAATTGGCAATCAGTGGGGCCAGAGCTTTTATAGACAGAAATAGGGGTCAGCTTCAAGCAGAAACAGCACAGTTAGCTCCGACAGTTATCTTCAAATTGGTCATCTGTGGTCTAACCAGCATCATCATGGTTGTTTCAAGGACAGTTAATCTTCAGTTCCAGGGTCTGTTTGTTCCCATTTCTTTGAGGCCAATTCTCAGAATTTTGGCAGCTTATGTCTGGGTAAAGTCATGGGTAAAGTCTGGTAATTGTGCAGTTAACTTCTTCCACCTGGTGGTTTAGTATACATAAGACAACTCATAGGATATGTGTCACAATATTATCTATAGCCCTTGAGAAGGGACTAAAGGTCCTTGACTATGTTTAGTGACTACATTATTATTTTTTGATCCCCTTGGATTGTTTTCCTTTGTCTTGTCTTTTCTCACTTCTCTGATTAAACTTAATTCTTTAGCTAAAATTTTCCACAGACAAAAGGCAGGCAGAGGACATGGGTGGGGGCATGAATCATAGGGTCCTGCTCTGCTTTATTGTTAACTAAATATGTGGAAATGTTTTCCCACACCAAATAATTCTCTATGATACCAGTCAGGTATCCTACAATTTAACCCACTTCTAATACTATCTACCTGGAGATTACCTGAAGGTACATTCAGATCCCACAAGTTAGGACTTAATCCCTTGAGACTGCTTCCACCCCCACTTCATATATCAAGTAATGAAAGTGAAAATAGAAGTTGTTCCCACAACTTTTGTCTCATTGGGTACACAGCTGAGGTTCCTTTGACCACCTCATCAGATCCAACTAATTTCCATGAATTGCTCACAGAACACATGGAAACACATTTACAGTTACCAGTTTACTAAATAAGCATGATAAAAGATACAGAGGAACAGCTTGAAGAAGAGATATGCAGGGTGAGGTCTGGAAGGATCCGGAACAGAGAAGCTTCTGTCCCTATGAAGTTGAGGTGACTCACCTGCCCAGTGTGCCTGTGTTCACCAATGTGCAAGCTCTCCAGACTTGGTAGTTTTGGGATTTTATGGAATCTTCATCATGTTGGCATTATCAAACATTAACTCCATTTTCAGCCCTTCTCCCTTCTCAAGAGAATTAGGAGTGGACTGAAAATTCAAAGCTTCTAATCATGGTTTGGTCTTTTCAATGATCAACCCCCATCCTAGAGCCCACTTACAGTCACCTCATTTGAATGAAAGACATTCCTATCACGCAGGGAAATTACAGTTTTCAGAAACCCTAGGAGCCAGGGACAGTGATCAACATATATTTCTTATTATAAATCATAATAATCACAGTCTTAATCTGAAAATAATATATAGGCCACTCAGGATTGACAGTGTTATTCATAAGGGGCTCTCTAAGTTAGAATACTAATTACATAAATTGTAATTGGTAGTTCAGTTTGTACCACATGGTAAAATAGAAATACAGTACCTGATGTCATTGAGCTTACTTTCCAGTGGGTGGGAAACAATTGGGGTTTAATTTTTTAAAATATTTTATTGCAAAAAATTATAATAAAATGCTAAAAAATATTTTACTGTGCTTTGAGAGGGTTTTTACAAGGAGACATAGAATTTGGGTTCAAAAATAATTTATTCATGAAATGGCATTTAAGTTGAGTCTGAAAGTATACACAGGAATTGGGCAGAATATGTGACTCCTAAGAAGCATTCTGGATAAGAAGCTCACTTGGGAAATATGAAGCAAAAAGAATTAGACAGATACAGGGACATATGAGTCTAATTGTTTGTTGTTGTTTAGTTGCTAAGTTGTATCTCTTTTGTGATCCTATGGACTGTAACCTGCCAGGCTCCTCTGTCCATGGGATTTCCTAGGCAGACATCCTAGAGTAGGTTGTCATTTCCTTCTCCAGAGGATCTTGCCAAGGCATGAATTGAACCCACATCTCCTGTTTTGCAGTCGATTCTTTACCACTGAGCCATGATATAGTTGACCTGCTGCTAAGTCGCTTCAGTTGTGTACGACTCTGTGCCACCCCAGAGACGGCAGCCCACCAGGCTCCCCCGTCCCTGGGATTCTCCAGGCAAGAACACTGGAGTGGGTTGCCATTTCCTTCTCCAGTGCATGAAAGTGAAAAGTGAAGTCACTCAGTCGTGTCTGACTCTTTGCCACCCCATGGACTGCAGCCTACCAGGCTCCTCCATCCATGGGATTTTCCAGGCAAGAGTACTGGAGTGGGTTGCCATTGCCTTCTCTGATGACTGACCTAGGGCTTCGCAAATGGCACTAGTGGTAAAAGAACCTGCCTGCCAGTGAAGGAGATACAAGAGACACAGGTTTGATCCCTGTGTCTAGAAGATCCTCCGGAGAAAGGCATGACAACCCACTCCAATATTTTTGCCTGGAGAATCCCATGGACAGAGGAGCTTTGTGGGCTATAGTCCATAGGGTCGCAAAGAACCAAACATGACTGAAGTGACTTAGCATGCAGGCATACATGATTGACTGACTTATTGAAAGGCTAAATGACTTCAGCTAAATTTATAGAAGAGCATAGAGTCCAGAATATTGCAGACTTTATAGGTTAGATTGAGGATTTGAGATTTTGTTATGTGTATAGTTGAGGGCCATTAGAAGATTTTAAGCAGGAAAATTATATATTCAGATCTGCACTTAAAACAATTTTTTTGACTTTTGTTTGTTTGTTTATAAGTAACTGTTTAAAGAACAGTCAGTAAAGGAGATAAGAATGTCCAATCAATGGAAGAATACTAACAGAGATGACAGCATTGGGAACAGAGATGATAGCATTGGGGACAGGAAGAAGTGGTTGAAGTTGAGATATATTTGGAGGACAACGTGAGAGCCTAGTGATTAATTAGATGTGGTAGGTAGAGGGAGAGAAAATATAGTGAGAAAAACTATGCATTTGTTTGTATCAACAATATCAGTGATTTCTAAAATTTTTACTTTGTTGGTTATCTGATCCATGTCACTGTAAACAGTGAAAACTTCTGTTAATTAGATCAAAAAGAATTTGATTCAAATTCCTCCAAAAGTGGTTCCATTTGTCAAAGGGATAAAATTGAATAAAATATAATTTATTATAACTGTAATATAGATGCAAACACTGAAAAGTGGTCAATAGTAAATGTAGATCTCCTGTCATCTAACTGCTTAAAATTTAACCCATTGCTTAAAAGACCCTTAGGCTCAAGATAGGACAAATTTGAACAAAATACCATAGGGGAGAAAAATGACGGAAGCAAAGGCTCCTACGTTTAACAGGCTACTCATAGTCTTTATCTTTTCAAAAAACAAGAATTAAGGTTATAGAAACTCACATTGTTTTTAATAGTTTTGAAAACTGTTATGGACTAGAGGAAGAACTTGCTCAATTGTGAAACCTGAGACTTGTGGAAAGCAACTCTTAGAGAATGAGGTATACACTTGAGATATAATGTATATAATTCAAAAGTCTTACAGGCCTATTCAATACATTGGATATTAATTTTGAAACAATTATATACGTGCTACTATACCAACTCACAGAACGAGGATCTTCAGTAAGTAGACAATGTTAAAATGAAACACAACCACATTCCTTTAGATAATTAAGTAGATATTTTAAATGATGTTCAGAAAAGTCAGCCATGATCAGTATGACAACAGAAGTATACGCCATATTCTCTTTTTCACTATTAGTCAGTTTTGATAATTAAGAATTAAATGAAGATCACTAGGCAACTTTTTTAAGGCAATGTGCCAGACGTATGTATTTTAATATATTATGTCTGCAGAGTAGATTGTAAATATTTACAAAATACTGTAGAACAAAAGTTTTTAAAAGATTGTAGCATCCCGAGGAAGCAAGATGAATCCCTTATATAAGACAGTATATGTAAGACTTGTAAGATTCAGATAGCTTCTAGAGATTTAAAATATATTTTAATAGGTATCATAGTATTTACATTCGACAGGATAACAATAAAAACAACCTGAAAATTTAAATATCATAATAATTTTTCCCATATATGACATGTTATTTATAATATGGAGCTTAGTAAAGTGAAATTTTAAAAAAGTGAATAGTTTGCTGATATTCAGAAAGATCTAAATGACAAAACTATATTTAAGACCCTTTGATGTGATTTTAAATCAATCATGGGAAAACCCAGGTTTTCTATTTAAGAAACAGTCTGAATATAATATGCAAAAAAAAAAGCCAAAACCAAAAAAAAAAAAAAAAAAAAAAAAAAAAGG
>NW_011495072.1:15670838-15678144 GCF_000754665.1 Bison bison bison | reverse complement strand
AAAACCAAAACCAAAAAAAAAAAAAAAAAAAAACTGAATGGTAAAACTGCAACTTAGAACTAGAATCTGAGCCCAAGTGACCCCATGATTTTATATTCCATGAGATTCTATATGAAACAACGCTCAAGATTCTCTTTAAAGACTCATCTAAAGCTGGTAACACCTTTTTCTTTCCTCAAAATGTTTGAATTCGTTTTTATTTCTTTCATAGTTTTTGTAGAAATTTTTAGGTATTCCTTTTTTTTTTTTTTTTTGCTTGAGTAAGTTCCAAGTTTTAATATATAAAATCTCATAGATCCAACCCATACTTGTAGAGATTGGTGAGTGTTTCCGCAGGTCTAGATTGTACATTTTTAGGTATGGAGGCCATGCCGTTCCTGTTGCAATTATTGAAATATACTTTTGACTACTCCATAGGGATTATAGACAAAATGTATGGCAAGTATTTCTTAAAAATAATGCATACGACAACTTTTCTTTTGACTAAACATCAACCAATCAGAATATGTATTTTATTAAAATAATGAAAGGAAATGTTGTTAAGAGGAATTATCAAAACTGGCAAATAATGAAAAAGAGAATATAGCATGTACTTCTGTTGTCACACTGATCATGACTGAATTTTCTGAACATCATTTAAAATATCTTATCTAAAGGAATGTAAATGTGTTTAATTTTAATGTTGGCTATTAACTGAAGATCCTCATTTTTGGTATAGTAGCGCATATATCTTGTCCTGTAGAAATATAATTCTTTCCAGGCAGAAAAATAATTTTTATAGGTAATGGTTGTATTAGCTGGTAGAACATTAACTAAATTTGTCTTAAACTCAAAATGCCTTTCCTAATGAAATCTATAACCCCTACCCTGTCTAATTATTCTTTCTCCTAAGTTTACTATCTTATTAGTTCTCTTTTAATGAGGTAATAAATGATTTATAAGTGTTTGTTTTATATTTGTGTGAAATGTTATTTTGAGTATTTAGCATTTAAAAATTATACTTTAATAACATTTTATGCTTAAAGATTTTTGATGTATTTTTAGTAAAATTATGTACTGTTTTCATTCCTTAAATCCTTTAGCCAGTGTTTATTTACCTCTCTTTGTTAGAAACCCCGAGTCAATGTACAGAGAATAAAAGCTCTATCTCTAGAACATATATTCACCTACAATTACATTAACAATTCATTCATATCCTACTCCCTGAATCTCACTTTAAAGTTCCTTTTAAAGCTTATCATTGTGAATGATAAGCTGGGCTTCAGTCACTATAGGCAATAGGTATAGGACTTGTTTGATTCCCTAAATTGTGCCCTTTTAGCTTGACTTTAACTTGGTGTTCAAAACACCTTTGGATATAAATATAGCTACCATATCTTATCACTTTTAGGTGCCCTCTACTTTCCTCTGACAAAATTCATATTCTGTTCAACTTATTCACCTAAGATAGCAATAACTGCTACAGTGTTGCATCTCCTCAAACGTTTGCAATGTTACACTAAGGAAAGGCTGACTTCAGAGTATAAAGATCTGTTTGTGGAATTGTAGGCATTAATTGTTGTTTATTTGCTAAGTCATGTCCAACTCTTTTACCACTACATGGACTATAACCCTCTAGGCTCCTCTATCCTTAGGATTTCCCAGGGAACAACACTGGAGTGGTTTGCCATTTTCTTTTCCAGGGGATCTCCCTGACCCATGGGTCAAACCTGCATGTCTTGCATTGGCAGGCGGATTCTTTACCACTGAGCCACCTGGGAAGCTCAGGCATTAGTCAAATATAAATTAGGACAGATATTTCATAGATATGTAATATTTGGTCATATATCAGGTTGGATTTGAGTTGATTGATGCAGAGTAGCACCTGTAAGCTGACTTTAGAGCTTTCTCATGAATCAGCTTGGTTTTTTTTTTTACAGGTTTGTGCATTGTTTTACTCTTCAATATTAACTTTTGGGAATTTACTCTCTTTTCTTGGAGTAAATATGCATATTAGAGATTTGAAGCTTTCTGATTGATTTTAGATAACCATAGTTTTAATTCACTTACAGTTGTATTTTACATTTCAATCATTAAGTTACCATTTTGCTCTCATTTTTGATTTGTCTTTTATGTCTTTCCAATTAAATGCTACATTATATTGCATGTTGGAATTATGTTTAGTCTCTTCTTGCTTGTTATCTTATGAAAACCATGATTGTATAAAATGCATCTAGAAATGCTATTGAGATAAAGATTGAAGATAATAATTTTATAAGATTGTTTTGGGGTAATGAGAGAGTAAAATGGTAACATAGTGGGTGGGTGGGTGGGTGTGTGAGTATTTTTCCATGCAAAATTATTCTCTTCCTGAAATGTGACTCTTTTCTGCAAAATGATACTTTTCCCCCCAAAATAGATTCTACAGTCTCAATTGTAGAACATATACATTCCTAAATATTTACTTATTTTCTTAGGAATATATCAAAAACTCCCACATATCAGGATAATCAATGAATTGTGCAAGCTTTCCTCTTACCTAAATTTCTCATTATTAGTACTGTATCAGCAGATGGCACTGTCTGAATAACTCATTTAAATTAAGGTTTTGGTACTTATACTATTTTTACTTTATCTTAAAAGTGCTCATAGGTAACAGAAAGGTTTTGTTAAGAAGCATAAGGCACACTCTTTATTATATTTAATTCAGAATGTATTTCTTTAGTTGGCAAATCCTAGATGGACAGTAAACTTCCTGCCTTTGAACTTCATTGCAGAAATAGAATATCTCCATTTTTATTAATAGATAGACCATGAAATTATACTATTGTTTCAACAGAAGATTTCCTCTCTCATTTCTGCTTATCTAAAGACTAACTTAGGGGCTTCCCAAGTGGCTCAGGGTAAAGAAACTGCTTACAATGCAGGGGGCTCAAGAAACATGGGTTCACTCCCTGGGTTGGGAAGATCCTCTGGAGAAGGAAATGGCAACCTGCTCCAGTATTCGTGCATGGAAAATCCTATAGACAGAGGAGGCCAGTTGGCTATAGTCCACGTGGACACAAAGGGTCAGATGCTACTGAGTATACACACATGCACACACAAACTGAATTGCCTCATTTGTGTTTTTCTTTGGGCTACTATAACAAAACACCCTAGACTAGTAGCTTACAAACAGCAGAAATCCTCACAGATTGAAAAGCTGGAAGTTCAAGATCAGGGTGGCAGCATGGTTGGGTCTCAAGAGCACTCTTTCAGGTCTCAGACTTCTCTTATTGTCACATGTCAAACTGAGTGAGCTAGCTTTCTGGATCCTCTTTTAGGATCCTCTGGATGGTCCCACCATCAGAACCTAACCATCTCTCAAAGCCCCACATCCTATTGCTATCACCTTGGGTGTTAGGTTTTCAACATGGAAATTAGGGAATGGGGCAGAGACATTCAGACCATAGTGTCTTAGATGGGAATATATTGTTTCTTTAAGTCTTTTTGAGGTGTAGAGTCTACACCTAAGCTCATAATTACAATAGTGGAGCCTTCCCTCTCTTCTGCCATATATTGCTACAACAATATCACCTGTTTCAATTCCTTATTTTTCTTAATGATACTGCAGGAATATCTGTAAAGAAGGTTCGTAATTTCTATCTGAAGATCTTTCAGTGCCTCCTTCCATGACCTATAATCTATCTATTGATACATTGTTGTATGTATTTATACACCAGTAATGTTTCCACAGAGGTTCGTGACATTGTACAGGAAACAGGGATCAAGACCATCCCCAAGGAAAAGAAATGCAAAAAAGCAAAATGGCTGTCTGAGGAGGCTTTACAAATAGCTATGAAAAGAAATGAAGCAAAAAGCAAAGGAAAAAAGGAAAAATTATCCCATTTCAATGCAGAGTTCCAATGAATAGCAGTGAGAGATAAGAAAGCCTTCCGCAGCGATCAATACAAAGAAATAGAGGAAAACAACAGAATGGGAAAGACTAGAGATCTCTACAACAAAATTAGAGATACCAAGGGAACATTTCATGCAAAGATGGGCTTGATAAAGGACAGAAATGGTATGGACCTACATCATGAGAAACGCTGGGCTGGAAGAAGCACAAGGTGGAATCAAGATTGCCAGGAGAAATATCAATAACCTCAGATATGCAGATGACACTGCCCTTATGGCAGAAAGTGAAGAGGAACTAAAAAGCCTCTTGATGAAGGTGAGGGTGGAGAGTGAAAAAGTTGGCTTAAACCTCAACCTTCAGAAAACGAAGATCATGGCATCTGGTCCTATCACTTCATGGGAAATAGATGGGGAAACAGTGGAAACAGTGTCAGACTTTATTTTTCTGGGGTCCAAAATCAGTGCAGATGGTGACTGTAGCCATGAAATTAAAAGACACTTACTCCTTGGAAGGAAAGTTATGACCAACCTAGATAGCATATTGAAAAGCAGAGACATTACTTTGCCAACAAAAGTCCATCTATGATTTTTCCAGTGGTCATGTATGGATGTGAGCATAGGACTATGAAGAAAGCTGAACACCGAAGAATTGATGCTTTTGAACTGTGGTGTTGGAGAAGACTCTTGAGAGTCCCTTGGACTGCAAGGAGAGCCAACCAGTCCATCCTAAAGTAAATCAGTCCTGTGTGTTCATTGGAAGGACTGATGCTGAGGCTGAAACTCCAATACTTTGGCCATCTCATGTGAAGAATTGACTCATTGGAAAAGCCTCTGATGCTGGGAGGGATTGGGGGCAGGAGGAGAAGGGGATAACATAGGATGAGATGGCTGGATGGCATGACCGACTCGATGCACGTGAGTTTGAGTGGACTCCATGAGTTGATGATGGACAGGGAAGCCTGGTGTGCTGCGATTCATGGGTTGCAAAGAGTCGAACACAACTGAGCGACTGAACTGAACTGAATTGAATTCTTCTACCATCTTTCTGAACTTATTCTACCCCATGTTTACATTTTAGATCTTGTCTCTGATCTCCATTAGATGCAACCAATTTTTAGATAGCAGTTCATTTTAGTGATAGGAAATAAACTGCTTTTATATAATTGGAATTGATTTTAATAACAAGTTCAGGAAAGTAAAAGTTTAACTTAAAGGGCAGTTTTATTCTGAATTGATAATTCTTGGTTCAGTATAGTAGAAAATAAAGGCTTTTTAGAAGCAGATATAATTATATCTTCAGTGCTGTCTAAAAACATTGTAGTGAGATACCGTTTTCACCAATTGGGTGAGCAAAGATTAAAAGGCTGATAAATACAGTGATTGCAACAATGTGGAAAAACAGTTACATTCATTTGTTTGTGGTCAAAAAATTATAAAAAGTTTATAACATTTTCTGGTCATTATTCTCAAGAATTCTTAGTTACCTAACCTTTTTATTCCATAATTACACTTTGAAGCCTATTTCCTACCAGGATAAAAGCCATGATGTACATGATCAAGATGTTGATTGTAGCACTAGCTGTGATAACAAAACAAATAAAACAACATAAATATTGTTTTACAGCCACATGTCTATCACAAAAAAAGGGTAGTTGGTTATGGTATATCTTATTTTAAATTGCACATTAAGCTACTATTAAAAAGATTAAATTGGATCTGCAGGAATTATCTCTGAAAGACATCTATGATGCATCAAGTTTAAAATGTTGCAAGGTAACTTGCAAAGTAATTGTTACAGTACTTTCTAATATCTTTCTGTTTAAAATGATTTATTTGTTTTTGACCACAGTGGGTCTTTGTTTCTGTACCTGGGCTTTCTCTAATTTTGACCAGTGAGGACTGCTCTCCTTTGTGGTGCCCAGGCTTCTTGTTGCGGTGGCTTCTCTCGTTGCAGAGCATGGGCTCTAGGCACACAGGCTTCGGTAGTTACATCCCGTGGCTCAGTACTTGCAACTCGCAGACTAAGTTGCTCTGCAGCATGTGTGATCTTCCTGGACCAGGGATTGACCCTGTATCCCCTGCAGTGGTGGGTGGATTCTTAAACACTGGACTACCAGGTAAGTCCAAGAATTTTCTTATATCTTTAAAAGAGAAAATCTCTCTCCCTTTTCCTTGCCTTTTCTTTAACTAGACACATTCACATAGAGACACACGTGCAAATAAATATGCATGGATTTTTTTTGGATAAATGCATAGAATTTATGAGTGAATGCATAATATAATTTGTAAACATATCTATACACACATATACATGTATATGTATGGATTATGAAGCATATCTAAGGAGTGGCTCAGCAGGAGTATGAGGACGTTATTACTTTTTCATTTGTATACAGATTGTACTGCTGAACTTGTGACAATGAACACTATTAAAATTGGAATTATACTAGTCAATAAAACCTAAAGATAACCAAAGTAAATAAATAATATCTGAAACTAGTAGTACAAAATATTATGAGGATATGTTATTTGGGAAAGAATCCAAATTACTTTTGAAAAGACTATTCTTGAATTAGATGGTGCATAAATAACAATCCCTGCATTTTACTTCCCACTTTCTTATTGAAATAACAAAAACACGACATGTAAAGGTATGCCAATACTTACTACTAGAAATACTGTATGTGGAACCTAAAAAAAGTCAAATTCCTAGAAACAAAAAGTAGGATGACAGTTTTAGGGGTAGGAGAGTTTAGGAAACAGGGAGTTGTTGGTCAAAGGGTACAATTTTTCAGTTGTAGGATGAATAAGTTCTGAAAATCTTTTGGTAATTATGTCTAATAATACTATGGCAGCATGATAACTATATCTAATAATACTGTGTTGTATACTTCAAATTTGCCAAGAGAGTAGATTTTAAGCATTCTCACTGTACACACATAAAAGTTAACTATGAGCGATGAGGAATGTGTCAATTAACTTGATTGTGGAGATCACATCACAGTGTATACTTATATCAAATGATCATGTTGTACTCTTTATATACAATTTTATTTGTCAGTTATACCCAGTAAACCTGGAAAATCAATCAATCAGTCTGTCTCTGGTGAGGGAAGGGGAGAATCTGTCAAATTAAGAAGAGTTTTATTATTTCAACCATTTAAAGATCAACAAGATGGCTGTTTCAGAGACATTTGCTCTACTTGATACTTTCAGAGCCATGCTAGGTTTATTTGACTTTATTTCCCCATCAAGCATCTCTATTTCTAAAAGTATTCCTATTTAGAAATTTAAAATTATGCCAAATTTTTCAGTAAGGTTTTAGGGATTAAGCAATACAGTTAGACTGGAGGTGGCACATTCTCTCTTGAAACGTGGTCATAATAACTAGACTGAGATTCAAGAGACACAGTGGTCTGCTCAGATATAT
>NW_011495072.1:15653170-15670738 GCF_000754665.1 Bison bison bison | reverse complement strand
TACCATATGTGAAATAGATAGCCAGTAGGAATTTGCTATATGATGCAGGTTTTTATTTTTTAATCAACTGACCCCAAGGGAATTCTTTTTACTGATCTAATATTTATGCCATCACATACTTGATAATTACCTTAAGCTAATACACACACACAGATACACACACACACATACACATGAAATTCTGTCTTCCTACAATTTGATCTTTCCTTAAGACCATACTCTTGTAAGTGTTACTATTCTTTTTAAGAATGACTCCTGTTAAACAATTCCAAAAACATTCTAGCTTTTAGCAAGTCAGATCAAGCAAAGTTTCAGAATGCTGCAGATTTTTATTTCTTTCCCATCATTATGACCAAGGATTACTGTGCAACCAGAGCACAAAGTGAATCTCTCTTTAGAATGCACATTTCTCTGTCAGAAGTGAAGCAGTCCCTCCGATAGTCCCTCTAAATTGTATTTGTTGGTTTGAATGGATTTATTATGCAAAATCCTTTATTAGTGATTCGTTTTTAGGAATGAACATTAAATTTTGGCTTGTAGTGTCATCCTTTCATTAGTCCACCCTACATCCTAACTGGCAAAAATATTTTAAGAGTTTATAACATGGAGTTAACACTGTTTCTCAGTTTCTGTAGTTTTTCTCTTACTGTTTTCTGCTCATTCTTTTGATTTGGTGAGTCAAGTTTGGATAGTTTATTCCACTATACTGCTTTCCAGGAGTCTCACTATTTAAATACATTTAAATTTTAATAAAATACTAAAGAAGAGTGAAATGAAAAGGGTATGAGGAAGAGAGGAGATAGTTGACAGAGTAAAGAATAAAGATGGTGTGGGAGCTACTTACCAAGGACGAAAGGAGTAAAGGATCGTGGTGGGGGGGTGTAGATCAGTTTAATGTTTTGGTTACAGAATGCTGAGATAGTGAATAGCTTATGGTACTCCTTTTTCATTGAGGCAAGAAGAAGCAAGATTATTTGTTCAAGAGAGAGTAAGAAAGAACTATATGCTACCTTAATTTTGAAAATCAGCATTTTTACATTTTTGTTGGTCCTTGTTCACTTGCTTTTTTGAACTGTGAAAGCCCTTGTAATATTGTATGATTATTAAGCATCTGCTGATTCTGGTTGTGGGTTGGATTGTATTTTGGTTTTATTTTGGCTACATTTGTTATATCTATAATTTGTTTTTTTCCAATGCTTTTTAACTTGTGGTCAGGCTGAGGAACTTAGTGGTGTTTTGCTGTTTTGTCATTTGCTTGTTGTCTTACATCATATTTTCCTTTCCTATAATTAATTCACTTTGAGGGGCATTGACTCTAATCTATTGTATATAGCATTTGTGATTGTTTTGGTCTCCCAGCTGTCCTGGGAGACCAAAGCTAGACTTATCAGATCATTTCTTCAAGACTCAGTATCCAAATTGGAGAAATATAAGCCTGGAAGAAACCAGCTAGTACACGTTTCTAAGTGGTGGCCATGTTAATAGATGATTTCCTTAAATCTGATTCTGATCAATATTTTTCCTTTGGGTTAAGTCAGCATGTATAATTATTATCTGTAGGCATTTATATTTCTATTTCTTGTTTCCAGTGAACATATCTATGTTTATAAAAGTAATACAGATTTATTTTCCATGTTTCTGCAATTGTATATCGCTTACACATTTATACTATAATCCCATTTCCTTGGCTCATTATGTAAATTAGAATTCAGGAAAGAGTCAGTCTCAGGGACAGTGTGTCAGAGATGCCTGTTGTGCTGAATACTTGGTAATAAAATACTGTGTTTTACGTTACTGAAAGAGCTTTGTCAAAACATCTTCCACATTACACCAGCCCTGTCAAAACAATTGTGACACAATGCTGTACTTTTCTTTGTTTGAAAGAGAGTGAAGTTGCTCAGTCGTGTCCGACTCTTTGTGACCCCATGGACCCTAGCCTACCAGGCTCCTCTGTCCATGGGATTTTCCAGGCAAGAATACTGGAGTGGATTCAAAACATGGATGATCTTATAGTCGTTTTAATCAGGATACTTGGACACTGTAGTTCTTGCTTTTCACAGATGTGTAATTAACTACTGAAATGAGTATGACCAGATAAATTTCCTTCAAAATATCTTTAAAAATCCATGGTCTTTGCTTCATTTATAAATGAAGAGATATGTGTCATTCTATTCTGTTATAGTAATAACTTCCCAAGTTATGTTTGTCTGATTTATTGCCCTGTGAAAGAAATACAAAGAAACGTAAGTATGGAATCTTCCTTTCATGTATTCCTTTCCACTTAAAAAGTAAATTTAAAGCAGAAAGTTTGCATATAAGAAGCATACACTTAATTCACTTATCCTGACACAGTCATATAAAACATTTCACCAAATTAAATTCCAAATTGTTACCTTTAATTAATCAAGTAGAATATTGGTTTAACTCAACTATATGCACCTTTAGAAGGTTTAGATTCAGACATGCTGGTAAAATGCCCAAGTGCTAACCAAATATTTTTTCCTAGTGCACAATTACCTATTTATACCCTCAGATGCCTCAATTTGACTCCACTAGAGCATGATATAACGCATTATTCAACTAATATTGACCAAGCACTAGCAACAGACTAAAGGTATAAAAGCTTCATTTATAAAGCATAATATCAGGCCATCAGTGTGTTTCTAAGATGAACAGAAAGTAAAGGTTAATAGAAACTATGCGTTTAAAATCTCTACACTAATGGATGACTTATTTAACAACTAACATTTAAGTGCAGTAACTATGGGCTATACACTATTCTAAGTACATTACACAGGTTTCAGTTCAGTTCATTTCAGTCACTCAGTCATGTCCCACTCTTTGCGAACCCATGAACCACAGCACGCCAGGCCTCCCAGTCCATCACCAACTCCTGGAGTTTACCCAAACTCATGTCCATTGAGTCAGTGATGCCATCCAGCCATCTCATCCTCTGTTGTCCCCTTCTCCTCCTGCCCACAATCTTTTCCAGCATCAGGGTCTTTTCCAATGAGTCAGCTCTTCGCATCAGGTGGCCAAAGTATTGGAGTTTCAGTTTCAACATTAGTCCTTCCAATGAACACCCAGGACTGATCTCCTTTAGAATGGACTGGTTAGATCTCCTTGCGGTCCAAGGTACTCAAGAGTCTTCTCCAATACCACAGTTCAAAAGCATCAATTCTTTGGCGCTCAGTTCAACTCTCACATCCATACATGACCACTGGAAAAACCACAGCCTTGACTAGACGGACCTTTTTTGGCAAAGTAATGTCTCTGCTTTTTAATATGCTATCTAGGTTGGTCATAACTTTCCTTGCAAGCAGTAAGTGTCTTTTAATTTCATGGCTGCAATCACCATCTGCAGTGATTTTGGAGCCCAGAAAAATAAAGTTAGCCACTGTTTCCACTGTTTCCCTATCTATTTGCCATGAAGTGATGGGACTAGATACCATGATCTTACTTTATTTAACTTTTATCATAAGCCTTTGTGATAGTAAAATTATTATTCATCTTACAACAGATCAGAAAGTGAGGCACAATAGTTATGTAGTATTTGCAAGGTCACACAGCTATGAAATAGAATAAAGGGAATTTCAAATTTTAGTACAGATTGTGTGGCTTTAGCCACTATGATAAACTGTCAGACAGTGTTTAGCACACTATTAAATATGGTTGGTTTCCAAAAACTACTTGCTAATAGAAGTATTTTGTGACAGGAGAGGTATTTTGCACATTTCGTATAGTGTAATTGTTACTAATGATACAGTATTTCATCTACACTAAGTTGCCTTATAAAATTATTCATGCCGTTATTTCATGTACTACTAAATATGAAACTGGCAATGTTCTCTGAGTTTTTATTTTGTAATTACTAAAATTTGGAGAGATTCAATGGAGTATTTGGAATGATATGACATAACATTTATACTTGCTGATAATCTTGAGCTCTTTAGGGGATTTGGTGTCAATAGTATAATTTCAAGGTGCATCAAAAAATCAATTATAATAGACAACTCAATTTCAGATATTCTAAAATGTGAAAAATACATATAAAATAAAATATAAAATTAGTTGTCATTCATTGAAAACCTATAAAACCCCTAGCATTCTACTACTTGTCTTTATATGGATTACATCATCAAATTTCACCACAACTGTCTAAGATGGTGTAACATCAGCCCGATTTGAAAATGAAGGGGCAGAATATAAAAGGTGCTAATTGATTTAACTCTAATTATAATATATTTGGCACTTGAAATTTTTTAAATTAAAATGTTAATTTGAATATCGTTGATTTACAATGTCGTATTAGTTTATGCTGTACAGCAAAGTGAATCAGCCATACATATTCATATATCCATTCTCGTCTAGACTCCATTCCCACATAGGCCATTCCTGTGCTAGACAGTAGGTTCTTTTTAGTTATCTTTTATATATAGTAATGTACATGTGTCAATCTCGACCTCCCAGTTTATTCTCCTCTTCCCCTTGGTAACCATAAGTTTGTTTTCTATATCTATGATTCAGTTTCTGTTTTGTAAATAGGTTCATTGGTACCATTGTTTTACATTACACATATAAGTGATATCATATACTATTTGTCTTCTTCTGATTTATTTCAGTTAGTATGACAGGCTCTAGATCTATCCATAAACCTAAATATTTATGAATTAGAAGCATACATTTATTTTACAATGCTTTTAACCTTGGTATTAATACACAGCTGACAACTGATAATATCTTGGCAATGGAGGAGCCCTGGAAGCCTCATAATATGGGGTACAGGAGGTGAGGTTAATCCAGACACCAGGATACATTATGACACAAATATTCTTCTCCTGATGAAATTAAATAAATTCTTATAGTTTTATTTATGTTATGAGCAAGAAGATTATAATAAAAATGAATAAAATAAGAGAAAGCAAAAAACTGATAAAGAGATGTGATACCCCCAATGTGAAGAAAGGAAGGAAGTGAATTCTATCTATAATTACTTTATCTGTGGCATCATTTTTTAAAGAAATTTATGTAATAATAGTCTTCTGAGACTAAAAATATGTTCATAAACATCAATTTCAACATTCAAATCTTAAGATGGTCTACTAAGGGAAAGACTTGATTTTTAAAAATCATGTTTATTTATTACCGAAGGCAAAAATTTGTGTTCTTTGAATCGAGCTATGATTCAGCTGAATGCATTTTATGTTATAAAATGCAATATACTCTAATGCATTCAAATGTTCCTTAAATTTACTCACAGTATAAACGTAACATATACATACAAATTTAGTCACTTGGATAACCAATAAACTCTTCTAAGGACATACTTAAGAGGATGCCATGAATTCTAATATTGTCTTTATAATTACAGTTTTAATCTTTTGTTTAAGCTTAAAATGTTTTATAAATAATTATATAAAAGACCAGTGAAATATCAGTCAGTTCACTTCAGTTCAGTCAATCAGTTGTGACCGACTCTTTGTGACCCCATGGACTGCAGCATGCCAGACCTCCCTGTCCATAACCAATTCCCTGAGTTAACTCAAACTCAGGTCCATTGAGTCGATGATCCCATCCAACCATCTCATCCTCCATCATCCCCTTCTTCTCCCAGCTTCAATGTTTCCCAGAATTAGGGTCTTTTCCAGTGAGTCAGTTCTTTGCATCAGGTGGCCAAATTATTGGAGTTTCAGCTTCAACATCAGTCCTTCCTATGAACACTCAGGACTGGTCTCCTTTAGGATGGACTGGTTGGATCTCCTTGCCGTCAAAGGCTCTCAAATGTCTTCTCTAACACCATATTTCAAAAGCATCAATTCTTTGGCACTCAGCTTTCTTTATAGTCCAACTCTCACATCCATACATGATTACTGGAAAAACCATAGCCTTGACTAGGTAGACCTTTGTTTGCAAAGTAATGTCTCTGTTTTTAATATGCTGTCTAGGCAAATCCCATGGATGGAAGAGCCTGTTAGGCTGCAGTCCATGGGATCACTAAGAGTCGGACACGACTGAGCGACTTCACTTTCACTTTTCACTTTCATGCACTGGAGAAGGACATGGCAACCGACTCCAGTGTTGTTGCCTGGAGAATCCCAGGGACGGCAGAGCCTGGTGGGCTGCCGTCCATGTGGTCACACAGAATCGGACACGACTGAAGTGACTTAGCAGCAGCAGGTTGGTCATACCTTTTCTTCCATTGAGTAAGCGTCTTTTAATTTCATGGCTGCACTCACCATCTGCAGTGATTTTGGAGGACAAAAAATAGTCAGCCACTGTTTCCACTGTTTCCCCATCTATTTGCCATGAAGTGATGGGACAGAAGCCATGATCTTAGTTTTCTGAAGGTTGGGCTTTAAGCCAAATTTTCACTCTCCTCTCTCACTTTCATCAAGAGGCTCTTTAGTTCTTCATTTCCTGCCTTAAGGGTGGTGTTGTCTGCATATCTGAGGTTATTCATATTTCTCCCAGAAATCTTGATTCTAGCTTGTGCTTCTCTTGATGTACTGTGCATATAAGTTAAATAAGCAGGGTAACAATATACAGCCTTGACGTACTCCTTTCCCTATTGGGAACCAGTCTGCTGTTCCCTACCCAGTTCTAACTGTTGCTTCCTGACCTGCATACAGATTTCTCAGGAGGCAGATCAGGTGGTCTTGTAATCTCATATCTTTCAGATTTTTCCATAGTTTGTTGTGATCCACACAGTCAAAGGCTTTGGCATAGTCAATAAAGAAGAAGTAGATGTTGGTCTGGAACGCTCTTGCTTTTTTGATGATCCAGTGGATGTTGGCAATTTGATCTCTGGTCCCTCTACAGCTTAAACATCTGGAAGTTCACGGATCATGTATTGTTGAAGCCTGGCTTGGAGAATTTTGAGAATTACTTTCACTAGCGCGTGAGATGAGTGCAGTTGTGCAGTAATTTGAGCATTCTTTGGCATTGCCTTTCTTTGGGTTTGAAATGAAAACAGACCTTTTCCCTTCCTGTGGCACTGCTGAGTTTTCCAAATTTGCTGGTATATTGACTGCAGCACTTTCACAGCATCATCTTTTAGGATTTGAAGTAGCTCAACTGGAATTATATCACCTCCACTAGCTTTGTTCATAGTGATGCTTCCTAAGGATCACTTGACTTCACATTCCAGGATGTCTGGCTCTAGGTGAGTGAACACACCACCGTGATCTTCTGAGTTCTGAAGATCTTTTGTGTACAGTTCTGTGTATTCTTGCCACCTCTTCTTAGGTCCATACCATTTCTTCCCTTTATTATGCCCATCTTTACATGAAAAGTTCTTCTTTGTATCTCTTAATTTTCTTGAAGAGATTTCTAGTCTTTTCCATTCTATTGTTTTCTTCTATTTGCACTGGTCATTTAGGGAATACTTTCTTATCTCTCCTTGCTATTCTTTGCTGCTGCTAAGTTGCTTCAGTCATGTCCGACTCTGTGCAACCCCATAAACGGCAGCCCACCAGGCTCCCCCGTCCCTGGGATTCTCAAGGCAAGATGACTGGAGTGGGTTGCCATTTCCTTCTCCAATCATAAAAGTGAAAAGTAAAAGTGAAGTCGCTCAGTTGTGTCCAACCCTCAGCTACCCCATGGACTGCAGCCTTCCAGGCTCCTCTGTCCATGGGATTTTCCAGACAAGAGTACTGGAGTGGGGTGCCATTGCCTTCTCCGTGCTATTCTTTAGAACTCTGCATTCAAATGGGTATATCTTTCCTTTTCTCCTTTGCTTTTTGCTTTTCTTCTTTTCACAGCTATTTATAAGACCTCCTCAGACAACCATTTTGCTTTTATTTTGCATTTCTTTTTCTTGGTAATGGTCTTATTCCCTGTCGCCTGTACAATGTCACGGACCTCCGACCATAGTTCATCAGGCACTCTATGAGATCTAGTCCCATAAATCTATTTCCCACTTCCACTGTATAATCATAAGGGATTTGATTTAGGTCTTATCTGAATGGTCTAGTGGTTTTCCCTACTTTCTTCAATTTAAGTCTGAATTTGGCAATAAGGAGTTCATGATCTGAGCCACAGTCAGCTCCCAGTCTTGTTTTTGCTGACTGTATAGAGCTTCTCTGTCTTTGACTGCAAAGAATATAATCAATCTGGTTTCGGTGTTGATCATCTGATGATGTCTTTGTGTACAGTCTTCTCTTATTGTATGAATAAGAGAAGACTGGCAACACTCTATTGACAACACTCTATAAGCCTTGGCCCAGCTTCATTCTGTACACCAAGCCCAAATTTGCTTGTTATTACAGATGTTTTTTGACTTTCTACTTTTGTGTTCCAGTCTACTATAATGAAAATAATATCTTTTTTTGTGTGTGGGGACAAATAAAACCTTGTATAGTAATAAGTTTTCTAAAAGCCTGACATCCTTTCTTAGTTCAGTACAGTTGTGTTGCTCAGTTGAGTCTGACTCTTTGTGACCCCATGGACAGCAGCACACCAGGCTTCCCTGTCTATCACTGACTCCCATAGCTTGCTCAGCTCATGTACGTTTAGTCTGTGAGGCCATCAAACCATCTGTCTTCCCCTACTCTTCCTGCCTTCAATCTTTCCCAGCATCAGGTCTTTTCTAATGAGCCAGTCCTTTGTATCATGTGACTGAAGTATTGGAGTTTCAGCTTCAGCATCAGTCCTTCGAATGAATATTCAGGACTGATCTCCTTTAGGATGGATTGGTTTGGTCTTGCAGTCCAAGGGACTCTCGAGTCTTCTCCAATACCACAGTTCAAAGCACCGATTCTTTGACTCTCAGCTTTCTTTATAGTCCAACTCACATCCATACATGACTACTGGAAAAACCATAGCTTTGACTATATGGACCTTTGTTGACAAAGTAATATCTCTGTTTTTTTAATACGCTGTCTAGGTTTGTCATAGATTTTCTTTCAAGGAGAAAGTATCCTTTAATATTATGGCTTCACTCACCATCCACAGTAGTTTTGGAGTCCAAGAAAATAAAGTATGTCATTGTTGCCATTGTTTCCCCATCTATTTGCCATGAAGTGATGGGACTGGATGCTATGATCTTCATTTTTTCAATGCTGAGTTTTAAGCCCAGTTTTCACTCTCCTCTTTCATTTTCATCAAGAGGCTCTTTAGCTACACTTCACTTTGCTGCCATAAGCGTGGTGTCATATGCATATCTGAAGTTATTCATATTTTTCCCAGTAGTGTTCATTCCATCTTGTGATTCTTCCAGCCTAGCATTTCACAAGATGTATTCTGAATGTAAGTGAAATAAGCAGGGTGACAGTATACAGCCTTGACGTATTTCTCTCCTAATTTGGAACCAATCTGTTATTCATGTCTGGTTTTAATTGTTTCTTCTTGACCTGCATACATATTTCTGTTTAACCTACAAATAAGTAGGTTGAACAGACGTGCTTTAAGTTAGAATTTGTCACACTGTATCCTTTAAAAGAATCAGTTCTGTTTTGTCTACAGGAAATGTACTTTCCTTTTAGGTCAGAAGGTAAATAATCTGCCTGCAATGTGGGAGACCTGGGTTCAATGCCTGGGTTGGAATTAGCCCTTCTAGAGTAGGACATGGCAACCCACTCTAGTGTTCTTGCCTGGAGAATCACCATGGACAGAATAAACTGGTGGGCTACAGTCCATGTGGTCACAAAGAGTAGGACACACCTAAGCGAGTAAGCACAGCACATAACAAGAGAAAGACAGATTAAAAGTGAAAAAAAATGGAACAAGATATATCAGACCAGCATTTTGAAAGAAAGCGTGGCTATCAATGCTATTATCAAGTAAATTATGCTCCTTTAGGGATAGAGGGGGATATTTCATAATGAAATGCCAATTCAGCAAGAGCTGTAGCAACTTTCTCATGCAACTTATCAAAAAGAGAAAAAGAGAACACATTTATCAATATTAGGAAAAAAAAGGAGTATCACTAGATACCTTATAGTATTTTAAAGAATGATAAAAATATGAACCAACATGCCAGTAAATATGATAAAGTAGTGGGGTAGACAATTTGAGGAAATCACTATGGAAATATATTAATTACAATTCGGTTACTTTAACAGAAGTCAGTGTACACAGTTTTGTTCTGTAATTTTAATAATTTGCTTTTCAAGGAGGTTGTGTAACCCCATAAAAATTCTCTGAATTTTCTCTTAATGATAAGATCAAGTTATTTCAAGGTGTTAATTCAGTACTAATTTTTGAGTAGACTATATGAATCCCTAGCAAATTCCTCAGAGAGTTTCTTATAAAATTTGATGAATTTATGAAATAAAAATCCTTAAAATTTTGTGAAAAAACAATCAAATTTTGAGTATTTATATCTTCAGACTTCAAAAACAGTAAACAAGAGAGTTCGATATTGGCATAAGAATAAATATATATCAATGTAAATAATAGAAAGGTAAGAAATATATATTAATTATATGTCAAATTAAATTCATATGTAAATTGTTTAGATTCTGCTTCATATTAGCTCTAGTTATCTATGTTAAAATATTTATGCTGTCTACCTATGAATAAATAATTTCCATACTGTGGAAAATCTACACTTCTGAAGTGTATCAAGGGGAAATCAAGGTTGATTCAGAGGGTTGGGGCATCAGAAATAGAAAACTGATTCTATTTATTAGTATATCAGTAGTTTTAGGGAAAAATAAGTTCTATTTGAAGCATATTAAGTTACAAATATTTATTAGACTAAAAAACTAAAATATGCATTGTTCTTCTCAATCAGTTAAAGATACTTGTATAGCTTCCATTCTCAAGTTCTTGAGGCAATGAGTTAGCTTTACATCATCCTCTTAACACTATCGGATATTATTGTCTTCATTTAATTTTGTTATCATCTATAATCCCAACAGAAGATAAACACCATCAGAGGCAAAACCTTGCATTTACTGTCCATCATGATAAACCTATCCAAAACAATGTCTGGTATAGAATAAGCACCCATACATTGAATGCTTGAATAAACTAGTGAGTGAATGAATGACTAAGTGCCTTCCCAAGTTAGTTTCTATCACATTTGAATGTAAATCTTCAAATTTCTGCAAGTCACTTATTTAATAAAATATGGTCATCCAAATATCTTTGATTTTTAATGCTTTGGGAGAAACAGATTAAAAAAAAAGAAGTTATATTTGTACTTAAGTCCAGTGCATCTATTTAACTCATTTCCTTACAGAAATCTCTTATTCAGTTATTCTGACCAACCCATGCTGCACATATTAAAAGTACTGATGGTCACATCTGAAAAAGATTTCATTGCATGGTGTTATACATTTTGGGCCACAACTCAGCCTGAGTATTTCCATAAGCTTTTAATCACAATTACACTTGGTTTGACCCACTTGGTTTGATCTCACAGAGATCAAATTGCCAACATCCGCTGGATCATCAAAAAAAGAAGAGAGTTCCAGAAAAACATCTATTTCTGCTTTTATTTATGCCAATGCCTTTGACTGTGGATCACAGTAAACAGTGGAAAATTCTGAAAGAGATGGTAATACCAGACCACCTGATCTATCTCTTGAGAAATGTGAATGGAGGTCAGGAAGCAATAGTTAGAAGTGAATATGGAACAACAGACTAGTTCCAAATCGGGGAAGGAATACGTCAAGGCTGTATATTGTCACTCTGCTTATTTAACTTATATGCAGAGTATATCATGAGAAACACTGGGCTGGATGAAGCACAAACTGGAATTAAGACTGATGGGAGAAATATCAAGAATCTCAGATATGCAGATGACACCACCCTTATGGCAGAAAAAATGAAGAGGAACTAAAAAGCCTCTTGATGAAAGTGAAAGAGGAGAGTGAAAAGGTTGGCTTAAAGCTCAACATTCAGAAAACTAAGATCATGGCATCTGGTCCCATCACTTCATGGGAAATAGATAGGAAAACAGTGGCAACGGTGGGAGAATTTTATTTTTGTGGGCTCCAAAATCACTGCAGATGGTGAGTGCAGACATGAAATTAAAAGATGCTTACTCCTTGGAAGAAAAGTTATGACCAACCTAGACAGCATATTAAAAAGAAAAGATATTACCTTGCCAACATGTCTGTCTAGTCAAGGCTATGGTGTTTCCAGTAGTCATGTATGGATGTGAGAGTTGTACTATAAAGAAAACTGAGTGCTGAAGAATTGATGCTCTTGAACTGTGGTGTTGGAGAAGACTCCTGAGAGTCCCTTGGACTGCAAGGAGATCCAACCAGTCCATCCTAAAGACAATCAGTCCTGAATGTTCATTGGAAGGAGTGTTGTTGAAGCTGAAACTCCAATAATTTGGCCACCTGATGCAAACAGCTGACTCATTGGAAAAGACCATGATCCTGGGAAAGATTGAGGGCAGAAGGAGAAGGGGATGACAGAGGATGAGATGGTTAGATGGCATCAGTGAAAACATGGATTTGAGTTTGAGTAAACTCCAGTAGTTTGTGATGGACTGGGAGGCCTTGTGTGCTGTAGTCCATGAGGTCGCAAAGAGTCAGACATGGCTTAGTGAGTGAACTGAACTGTACTGAACACTTGGTTTACCACACTTGTAAGTTTTGATGAAATTATGAATCTGTTAAATGATGACATTATTTTTATCTTTTATTAATGAGGTATATCACTTCTGTTTTGACCAACCTAGATATGTTATGTTATGTTAGATATATGTTATATGTAATGTTATGTGATGTGATGTTAGATATATGTTATGACAAACCTAGATAAAAGTTATGACCAACCTAGATAGCATATTCAAAAGCAGAGACATTACTTTGCCAACAAATGTCCGTCTAGTCAAGGCAATGGTTTTTCCAGTGGTCATACTATGGTTACTATTGTGAGAGTTGGACTGTGAAGAAAGCTGAGCACCAAAGTATTGATGCTTTTGAACTGTGGTGTTGGAAAAGACTCTTGACAGTCCCTTGGACTGCAGGGAGATCCAACCAGTCCATTCTGAAGGAGATCAGCCCTGGGATTTCTTTGGAGGGAATGATGCTGAAGCTGAAACTCCAGTACTTTGGCCACTTCATGCGAAGAGTTGACTCATTGGAAAAGACTCTGATGCTGGGAGGGACTAGGGGCAGGAGGAGAAAGGGAAGACAGAGGATGAGATGGCTGGATGGCATCACTGACTCGATGGACGTGAGTCTGAGTGAACTCAGGGAGTTGGTGATGGACAGGGTGACCTGGCGTGCTGCGATTCATGGGGTCGCAAAGAGTCAGACACGACTGAGTGACTGAACTGAACTAGTATCACTTCTGTGGATTTGCATGTGCTGAACCAGCCTTGCATACCAGGAGTAAATACAGCTTGATTATTGTGATGATCCTTTAAATGTGCTATTGTACTCAGTTAGGTAATATTTTGCTGAGGATTTTTGTATCTCTTCATCAGGAATATTGACTTGTAGTTTTCTTTTAGTGTCCTTAGCTGGCTTATTATAAAGGTAATAGTGCCTTCATAAAATGAATTTAAAAGTATTCCTTCCTCTTCAATATTTTGAAAAAAATTATGGATTATTAGATTTAATTCTTTAAATGATTCCCTTCTCTTCGTCTTTGGTGGATTTCCTATAGGTTTTTGTATTGTAGGACCAAGAAGTTTATTTACATAAAACCTCTTATGGGTACAGCAATCTATTTTACATTGTTAGCAACTTAACTTGGATCACAAACAAAAACTCTACACTTTTGCTCATCCCTTCTTTTACATTTTTAATGTCATAATTTATCTCTTTTTGTTTTAGGTTGTTGTTCACTCGCCCAGTCGTGTCCAAGTATTTGCCAACCCATGGACTGCAGCGCTCCAGGCCTCCCTGTCCCTTACCATCTCTGGGAGTTTGCCCAAGTTATATTAGGTACTTACTAACAAATTATAAAAACTATAATTATTTTTAATCCTGTTTTTCTTTAATTATGATACTATGGTTAAATGTTGACACATCATCCTAGTTCGGAATTAGAGTTTTCTGAATCTAAGTTTCTATTTGGGGCTTCCCTGGTAGCTCAGATGGTAAAGCGTCTGCCTGCAATGAGGGCAAGCCAGGTTTGATCCCTGGGTTGGGAAGATCCCCTGGAGAAGGAAATGGAAACCCACTCCAGTACTCTTGCCTGTAAAATTCCATGGACTGAGGAGCCTGGTAGGCTATGGTTCATGTGGTCACAAAGAGTCAGACATGACTGGGTGACTTCACTTTCTATTTATCTTTACCAGTTTTTTGTTTACTTTCTTGTTTTTTCATCTTACTAACTAGAATCTGTTCGTTTTAGGTCTGTTTCCTTTCAGTATTTGTTGTAAGGCAGGTCTAGTGATAATAAGCACCTTCAGTTTTTATCTAGGAAGGTCTCTATTTCCCCTTCATATTTCAAGGTTAATGTTGCTAGATAGAATATTCTTGCCTGGCTTTTTTTTTCCCTTTCAGCGTGTTGGATAATCATTTCACTTTGTCCTGGTCTGTAAGGGTTCCGTTGAGGAATCCACTAATACCTTAATGTGCATTCCTCCATAGATTACAATCTACTTTTTTCTCTTGGTGCTTTTCAGATTTTTTTTTTTTTAAATTTTTAACAGTTGTCTTATAGTTTGTTTTAGAAAAAATCATTTAAGAATAAAATAATATAGTGATGTGTTAGCTTCACGAACTTGAAATATAAATATCCCCAGGCTTGGATAGCTCTCATACATTATTTCTTTAAATAAACTCTCTATTCTCATCTCCCTTCAATTTCTTTTGGACCTCCCATGATTTTAATATTTGTTCTTCAGATGGTGTTGCATAAATCATGTTGTCTGCTTCACTTTTTTGTTCTAACAACTCTGTTCTTCTCAGGCTGGGATATTTCTAAGTTCCTATCTTATAACTCACTCATACTCTCTATTAATTCTTTATTTCATTCATTGACTTCTTCATCTTCAAACATTTTGTAGAGAGATTTTTTTTTTACAACTTTTACCTATTATTCATTATAGTTGTGTATTATTTTCTGGATTTCATTGAGTTTATTCAAATCTTTTGTAGCTGCTTTCAGGTGAGAGCTACATTAGTTGGTTCTGTTGTAGTTTCTGTGACTTTCTCCAGTCTTGCATAGATATATTTGCTTCATGCTTCTTAATATTTCTTGTGACTGAATTCTTAAGCTTCCTTTCATTTTTACAATGCACCAGGCCAGCTGCTGAAAATCTCTTTTGTATTCCCCAAAGTGGTACTACTACTCAAGATTTTTTTTTCTGTTTTCATAATTGTTCATAGAGGGATGTACAATTATGTACATAATATCGTTTTTATAATTGTGTTGATTCAAGCTTCGTCTATTTTTCACTAAAAGAATAGAAAAAATTAATAGAACGTTAAGTAGTTTATAGATATTAACTTATTTGGCCTATATAAAAGAGTATAGATAAGGCAATTACTGTCCTTAGTTCAAGACCTAAAATTTCTGCTCACTGGAAAGCTTTCCATCCAGATTTTTGCCCAGGATTACATCTGAGGTGGCAGTAATGGTATATTTCTGATTACTTTTACCTAGTTCCAGGATATCACATGGACTCATCTATTTTCCCCTTCCTTTCAAAGCTAAATATTTGTATCCATTCCTTGGGTATGTAGATGAGCGAAATGTGGAGACACTCTAGAAGTAAGTGAATTAAGTGAATAAGCTACATATTCATGTTCTTTACTTGTGTTTTCAGGAACGTCTTTTGTCCAATCTTGAATATACTTCCACTGAAGAAGGAATGCCGCTGCATGCAGTAGGCTTCATGACTTGTTAGATCAGATAATACTTAAGCCATGAGGAGTAGATCAATTTGCATAAGGCCCTGTTGTTCTGTAGGCAGGGGTTCAGCTGATCTTTACAACAATGCAGGGGCTGTTTTTCAACATGAGGGTACCAGGTTTCCAGATAGGGAATAGTTATGCTATAAAACTCTTCAGAGCATATGTTGTGATTCTCCTTTAGAAATTGGCTCAGTCTCCACAGAGCATTCTGATCTGCCACAGACACTTCAAGCAACATTTGATCTGCTCAAGGTCAGAACTGCTTGGTCCATAGCTTGAGGTTATATAGAGAATTATTCTCCTCTAAGAGTTTTTCAAAAAACATGGACATCTTATCAGGTAGATCAGTACACACAAAGCAGTATGTTTAGCCTTTAATATTCAGTGGATACATCAGATGCTGTGGTGTTGTATACAGAGCTGCAAAATCTGTCTCTCTCTCTTTTTTTTTTTTAAACTGTAGGAGGAATATTCTGACATGCTCAAGGCTTTGGGCCCTCTAAAACTGTACTTATGGTGTATGTCTTTAAATTTTTATGACACTTTTCCCCCACCTTCTAATATGTATAGATATTATTGAGACTTCTAAGATCCTTATTACTCCTTGCTCCTCTGGTCATATAGCCTTGGCATTACCAGTGTAAAGGCAAATATGAGAATGTATGGAACTAAATTATAACAGAATCACACAGTGTTGTGGACTCAATGATAAAGAATTAGATTGTGTTCTTGCCTCTTCCAGGTTGAAGTAAATTGCTTCTGTTCTTTGTTTAATGAGACAGAAAAAAAAAAAAATATTGCTCAGTTCAGTGGTAGTGACCACATAAATGGATATGGGTGGGATTGCTCCTGTAAATAGGAGACAACATTGTGTGTATTATCTAATTACATTTGAGATGATATTGTTATTTTCTGGAGATTCATCTACTGTCCTAACAAGCCATACAGACATGCTAAGTAGATTTTAATATCAGGAGCATTCTCTTCTGACACACCACCCAGAATTGTGAGAATATCCATAAAATGAGTTTGTTTTCATATCATCAGTCTCAAAGTTCACTACAAGTTGGACTTGTGTCCAAACTTGATTGTCTCTCCAGTTATGCTACCTGTTATAATAAACCATTCTGACTTTTATTCTGCTGGTTAGATGCTACCACTTGGATTCTGCCACTTCCAAAAAGTTTGCTCCTTTAATTCAGGGAGCTCATTTTCTATGGGAGATTCTCCTACTCTTATTCCCAGTCTACAAAGGATAGCTATGGCAGAGTTCTGAAAGAATGTTCATGATTCTCTAATCTTAGTGCCTTGGTGAAGGTTGTATCTGCTGTATTCTCTCAGATGAAAATGGTTGTGTGGACTCAAGTTCCAAAAAGTTGCTATATGCCTGTTTGAATTCCTTCTTCAACATTAAGCCAAGCCACTTTGGACATCCAAATTTCTTCTGATATAGATCATAATTAAGTTGAAATTTCAAAAAACCAGCAGATGACATGATCCTCTACATAGAAAACCCTAAAGATTCCACCAGAAAATTACTAGAAATAATCAATGACTATAGTAAAGTTGCAGGATATAAAATCAACACACAGAAATCCCTTGCATTCCTATACACTAATAATGAGAAAACAGAAAGAGAAATTAAGGAAACAATTCCATTCACCATTGCAACGGAAAGAATAAAATACTTAGGAATATATCTACCTAAAGAAACTAAAGACCTATATATAGAAAACTATAAAACACTGGTGAAAGAAATCAAAGAGGACACTAATAGATGGAGAAATATACC
>NW_011495072.1:15652804-15653070 GCF_000754665.1 Bison bison bison | reverse complement strand
GGAACTGGAGGAATCAACCTACCTGACTTCAGGCTCTACTACAAAGCCACAGTTATCAAGACAGTATGGTACTGGCACAAAGACAGAAATATTGATCAATGGAATAAAATAAAAAGCCCAGAGATAAATCCACGCACATATGGACACCTTATCTTTGACAAAGGAGGCAAGAATATACAATGGATTAAAGACAATCTCTTTAACAAGTGGTGCTGGGAAATCTGGTCAACCACTTGTAAAAGAATGAAACTGGAACACTTTCTAAC
>NW_011495072.1:15651483-15652229 GCF_000754665.1 Bison bison bison | reverse complement strand
GCCAAAGAACTAAATAGACATTTCTCCAAAGAAGACATACAGATGGCTAACAAACACATGAAAAGATGCTCAACATCACTCATTATCAGAGAAATGCAAATCAAAACCACTATGAGGTACCATTTCACACCAGTCAGAATGGCTGCGATCCAAACGTCTACAAATAATAAATGCTGGAGAGGGTGTGGAGAAAAGGGAACCCTCTTACACTGTTGGTGGGAATGCAACCTAGTACAGCCACTATGGAGAACAGTGTGGAGATTCCTTAAAAAACTGGAAATAGAACTGCCTTATGATCCAGCAATCCCACTGCTGGGCATACACACTGAGGAAACCAGAAGGGAAAGAGACACGTGTACCCCAATGTTCATCACAGCACTGTTTATAATAGCCAGGACATGGAAGCAACCTAGATGTCCATCAGCAGATGAATGGATAAGAAAGCAGTGGTACATATACACAATGGAGTATTACTCAGCCATTAAAAAGAATACATTTGAATCAGTTCTAATGAGGTGGATGAAACTGGAGCCTATTATACAGAGTGAAGTAAGCCAGAAGGAAAAACATAAATGCAGTATACTAACACATATATATGGAATTTAGAAAGATGGTAACAATAACTCTGTATACGAGACAGCAAAAGAGACACTGATGTATAGAACAGTCTTATGGACTCTGTGGGAGAGGGAGAGGGTGGGAAGATTTGGGAGAATGGCATTGAAACATGTAAAATACCATGTAAG
>NW_011495072.1:15640489-15651383 GCF_000754665.1 Bison bison bison | reverse complement strand
ATGGGGAGGGAGGAGGGAGGAGGGTTTGGGATGGGGAACACATGTATACCTGTGGCGGATTCATTTTGATATTTGGCAAAACTAATACAATTATGTAAAGATTAAAAATAAAATAAAATTAGAAAAAAAAAAAAAAAACAACTAAGCAAGCGTCTAAGATGTTTAATATGATTATTTTGGTTTTGCATCTGATGAATTACCAATGTCCTATTTTAGTTAAACCACTTCTAGTATACAACAGATTGCTGTTGAAGATACATGAAAGGAAGAGAGATTATTTTAGATCTTTCAGCATAAAGTAATTTAAAACAGGGAAAATGATGTTTACAAAATTCTTGGAAGTTCTAAAGGAGTTGACTGCACAGTAAAAATTCTCAAATGATTGACAGAATACAAGAGAACAGACTTTTGCTAGCGTTGCAAACTCTACCACAGTTATGTACGTAGAGGGTCAAGAGGTCATTGCTGAAAACTGCTGGGATCGAGCATGCACACATAACCTGAAATTCAGGGATTCTTGATCAGATAAGTGCCAGAACTTCTATGTTACAGACACCAGAAAGTGAAATCTAACAACCTTTAGTCCTTCAGTCACCTTCCAGTATTCACAGAGTGACTCAACATTGTAACTTTCATGTTCTTGCTCAGTAACCCAATGCAGCAGGAAGTTGGCTTCTGCTTAATTACTGTCTTTCAAATTGTATACAATAAGTCTCTGAAACCGATCCACATTTAGAACCTAACATCAAAGGTGACTGAAAGAAATGTCCTATGTCTGCAACAGAAGAAAAAAACGGGAAAGAAATTGAAATGGATGTTGATTGTCAATCAGTTATACTCAGTTCAGTTAAGTTCAGTTGCTCAGTCGTGTCCGACTCTTTGCGACCCCATGAATTGCAGCACACCAGGCCTTCCTGTCCATCACCAACTCCCGGAATTCACTCGGACTCACGTCCATCAAGTCAGTGATGCCATCCAGCCATCTCATCCTCTGTCGTCCCCTTCTCCTCCTGCCCCTAATCCCTCCCAGCATCAGAGTCTTTTCCAATGAGTCAGCTCTTCGCATGAAGTGGCCAAAGTACTGGAGTTTCAGCTTCAGCATCATTCCCTCCAAAGAAATCCCAGGGCTTATCTCCTTCAGAAAGTGGTTGGAACTCCTTGCAGTCCAAGGGACTCTCAAGAGTCTTTTCCAACACCACAGTTCAAAAGCATCAATTCTTCAGCACTCAGCTTTCTTCACAGTTCAACTCTCACATCCATACATGACCACAGGAAAAACCATAGCCTTGACTAGACGGACCTTTGTTGGCAAAGTAATGTCTCTGCTTTTGAATATGCTATCTAGGTTGGTCATAACTTTCCTTCCAAGGAGTAAGCGTCTTTTAATTTCATGGCAGCACTCACCATCTGCAGTGATTTTGGAGCCTAAAAAAATAAAGTCTGACACTGTTTCCCCATCTATTTCCCATGAAGTGATGGGATCAGATGCCATGATCTTAGTTTTCTGAATGTTGAGCTTTAAGCCAACTTTTTCACTCTCCTCTTTCACTTTCATCAAGAGGCTTTTTACAACAGTTAAATAAAATTTGACAAAACTCAAAAAAAAAAAAAAAAGAGGCTTTTTAGTTCCTCTTCACTTTCTGCCATAAGGGTAGTGTCATCTGCATATCTGAGGTTATTGACATTTCTCCTGGCAATCTTGATTCCAGCTGGTGCTTCTTCCAGCCCAGTGTTTCTCATTATGTACTCTGCATATAAGTTAAATAAGCGGGGTGACAATATACAGCCTTGACGTACTCCTTTTCCTGTTTGGAACCAGTCTGTTGTTCCATGTCCAGTTCCAACTTTTGCTTCCTGACCTGCATACCAATTTCTCAAGAGGCAGGTCAGGTAGTCTGGTATTCCCATCTCTTTCAGAATTTTCCACAGTTTATTGTGATCCACACAGTCAGAGGCTTTGGCATAGTCAATAAGGCAGAAATAGATGTTTTTTCTGGAACTCTCTTGCTTTTTCGATGATCCAGCAGATGTTGGCAATTTGGTCTCTGATTCCTCTGGCTTTTCTAAAACCAGCTTGAACATCTGGAAGTTCACAGTCACATATTGCTGAAGCCTGGCTTGGAGAATTTGAGCATAACTTTACTAGCTTGTGAGATGAGTGCAATTCTGTGGTGGTTTGAGCATTATTTGGCGTTGCCTTTCTTTGGGATTGGAATGAAAACTGACCTTTTCCCGTCCTGTGGCCACTGCTGAGTTTTCCAAATTTGCTGGCATATTGAGTGCAGCACTTTCACAGTTATACTCAGTCCAACTTAAAAGTCAACGTTTTGAATGGGTCATACACAGAATTGTTAAATTACAAAATACTGTGGGTTGTGTCCAAATTCTTCAGATAATGAAAAGAATTAACCTTACTGGTATCATTGATCAATCATAAGAATTTTTTTTTTAGAATGGAGGGTGGCAAACTATAGCTGGTGGCCTATTTATGTGAGGCACGTGATCTCAAAATGATTTTTACATTTTTAGAGTGTTGAAAGAGGATGGCTAAGAATCCTATATAGCTTGCAAAGTCTAAAATATTATTATCTGGCCCTCTCCCCCCAAATGTTTGCAGACCCCTGTGTTAGATTGAGAACAAATAAATGAGAGAGCATGTAATTCATCAGAATTTATTGAGTGTGAAGGAACAGATTTTGTTTGCCTTTCCTATACAGTACTCATTCTTAGCATGATGCCTGGTACCCAGTATACAGTTAAATAAGTTTGTGTTGAATATAATTTACAACACTAACAATCTTTAGTGGACTCTACCATTGCCTTTGTAGGTTATATTTTTGTATACACACACATTTTTTTTTCATACAGTACAATAACATAAGCAATACATTATGTTAGATTCCTATGTCAAAGCATTGACTTATACCCAATCACATATAAAATCAAGTCTGTTTTTATAAGAGCTTTATCAGCACTCAGTTTTCATCCAATTTTTATCTGTTTCTACTGTGATTATCTCAAGTAATATATTCCAAGTCATTGAAACCGTTAGTAATCCCAGTTTAATGATGACTTTTCCACACTTCTGTATGCATTTAAAAATTAAAATAAAAGTGACAACAAGACTCTATAAGAAATAAATTTACCACTGTAAGGGCTCATGTATAGAGTAAATTCCTTTTACTCAAGGCACACCAGGTAATTACTCTAATTGGGACTTATATGCACTGATAGTTTTATTTTCTTTTCAATTATTTTTCTTTTTAACGGTTTAATTAATATATCTGTTTTTGAAAATATATCTGTGTTTTTGAAAATAATTTTCTCCATAAGACAATATTGTTATACTGTCCAATACTAATATCTCAGATTTTATACTTAGAAATTCACAGTTTGCATAGTATAAAGGAAATGCCTTAAATTTACATTTGGAAATGTTCAAATGAAGATTCAAATGAAGACAAAGAAGGATATCACAAGTTCAAAAAGCAGGAGGAGCATTCAAGTATTAGAATAAGTGAGCATGACATACAATTTAAATAAACTGTAAATGATGAAAGGAGAAGAATGATGTCCTACAAGCTGTTTTGTCTCTAGATATGTTATTGAAATTTCAAATGAACTTCCTAATGACAACACAATTTTATTTCAAATATTTTGCCAACCCAAAGATGAATATGATATTTGGGTGCATCCTTTTGAAGTGAATTTTATGAAGTAATTTATCTGTGCAGAAGCTTCGTAACACTGAAGTTATAACCTAAGGCAGTAAAAATTGATATTTTTATTTTCCCATAGTCAGGGAATTAATAAATTTCTCAAGCTAAAATTAACTTCTGATAAAAATATGAGAACTTCTTTAATCCTAAAAAAAAAAAAACCCTAGCTACAATCATAAACAATGGCAGATAAATTAAAAATTGTATTTTTTCTGAAAAACAAATTGAACAATCACATTACCATTTTCTAAAAGCACTATCTTCTATTTTAAATACCTTCTCTTTCTTAAATAGATTTCTCTTTGCATTTAATGCCTCATTCGTGAATATTAAATTAACACATAATATCCAAGGCATTCAAGATAGTATAATTTATTTTTTTTAAATTTTATTTTATTTTTAAGCTTTACATAATTGTATTAGTTTTGCCAAATATCAAAATGAATCCGCCACAGGTATACATGTGTTCCCCATCCTAAACCCTCAAAGATGAAACTAGAGTAAAAATTCTCAATATCTACCTAAACTAGTTAAAATAGTACAACAAATTTAATACTTTGCTGTCATAGGCAAAACATTTTGAAGATGTTGCTTAGAGTCAGTTTGTTTCTTTCTAAACCTGATCGTCTATAATTTCATATAAATGTATACTTTTCTTAAACACTCTAAATATGTTTGATATTAAGGTAACAAGTTAATTTTGAACTACAATCTTCAGCTTTTGGGGTGTTTATCCATAAGTCAACAACCAGTTTTGGCTTATTTTTCTGGGTTTCTGGAATTTTTTGCTTTTAATTTACTTTTGTTCCTATTTGTAATAAATTTGCTTGCTGTCCACTTCTAATCACAAAACTTAGACCAAAAAGTTTCTTTCATGCAAGATTTGGAATGAATAACTGTGGATTTCTTCCTTTGTATTGTCTACACTTTTACATGTTAAGTTGGACACTATAGTGGTGATTATTTCTTGTGGACAGCATAGAAAAGGAAAGAATGATAACACTAAATCGTGTCCGACCCTTGCAATCCTATGAACTGTAGCCTGTCAGGCTCTTCTGTCCATGGGATTCTCCAGGCAAAATATTGGAGTGGGTTGCCACTTTGTTCTCCAGGGGAGCTCCCAACCCAGGAATTAAACCCAGGTCTCCCACTTTGTGGGCAGATGCTTTCCTGACTGAGCTATGCAGGACAGCATAAGTTGTTCACAAAGAGCAACAGAAAATACAGAAAAAGAAGCAGATTACTAAAGTTTTAATATTAATCTGTGTTCTTACCTTTGGTTTCTGTCAAACGAAACTCTTTTGTATAATGTTTTCTCTAATTTATTACATTTTCAGTTATTTCCTCTCAAATTGGTTTTTGTTGCCTGAAGCAAAAAAGGCATAATTAATGGAAGAACCCTGTTCTCTGAATCTTCCTAATAATTCTGCCAGTGGTTCTCCTAATCAAAAGTTCATATTTATTAACCTGAAATTAAAATTCAATATACTCCTGACTTTTAAAAATCTTATAAAAACTGTATTCTTCAGGTTTAAAAAGTTTTTTATTCTTTGTATATATTTTTATTCATAGATTCACAAATACTTAAGAACTATCACTGTGAAAGTCACTTTTATAAGTATCATATACTCATATTTTCCTCTCTTGTATTTTCCTTGTTTTTTGTTTACAATAATTATCTTTCTTTTCAATTTGATTTACAAATTGATTTACAAATAATTGATTTACAAATAATCATGCTTTATTATTTGTAATTCTAATAAAATAGCATGTTTGTAACTTAAATAATATGATTAACATATATGACCAAATTCCTCTTCTAGACTTTAGTATCTGTTAATACATCTTACTAAATAAAATATAATACACAGATTGCCTTGAAGGAGTGTGGGTTACTGAATAGTTCCCTTTTTTATTGTTATTATTCTTTCTAATATGAGTAATTTCTATTTCATAAATTCCACTTCCTGGTTTCATGTTTATAATTGTCAGAGGTATAATTTTATTCTTTAGCTGCCTTCTTTATTTCTACAATGGCAATACCTTTTGACATGATCTTCTTGTTTCATGACACTCTCTTTGTAAGATAACCACTAAAATTTTATTGCTTCCTGATATTTATTTTAAACAATTACAATAATCTTAACCTAATCTTTGATAGTCTGTCACCTATTAATTTCATAATATTTTCAAACTTTTCTTTTTTTTTTCGACACTCAAAGCTTCTATAGTTTCATTCATCACTTGTTAATAACATATTTATGTGTACATATATATAAGTGGAAGCTGTTTCATTCTCCTGTATGATAAGCATTCTCTTGTTTATTATATATGCACATGTGTTTTAAGTCACTTCAGTCATGTCTGACTCTTTGCCACCATGTGGACTATAGCCCGCCAGGCTCTTCTGTCCATGGGATTTTCCAGGCAAGAATATTAGAGTGAGTTGTCATGCTCTTCAGGGATCTTCCTGACTCAGGGATCAAACCAGCATCTCTTGTCTGCTTCATCAGCAGGAGGATTCTTTAGCACCACCTGGGAACCCCCATACATAATCTTGTTTTTCATTTAACCTTCTTGTATTCTCATTTGCTTCACATATTCTTTGGCTGTTCAGTTGGTACATTGAAGTACCCTGATCATTCTGGTGTTGCTCCTGGTGAGTCTGTAATGATCATTCTCCATATTCCATTTTGTATTTTCCTTTCAATTTACTATATAAATATTTTTCAAAATAATATTATTAAGAATCAGTATTGATCATGTCATTCTCCACTCAAAAACCACAAGCAAATTTCTGTTTTTCAAGTAATTATTATTCTCCTAACTTGATACTAGGAATTTTGGAGTGTTTTCTGTTTGATTTTCATCACAGTTGACCTTGCAGTTTTATATTTCATCACCTCCAACACATGCTCCTTGCTTTATCATTAATGTAATATTTGTCCACCCCCTTGACTTAAAATTTTGTTAAAATGAAATACATTTATACAAATGACAAAGATGCCATACTTTATATTCAGGTATGAAACTAGTACTACAATTGGTAAGATAACTTGGGGAATAGGAAGCACAGTTTTCATGGTTGATTTGGGAGATGTGCAGAAGGTGAAAAGAAGGAGCTGGCATTTTAGGTATAGTAAAAGAAAGAAAAAACATGGTTAGTAGTCTTTCTAAGAATAACAATATCATATAGTACAGGCTTAATAATAACAGCTACAACAAAGGATTTCATTTTAGTGACTAAGAGGCATGCAGATGTAGAAGAAGTGTGATTTTGGATTACAGTAACATCATCTTCCATCAGAGAAGGCAATGGCACCCCACTCTAGTACTCTTGCCTGGAAAATCCCATGGATGGAGGAGCCGGTAGGCTGCAGTCCATGGGGTCGCTAAGAGTCGGACATGACTGAGCGGCTTCACTTTCACTTTTCACTTTCATGCATTGGAGAAGGAAATGGCAACCCACTCCAGTGTTCTTTCCTGGAGAATCCCAGGGATGGGGGAGCCTGGTGGGCTGCCATCTATGGGGTCGCACAGAGTGGGACACGACTGGAGCGACTTAGTAGCAGCAGCAGCAACTCGAATTTAAGCAATGGAATATTCCTGAAAAAGAGGAGAAATATGGAGCTTCAAGAGGGAGAAGGGGGTATCAATGAAGTTGCTGTTGTTATTGTTGCTGTTTTTGATGGGTTATCTAAATGTATATTTTCATACAGCTTGGAATGATACAAACATTTGAAGGAAAATTGATAATTCAATAGAGAAGGAGAAAATCACCAGAGTGGTATCTTTGAATTGAGGAATTAGTCATAAAGCCAGTCAGCACTCACATATTATGCAGGTTGATGTTAAATTTTGGAATTTCTCTATTCTTTTTTTCCTTTTCATTGAAGTAGAATGCAAAACTATAAAAGTAAAGGGAGAATGGAGGAAAATTGTTGGATACCTGAGGAGAGGAAACAGTGTCTGAAGTCATCCCTCAGTGGAGTGGAAAGATGAGGGAACTAGCCCAATACAGAAATATTGTTTGACAACACAAGGGGCATAGTGAGGGTGATGGTAGTAGATACAGTGTGATGCCTGTGAACACTTGAAAGAGTCAGCAAGTTTAATTGAGGTACCCTGAAAATAAAATGGCTTCAAAACCTACAAGTTTATTTCTTTTTCTAATTAGATCTGAAGTAATTGTTTCAGGTTGTTGGGGAGCTCTGATACCCTAGTTTCTTTTCCAGAATTTATCTTGGATTTCTTTAGGGACTGACTTTATGTGCTTGTTCAAATATGGCTCAGAAACTTATTTCAGTTTATGATAAAGAGGGAAAAATCATGTGCTTAAATTCTTATAAATAAGGAGACAAAGGGTGAAAACATTACTTCTGTTAACATTTAATTGATGAAAAATTAGCCTGCCAAAGTGGGGCAAGATGCTGGAAAATATATCTACCTGAATAAGAGTCTATCACAAAAGAGGAGCTAATGGATTTGTACCAATATTTCCTACCCTCAGTATATAGCACACACTGAAAAAAGTTTAGTCTCTCTATAGTCAGGTGTGGAATATGTAGAAGTTTGGATAGAACAGTTTTGTTTTCTGTTTGAGTACAAAGAAAGGGGAGATGTCCATAGAAATTTGAGGGTATATGCAAAAAAATGGTTATAAGGTAAAGTGATCCAGCCTTTGGGAAAAGTAAAATAAATATATGAAATGGGGGCTGCTGATGAGGACTACTGGAAAAGAAATATATGAGAAATGCAGGTTTATAGGAAGTGAAATGTGACTATGGCCTTTGAAGGGACTTGAAAAGAGTAAAATACCTTAAGTCAATTTTTTTTAATATGTAAAAATACTGAGAAATTCTAAGAAATAAATATAGGATTAAATTGTCATTACCAGACCTCCTGACTTGGCCCCCAGCAAGAGTCCTTCTGCTTGATGTTGCTCGCACCAAGAGAAGGAGACCAAGTTCAGTTCAGGAGCAAAGGATTCTCTATTCTATCAGAGAATGGAGAGGTGTGGGCATGTACTTTAGATACACTGTTCTCCTCCAAGGAGGTGGATGGGGCTGTTTTAAGGGTTTTTCAGTGGGGGAAGGGGTGGAGTTCTCCAGGGTCAGTGCATCTGTAGCTGCAGTCTTGCTGCTCAGGCTCAGATGGCAGCTTCCAGGGCAGTGTCCTTGTACACCAACATCCACCACCATCTTGAATTAGGGTATCCCACTGAGCTGAGGTGTCAGGGCACAGCCATCTCACATGGCAAGACCAATACAATATTGTAAAGTAATTAAACTCCAAATAAAATAAATAAATTTATATAAAAAAAAGAATTCTGGTCAGAATTGTCAAGTGCAAGATCTGTGTGTGCCTGCGGCACCACTGAAACTAGACTGCAGAACACATGTATATCTGTGGCGGATCATTTTGATATTTGGCAAAACTAATACAATTTGTAAAGTTTAAAAATAATATTTAAAAATAAAATTTTAAAAAAAAGGAAAAATGGTTAGACTTTATTGTATTACTTGTATTCTATTTTTATTCTGTGGAATTGTTGATGGGCTTTGCCAGGTGACATTATGAATTCATGTTGCTAAATAACATAATTGGAGGAGGGGTCTTCCCATGTGGCACTAGTTGTAAAGAAGCCACCTGCCAATGCAGGAGACGAAAGAGACATGGTTCATTCCCTGCGTTGGGAAGATACCCTAGAGGACAGCATTACAACCCACTCCTGTATTTTTGCCTGGAGAATTGCATGGACAGAGAAGCCTGATGGACTACAGTCCACAGGGTCCGCAAAGAGTCCGGCACTCCTGAAGCAACAACACATGAGTAATTAAAGAGAAATTCAAGCAATTGAGAGGCTAGATTCTTAGACACACATTGAAATACTCACTGGAAAACCTACCATCTGTAGGTCTACTTAAATGCCAATCATTTGTCCTCTCCTCTTGGAAAAAGATCTTAGCATAGATTTTCTATGTAATGTTCCCTGCTTGCTTACAACTTTAGTGATGAGCCAGTCCCAGTCATTGTGAGTAACCTTTTATATGAAGGATTTAAAAAACAAAAATAACAAAGAAAAAAATGAAATTCTACTCCATAGATTGATAGTGAGTCAGACAACATATCCTATATCTTTCTGTTCTGGTTTTGATAACATAGTTCACATTCACTCCCTGTCAGTGCATGAGTAATCCATAAAATAACACATTTTAGTGTTTTGTGCAAGAGGGCATTTAGTGCTTAAGGAGAAAGATTGTTCTTCTATTTAGTAGTCCAGTCAGGAAGTTATGTGTGTGTATTTTAATCTTTCCTTGGCATAAATAACACTGCCAGTTTTCATTCAGATTGCATTGCCTCTAATTCTGCTTCCACCTCAAGAATTCCTTTTCTACTTGTTATTTACATCTTTCAAATATTTGCAGATCATTTTCATATTCCCTTAGCTCAGCTATAAATATTATACTGCTTTAATCTCCCTGCATAAATCAGTCTTCCCTTCTTATTATTCAGTTGTTTTTCCCCCCTGGACTCTTTCCAGCGTTATGCCATATGCCTGATATTGGAGTGCCCCAGAATTAACACAATATTGCAGCTGCAGTCTCACAAATGATAGTATCAATTTCCATTCTTATTACAGGATATCTCTTCATTTTGTATTTACTATTACTCATTTTTGTTTCTTTGTTGACTATGCTATATCACTTTTCTTTATGAAATGTTTTAATTAATCTAAAACCTTTGTATGTCATTATTTCTAATATCCATGGATTAGTCACAATGATAGTCTTTAAAATACATGATTTTATCTTGTATTTAATTGTTATTTTATTTTCCCTGGAAACTCTGTAATTTACAAAGTTCCATAAGCATCACATTATACTGTTCACTGCCTCATTTAGGATAATTTATAAATATGTTAAAGGAGAACTGAAATCTAATGACTGAAGGGACGCTAATTACCCACAGGTAAACTCTGCAATGTTTGTCATTACTCCGATGACCATTTTTCATCCAATATTTAAGCCAAGAAGAAATGTTTATATTCTAAAAAATTCAATTACATGGAAGGAGCATTTAATGAAATATTTTTTAATGCAAAATATGGTTCCGAAATAACCTCACAGAGTATATGTCCCCAGTGAAATAGAATATCTCTAAACACTTGGAAA
>NW_011495072.1:15622383-15640389 GCF_000754665.1 Bison bison bison | reverse complement strand
TAACAAGAATATCTCTAAACACTTGGAAAAGTATTACATAGTTTCCAGCTGCTACTGTTATACTATGTCCTCAATACCCCAAATACTATCTATATTATATTATTAGTGTTTTGTATTAAAAAGGACAACTCTCTGTTTGTATTTATTTCCATGTAGAAGCCTGAAAATGGAATTACTAACCCTCTATATAAAAAAAAAATTGCCTAATGAATTTTTAATTTTTTTTTAAATTTTTAATGAATTTTTAAACTCAAAGTATACTTGGAGGTACATCATGCACATAGAGATACTGAGAATGTGTAATCTGGAAACATTAGACAGAATATACAAAGGCAGACAGGCCTAAAAGGAAGCATTCTGAAGACTTCAATTTTGACTGATGACAAGTTTGGGAAATAGGAGAAAGTAGCTTCACCTGCAAGATAGGTAAATGGATACTCTTGGTTCATACCCAAAATCCAGTGCCTCCATTAATTTTGTCTAGATGTCCGCTCCTTTAATGTGTTATTGAGTTATAGGTGATCTCACATCCAGTTTGAGATTGCTTCTGATTAGTCATTTCCAATGTCAGTAATTTCAACAGATGTGAGAGAAATTGAACAAAATACAAAATTAACTTTTGTAAAGAAAAACTTTCAGCAAAGTAAGAGAAAAGGTTTTCTTCAGCCTGACATAAGCATTTATGTCAACTCTTTAGCAAGCATCACGATTAATAGCAAAGGACTGAATGTTTTCTCCTTGAAATCAGGAAAAAGACAACTATATCTCATTCTCATACTTCTATTTAATATTGTGCTGAAATTTTTAATTAGGCAATAAGATAGGAAAAAAAAAAGTATCCAGATTGGAAAGGAAGAGTATTGATAAACTATCTTAATTTGCAAACAATAGGATAATCAATGTAGAAAATCTGATGGATTTACAAAACTGCTACTACTACTAATATATGAGTATAGGAAGGTTACTATGTGCCATATTAATATAAAAACCCTCTGATAATTTTTTAAAACAAAGTTAAATAAAATAACATCTATAATAATTTCAATTATATGTCTTAAAATGTGTGAGACTTGCAAACTGAAAACATTGCTCATTGATGTTATATAATTAAAGAAAGCTTAAATAAAAAGACAGAGGTACCTTGGTCATGATGTCTCAAAAGTTTGAATATTATAAAGATGTCAAATATATCTCAGATATTAAGATGAATTAAATAACTATTAATATCTCAGCAGGCTTTGTATAGGAATTGATACACATTAATTCTTTCAGATATTTTAAGGACATATAATTGGCAAAATAACTTATTGGGTTAACCTGACTAATTTTTTGTAATGGCTTTACTGAGATAATGGCTGTACTGAAATACAGGCTTCCCAGGTTGCACTAGTGGTAAAGAATCCACCTGCCAATGCAGGAGTTGCAGGAGATCCGGTCCAGTTCCTGGATGGGGAAGATCCCCTGTCATAGGGAATGGTAACCCATTCTGGTATTCTTGCCTAGAGAATCCTATGGACAGAGGAGCCTGGCAGGCTACAGTCCATAGGATCACAAAGGGTTGGACACAACTTAGCAACTGAGCACATGACCTTACTGAGAAAATTCACATACATGTACTTCCCGTAAATAAAGTGTGTGACTCAGTGATATTTATCAGAAAGTGTTGCCTGTCATCACTTGCTACTGTTTGACATTTTGGTTATATCATAATTCTACTGGATGTCAAGTAGAATGCCACTGTGCTTTGGATGTTCATTTCCTTGATGACTGATGATATCAAGCATCTCTTTATGGGCTCAGTAGCCATCTGTTTATCTTTTTTGAGACATGTTTATTCATAACCTTGATATGTTTTAATCATGTTACATGTATTTTTACAAGAGTTCTTTATATATTATCAGTTATGTAATTTGGAGATACTCACTGCCATTGTTTGGGTTATCTTTTTACCTTCTTGATAGTGTATTTTGATGCACAGAAGTTTTTACTTTTGAACTACAATTATTTTTTTTTCTTTTATCACTTGTGTTTTTACTGAAATATTTCAGGATCTGTTGCCAAATGAAGGTCACAAATATTTATGCTTAGGTTTTCTTCTAAGAGTTTTATAGTTTGTGACTTTATATTTAGGTCTTTGATCTGCTTTAATTTTTGTACATGGTGTAAGTTTTGTTGTTAGCTTCCTTCTTTTGTATGTGGATATCAGTTGTCTTGAAATCATGTGTTGAAAAGTGTATTCTGTCTCAACTGAATGATCTTGGTACCATGGTTGAAGATCAGTTAATCAAATGTGTATGGATTTTTTCTGTTCCATTGATCTACATATCTATCTGTATCCATGTATCATTGTTTTAATTACTGTAACTTTGTGGTAATTTTTGAAATAGGAAACATAAGTTACCCTATTGTTCTTCTTTGTTCAAACTTGTTCTGACTTATTATTTTGTTTTGAACTTCCATATGAATTTAAAGGATGAATATGTTAATTTATACAAAGAAGGCAGCTGTAATTCTGATTGGGATTGTAATGAATGTATAGATGAGATTAGTTAGGGTCATATTGCCAGCTTGTCAATATCAAGTCTTCTGATCCATGAGCATGGAATGAATGTGTTTCCATTTGTTTAGATCTTCTTTATTATCTTTCATCAATATTTTGTATTTTTCAGAATTTAAATTTTGTGCTTATTTTATTGACTGTATCCCTAAATATTTTGTTCTTCTGGGTGTTATTATAAAAATTTTTGGGGGGGTTCTTTCTTTGTTTTGGAAAATTAATTTATTTTAATTGGAGGCTAATTACTTTACAATATTGTAGTGGTTTTTGCCACACATTCACATGAATCAGCCATGGGTGTACATGTGTCCCCCATCCTGAACCCCCCTCTCACCTCCCTCCCCATCCCATCCCTCACATTTATTCCAGTGCACCAGTGCTGAGTGTGCTGTCTCATGCATCAAACCTGGGCAGGAGATGTATTTCACATATGATAATATACATATTTCAGTGCTACTCTCTCACACCATCCCACCCTCGCCTTCTCCCACAGAGTCCAAAAGTCTGTTCTTTACATCTGTGCCTCTTTTGCTGTCTCACATATAGGGTCATTGTTACCATCTTTCTAAATTCCATATATATGCATTATTATACTATATTGGTGTTTTTCTTTCTGATTTACTTCACTCTGTAAAGTAGGATCCAGTTTCATCCACCTCATTAGACCTGATTCAAATGCCTTGTTTTTAATAGCTGAGCAATATTCCATTGTGTCTACGTACCACAGCTTTCTTATCCATTCATCTGCCAATGGACATCTAGGTTGCTTCCATGTCCTAGCTATTGTAAACAGTGCTGCAATGAACATTGGGGTACACGTGTCTGTCTCAATTCTGGTTTCCTTGGTGTGTATGCCCAGCAGTGGGATTACTGGGTCATATGGCAGTTCTGTTTCCAGTATTTTTAAGGAATCTCCACACTGTTCTCCATAGTGGCTGCACTAGTTTGCATTCCCACCAACAGTGTAAAAGGGTTCCCTTTCCTGCACACCCTCTCCAGCATTTATTGTTTGTAGACTTTTTGATAGTAGCCATTCTGACTAGTGTGAGATGGTGCCTTATTGTGGTTTTGATTTCCATTTCTCTGATAATGAGTGATGTTGTGCATCTTTTCATGTGTTTGTAAGCCATCTATATGTCTTCTTTGGAGAAATGTCTGTTTAGTTCTTTGGCCCATTTTTTGATTGGGTCATTTATTTCTCTGGAATTTAGCTGCATGGGCTGCTTGTATGTTTTTGAGATTAATTCTTTGCAGGTGCTTCATTTGCTATTATTTTCTCCCATTCTGAAGGCTGTCTTTTCACCTTGCATTTCTTTCATTGTGCAAAAGTTATTTAAGTTTAATTAGGTCCCATTTGTTTATTTTTACTTTTATTTCCATTACTGTGGGAGGTGGGTCATAGAGGATCCTCTGTGATGTATGTCAGAGAGTGTTTTGCCTATGTTTTCCTATAGGAGTTTTATAGTTTGTGATCTTACATTTAGATCTTTAATTGATTTTGAGTTTATTTTTTGTGTATTGATTTCTTAATTTCTTTTTTTTTTTGCTTTGTTATTGCTGTTTTGATAAAAACACAGCTACCTTGTGTGTTTATTTTGTATCCTGAACTTTGCTGTAATTTTTCAGCTCTAAATATGTGTGTGTCTGTGTGTGTAAGTATGTGTAAATTGTTTAAGTTTTTTTAAGTTATGTATATATCTTGTATTTATTTTGTAATTATTGTGTACCTTTAAAATTATTCAAATTTCAAAACTCTCTGGAAATAAATCCGCTTTATTGCCCTTGGCAGGCAGACTGCAAATAGATACTCTGTGCTGACAGCTCACAAGAGTAACTGAATTGCTATCTGTGGAGCTGTGTGTTCTCACTGAACCAAAATCAGTTCAGTTCAGTCACTCAGTTGTGTCCGACTTTTTGCGACCCCATGGACTGCAGCACACCAGACCTCCCTGTCCATCACCAACTCCGAGTTTACTCAAACTCATGTCCATTGAGTTGGTGATGCCATCCAACCACCTCATCCTCTATTGCCCCCTCCTCCTCTTGCCTTCAATCTTTCCCAGCATCAGGGTCTTTTCAAATGAGTCAGCTCTTCGCATCAGGTGGCCAAAGTATTGGAAGTTTCAGCTTCAACATCAGTCCTTCTGGTGAATATTCAGGACTGATTTCCTTTAGGATGGACTGGTTGGATCTCCTTGCAGTCCAAGGGACTCACAATATTTTTCTCCAACACCGCAGTTCAAAAGCATCATTCTTTGGTGCTCAGCTTACTTTATAGTCCAACTCTCACATCCAACCAAAATACCTGTCTTCTAATATTGAAGGAATAACTACCAGTGAAGCTTGAATGAACGTGGAGGGCATTATGCTAACTGAAATAAGTCAGACAGAGTAAGACAGATACTGTATGATATGAGTTACATGTGAAATCTAAAAATATATAACAAACTAATGAATATAACAAAAGAAACAGACAGAGAAGTAACTAGTGGCTGGGTGTTCTTTGGAAGGAATGATGCTGAGGCTGAAACTCCAGTACTTTGGCCACCTCATATGAAGAGTTGACTCATTGGAAAAGACTCTGATGCTGAGAGGGGTTGGGGGCCTGAGGAGAAGGGGACGACAGAGGATGAGATGGCTGGATGGCATCACCGACTTCGATGGATGTGAGTTTGAGTGAACTCTGGGAGTTGGTGATGGACAGGGAGGCCTGGCGTGCTGCAGTTCATGGGGTCGCAAAAAGTAGGACACGACTGAGCAACTGAACTAAATTGAACTGAACCAATTTTGGGGGAAGGGCAATATAGCAGTGGGGGAGTGGGAGGTACAAACTATTGGATATAAGGCTCAAAAAGGTAATGTACAACATAAAATAGCCAATATTTTGTAACAGCTAAATGAAAAGGAACCTTTATAATTTTTACATAAGTGTTAAAAATATCTTTTAGATCAACACACTAAAAAAAAAAAGACCAAAAACAACACTGCTATAGAGTCAGTATAAGGGTGGTTTTTAAAATATTAAAAACTAAGAAAGTCTGTCAGATTTCACTCTTTTGGTATTATAAAATTATTCTGATTGGGATATAAATGTATATAAATTATACTTTAAACCTGATTCTGATCAGCGCTTCTGCACACAGTATATCATCTAGGAGGACTTACTTGTCTAATCATCGCCCAGAAAGGGTTCAGCAGGGCAAAGTCTGGATGGCTCCTTCCAGCTGGTTTATAGATTGTGTGATGTCCTTTGAGTTGATCCCTCTTGACAGCTGAACTCGCACAGTGTGATAACCTAGTGACTGCACTGTTTTCATCAGTCACATTTTTACAAATAGGTAGAATCATTCATCGGAGAAGGCAGTGGCACCCTACTCTGGTACTCTTGCCTGGAAAATCCCACGGACGGAGGAGGCTGGTGGGCTGCAGTCCAAGGGGTTGCGAAGAGTCGGACACAACTGAGCGACTTCCCTTTCACTTTTCACCTTCATGCATTGGAGAAGGAAATGGCAACCCACTCCAGTGTTCTTGCCTGGAGAATCCCCGGGATGGGAGAGCCTGGTGGGCTGCCGTCTATGGGGTCACACAGAGTCGGACACGACTAAGTGACTTAGCAACTTAGCAGATTATACTTGGGGAGGACAGTAAAATCTGTTTCTAAATTAAATTTTTTTTCTTTTAAAAATGGCGACAAACTCTTGAGGTGATTTCTCTTGCAATCACCTATTTACACAATGTATCATTCATCTGTATCTAATGTGTATGCTAAAAATGGGTTAAAGTCTGTCATATTAAACAAGTTAATACAAAGTGAGTACATTTAATTTTGACATCAACTTTAATTTACATTGACTCATAATACAATGAAGATTAATGAACAAGGATACAATTACTAAATACATCATATCACTGTATTGTAGATGGGATTTAGAAGAGAATCATAGAAGTATTAAGTTGATAGTATAAAACAGATTTTAAAAAGTAAATTGCCTTTCAAAATGCTCGAAAGATTGTTTTAACATATCTTGTTAAGAATCTAGTTAAGAATTTATTTTAGACAAGTATTCCATTTAGGTAAAATTAGAGAGAGGTCAGAGAAGGGAATGGCACCCCACTCCAGTACTCTTGCCTGGAAAATCCCATGGATGGAGGAGCCTGGTAGGCTATAGTCCATGGGGTCGCTAAGAGTCGGACACGACTCAGCGACTTCCCTTTCACTTTTCACTTTCATGCATTGGAGTAGGAAATGGCAACCCACTCCGGTGTTCTTGCCTGGAGAATCCCAGGGACTGGAGAGGCTGGTGGGCTTCCGTCTATGGAGTCGCACAGAGTCGGACACAACTGAAGCAACTTAGCAGCAGCAGCAGCAGCAGAGAGAGGTACTCAAATATAAGATCAATGCAGTTCTATGCAGTTCTAATGAGATGGATGAAACTGGAACCTATTATACAGAGTGAACTAAGCCAGAAAGAAAAACACCAATACAGTATACTAACGCATATATATGGAATTTAGAAAGATGGTAACAATAACCCTGTGTACGAGACAGCAAAAGAGACACTGATGTATAGATCAGTCTTCTGGACTCTGTGGGAGAGGGAGAGGGTGGGGAGATTTGGGAGAATGGCATTGAAACATGTATAATGTCATGTATGAAACAAGTCGCCAGTCCAGGTTCGATGCACGATACTGGATGCTTGGGGCTGGTGCACTGGGACGACCCAGAGGGATGGTATGGGGAGGGAGGAGGGAGGAAGGTTCAGGATGGGGAACACAGGTATGCCTGTGGTGGATTCATTTCGATATTTGGCAAAACTAATACAATATTGTAAAGTTTAAAAATAAAATAAAATTAAAAAAAAGATCAATGCAAAAAAAAAATGAAAATACACATTTTCACCTGCTGGAGGGACAATATGGTGTATTAGTAACACAACGCAGCTATATATCCAAAAAGTTCATTATTTGCAACTTTGTAATTATTTTATATATCTGAGTTGTTTGGTAGAGATTTGTAGCAGAAGAAGGAGACTGGGCTGGGGGAAAAAATACTGCTTGAAACAGTTGTAGAATTTAATATGAGAAACATAAATAATTCAATATGTTGGTATTACAATAAATTTATATATATAGTTATATTTTGTCATGGATATGTATTACAATTTTAATGGATTGATGTATCTTTTTAATTTCATTTTTTGTTCTTTGATGTTTATTGCTTCTGCGTTATTTATTTATTTGCTATATAGTTTGTGTACACAAGTTTATTCTTACAAAAGTATGCCTTTCATCAGCAAATACTTTTTCCTTTATTAATTACCTTAATTTTAAACTTCTTTGTCTTTATATTACTTTTACTTTTTCAATATTATTTTGTTTCATATTTGAAGATATCCAAATTCATTGCTAGTATTTTACCATATTTTATATTTTAACTCTTAACTCATTTAATTTAAATGTAAAATTCATTGATATGAATGTATTTCAACATAGTTTTAATAGTGATTTTCTTTAGTTCACAACCTAGTTCTTGAATTTTTAATGCCAAGAAGTTAGAAAGTGTTGTTTCTGTTTTATACACAGATGTTTGTTTATGAGTGCATGTGAGCTAAGTTGCTTCAGTCGTGTCTGACCCATGTGATCCATAGGACCTCATGAACTGTAGCCTACCAGGCTCCTCTGTCCGTGGAATTCTCCAGACAAGCATACTGTTGTGGGTTGTGATTCCCTTGTCCATGGGATCTTCAAAACCCAGGGATCTGAACTGCCTCTCCTTGTCTCCTTTATTGCAGATGGATTCTTTACGGCTGAGCCAACCTGGGAAGCCCGTGTTTGTTTATATTTACTCACTGTTCTGGGCTTCACTGGTAGCTCAGCAGTAAAGAATCTGCCTGCTATGCAGGAGCCTCAGGAGGCACAGGTTCCATCCCTGGGTCAGGAATATCCCTTGACCCAAGATATGGAGGAGGGCATGGCAACCCACTCCAGTAGTCTTGCGTAGGAAATCCCATGGACAGAGATGCGTGGGGGTTACAGTCCATAGGGTCGCAAAGAGTCTGACATGACTGAGGCAACATAGAACACACAGTCTGTGTTTTCTTGCTTCCTCTCACATCTTCATCTGGGATTGTTTTATCATATTCTGAACAACAACCTTTAGAAGTCCTATCATCAGTAACGGCATTTGGGGTAAATAGTCTCAATTTGTACTTTTCAAATATTAAAAAAAAAAAAATTTTGAAGCCAATTTAATGAAAAAAAAAACAAACAGTTTTTAGGTTGACAATTATTTTTAGGTTACAATTTAGGCATATTTTACACTCTTCTAGTTTCCCTGATTGTTATGTAGTCTGCGGTCTAATTTTTTGGATGTATTTTTCTGGCTTTATTTTTCCTTCCACTAAGTTAGAAATTATATACTCTGTGTTTGTTTAATGATTAACCTAAATATTATGTCAAGAATTTTTAGTGTTTAAATATATAAATGTAATTCAATTTTTTGGTCTCCTTTTAGATAACAAAGACCTAGATCAGTATCAGTAGGTTTACCATCCCAGCTTTTTTATTTTCATATTTTAAGATAATATTTTATGTAATGATATGGGATATTATTGCTTTTAAGTGTGAATTTAATAATGTGTTTAGTTGATTTATTTGCCTCTTTCTTTAACCTTCTTTCCTTTCTTCTATCTCAAATACCCCATCTGGAATAATATTCCTTTGTCTTCAAGGTCATTCCTTTACAGTTCTATTTAAATTTCCAAAAATTGAAAAGACAATGTTTATTTATATTATTTAAGTATTGTTAACCTCAGTTCAGTTCAGTTGCTCAGTCGTGTCTGACTGTAGTATGAAAAGTCAAAAAGTTTGTTAACCTAGCTATGTTGAAATATTAATATACATGGGTGGGTAGACAGATAACAATAAATCGAAGGTAAGTAAGTAATTATGTTTCTATTAATGTTGTTAGGAAACAGGTTATCAGTGGAAAAGAGGTATCAATACAAGTATAAAATCTAAGTAGTTAAATAAATTTTGTGATCTTGAATTTCCATTTTTTTCTAAAGAATACATTTTTTCCAACTGTATTTGCTGAAAAGTCCTAGAAGAAGGCAACGCAGAAAAATAAAAGCACCCCAAACACCCATAAAATAGTATCTAGGTAGTTTTGTAAAACTCTGAGCTATTTTCTCCCCAAATATTTGAAATATTATATCCCCAAGTATTGGCCTCCATTCTCTCTCTTTCTACATTCCCCTCTGGAGCTCTGATTAGATGTATGAAACTTCATCCTTTGTAACTTTTCATGTTGTCACTTGGCTAAGATAAATACATCACTCGAATTTCATTGATATACAGATAATTTGAGTTATATATCCACAAAGTGGCCAACATACAGACATAAAGTTTCAAATATTTATTTGGTTTTTATTCACTGTGTTCTTATATGAAGATAACTTTTCATGAACTCCTAAGAGAGGATGGAGTACATTTATTTCTGGGTCAATGGTAAAAGGTTGGTAGTACTTTCAGTTCCTGTAGCTGTTGAGAGTGTCTGTATTAGAATTAGTAACATGTCCTGGGAAATATTTCCTTTCCTGCAAGTTTCTCAGGTGTGTGACCATAAATCTCAGTTTCAGTAGCTATATGAAATACCCACAAAAGCCATTGTAGTGTTGAGTTTACTGTTCTAGATTCTTTCTGTGTTTTCATCTGATACATATATAACTATATTGTTAGTAGTAGTGTTTTTTGCAATATTTCTCCAGTATTTTAAGGTGTTTGTTGTGGGGTTATCACTTAAATAATAGCCCATCATGTTACTGGAAGTAGAACTACAGAGAAGACTATATTGAAAATATGCTCAAAGTACCTTTTGAGTTTTTAATATTAATCATCTTAACTCTTCCCAGAAATTATATATGGATTGTTCTTGTCAGTTCATTCTCTATGCCATAGTTCTTTTTTTTTCTCTAAGAAATAACACATTAAACATGTTTTTTAACTTAATGAAAAGCAAATAGTTTTTCATTTGACAAATACTTATCAACTAGTATTCATTAGGGACAATGATAGGAATCAAAGTCTCCAATGCCTAACAAAACAGACCCCCCTCCAAAAAAAAAACCCTGTTCTGTGAAGTTCAAATTGTAACAAGGGAGATGAATAACAACATAATAAATAGCTAAGATATTTGGTGTATTTGGAAGTAATAAGTGCTAAGGAGGAAAACAAGGATGAAAAAGGGTGTTAGAAACTGTCAGAGAATGGTGCTGAAGTTTAGATAGAATGCTCAGTATCTGGAACCATATGAGTGAAAAAGAAGGTGAAAAGAGGTTAGAAAGATAATAAGCAGAACATGTGTTTTAACATGTAAGAATTTTTGGCCATTATAAAAACTATACAATTTTGAATAAAGAGGTAACGTCATTTAACTCACATTGAGCAAAAATGCTTTGAATGCCGTATTAAGATCCCAAGTGGAGCTAGTGATAAAGAACCTGCCTGTCAATGAAGGAGACATAAGAGATTAGAGTTCGATCCCTGAGTTGGGAAGATCCCCTGGAGGAGGGCATGGCAACCCACTCCAGCATTCTTGCCTGGAGAATCCTATGGACAAAGGAGCCTGGTGGGCTACAGTACATAGGGTCACAAAGAGTTAGACAAGACTGAGGTGACGTAGCACGCACGCACGTATAGGCAGAGGTAAAAGCAGGTATAACAGGATGTCTGTACTGTGATCCCAGAGAGATTTGGTGGTGATTTGTATCCAGGGTTGTAGTTATTAAGGTGAAGAGAAATAGTTGAATAAGGAGATTATTTGTATAAGTCAAACAAAAGGAATATATATTAAAATCAGAGTTTCTTGAATTTATTTCATATGCTGGATCAGCTTCATAATTTGCTAATAATTCAGAATCTATATGACTTAAAAACATGAATGCAGTCTCTCTACCAATAGTTAATAACTGCCTAATTAAGGACTTTTTTTCCTTGTTAGTAGCAGTTCATTTCTGTTAATTATCCAGACTCATACCTCTAAATTTTGTTTTGTTTTCACATTGAAGAAGATGGTTAGTTCTGTGGGCTCTTCCTTCTGAAATGTGTCTGATGTCAGTTTCTTATTTTACATGAAAGAAAGTGAAAGTGAAGTCACTCAGTCGTGTCTGACTCTTTGTGACCCCATAGACTGTAGCCTATCAGGCTCCTCCGTCCATGGGATTTTCCAGGCAAGAGTGCTGGAGTGGATTGCCATTTATATATGCAACCTCTAATCAGATTTTTTGATTTATCAGGAAAGAACCCTTACAAACATTTTCTGACCTCCACCTTTATCCACTTAAATAATTTCTTCTCTGCCTTAGTATATCAAGTTCTTAAAAGTCTGATTATTTGCTTCATTTCTTTAATACATGCTCATACTTAATTCTAGTTTCTTTTAAAAAGATATTATAAGGCCCGAAGTTTAGGCTAATAAAATTAATGCTTCTTGGAGTAGGTTAAAATCACAAACTTTGAGGAATAAAGAAGAGAATAACAAGGACTTCCCTGGCGGTCCAGTGGTTGAGACCATGCTTCCACTGCAGGGGGCACTGGTTCAATCCCTGGTTGGAGAACTAAGACCGTACATGCTTCCCACCTCAAGAAAAGAAGAGAATAACCTGTGTTCCATGTTATAGTTTTATGATTGTGTGCTGTATCTGTATCCATAACCATATCTATATCTGTATCCATATCTTTATCCATGTGTGCTTGCTCAAGTCAGTCAGTCCTGTCTGACTCTTTTGTGACCCCATGAACTGTAGCCTGCCAGTCTCCTCTGTCCATGAGATTTTCCAGGCAAGAAGACTGGAGTGTGTTGCCATTTCCTTCTCCAAGGGATCTTCCTGACCCAAGGATCAAACCCATATCTCCTGTATCTCCTGCATTGACAGGTAGATTCTTTACCACTGAGCCACCTGGAAAGACCTTATATATATGCATATCTATATCTAATCCACATTTTAGGTATGTAGAGATATGCAGGCAAGTTTTCCATGATCTATTGATGACATAAATCAAATATTCTTAGATGTCTATGTATAATTTTAGATTCATTATCCCCTAAAACTAGAAGATTTTCTGGAAGATTCACCTCAAACATCTGGAAATATTAATCCTTCAAATAGTAGCTAAAATTCAATTTCCTAAAAGATTCCTTTTCTAATCTCCCACAGAATTTTGTTACTAATATTGTATTACTGGGCTTTTAGTATGTCTTCTATACTGTAATTTATTGAGCTTCGTTAGTAATTTCTCCAACACTGAGAATATTCTTGGACCAAACAGCCATTAAACAATTGATTCAGTGTTTCTGTTTTTTGTTCTTTCTTTTATGAAACAGTATTCATTGAAATTTTACTCATATGCAGATAATTATACTAACATTTCAAAAAAATAGAATATTTCTCTCTAATCTCAAATTTTCAAAAGATAAAATGCTGTGGTGTGTTTGTGCATTCAGAATATTTATCTAAGATTTGAACATGTGGATCAAAGCTTACATATTGTTCATGTTTATTTTCTTAGTCTTATAGTCTATGGCTAGAATACATTAATTTTATTCTGAGCATTTCATGGGAATGAAATTGGTAGCTTATGAACTTGCCTATTCTGCTTTCTATTGCAGCTAATAACATCTAAAAGAACTATAAATTTACAGTTATTTTTTCCAGATTCTCTAATAGTAGACCCATAAATTTGTGTGACCAATTTGTTATTTCAAGATTTGTTTTTTATTATATGAAACTTATTCTCCAAAACTACCAACTGCTGAATCCTAAATACAATTAGAGTATTGTCTTGAGATAGTTCTGAGATTACTTACATTTTAAAAACTCACTTAAATGCATGGAAATACTGACTTAAAAAAAGTTATATATGTTTTATATTGTCATGAATTTTGTAATGATTATTTAGTGCTGTGGGATAGTCATTTAATGCTAAATAAATTTATTTGGAAATGAACTAATTACATCTTTTAAATGGTAACTAAAATTCAGCTTCCTGAAAGGTTTCTTTTCTAATCTCCCACAGAAATTTTTCCATGCTCTTCTCTTGCCTCTATTTACACCTATCACTTTTTATTTAAATAATAAAAATATACTTCAATGTTAGTTTGCTAAGGCTGCAACACAAATAACATAGACTGGATAGATAACACCATTGTCCCCCACAGTTCTGAAGACTGGAAGTCCAAAATCAAAGTGTCTGCAGTTTGGTTTCTTCTGAGACCTCTCTCCTTGGCTTGCAGATGCTCAGTTTCATGCTATGTCTTCACGTTATCTTTCCTCTATGTGCATGGACCTCTGGTGTGTCTCTGTGTGTGTCCAAATTTCCTATTCTTATGAAAACACTAATCAGATTGAATTAAAGCCCACTATACTGGCCTCATTTTAACTTAGATCCCATCTCCAAATCCAGTATAATTTAGAAATTCTGGGAGTTATGACTTTCACATATGAACTTGAGGGTACACAATTTAGCCTCTTTTATCAGTTATTTGCTTTCTTGCCCTTTTGTCAAACAAAGTTACTATTTATAAATCTACTTTCAACTTGGGTCTGAAATACTTGAAATGTCTTCCTGAAGCTTAAATTATGTGATAACTTTCAGTTATGCAATATAGTCATATAATTATGAACTTCATAATTATAAGCTTATGCATATGGTACAAGGTGAAATAAAGGAAGGAAAAAGTACAGTTATTCCCCAAAATAATTGTGGATGATAAAAAGGATGCAGCTTGAATGTTTTCCTATTCACTTAATTGAGGCTTTAAGTTTTTTTTTTTTTTTTAATTTGATGTTCAGTCGCTTAGTCATATCTGATTTTGGAGCCCAAGAAAATAGTCTGTTACTGTTTCCATTATTTCCCCATCTCTTTACCATGAAGTGATGGGACCGGATTCTGTGATCTTAGTTTTCTGAATGTTGAGTTTTAAGTCAGCTTTTTCACACTCTGCTTTCACTTTCTTTAAGAGGCCCTTTAGTTCCTCTTCACTTTCTGCCATAAGGGTGGTATCTGCATATCTAAGGTTATTGATATTTCTCCCAGCAATCTTGATTCTAGCTTGTACTTCATTCAGCCTGGCATTTCATATGATGTTCTCTGCATATAAGTTAAATAAGCAGGGTGACAATATACAGCCTTGACGTACTCCTTTCCCAATTTGAAACCAGTGCGTTGTTCCATGTCTGATTCTAACTGTTGCTTCTTGACCTGCATACAAGTTTCTCAGAAGGCAAGTCAGGTGGTCTGGTATTCCCATCTCTTAAAGAATTTTCCACAGTTTGTTGTGATCTACACAGCCAAAGGCTTTAATGTAGTCAGTGAAGCAGAAGTAGATGCTTTTCTGTAATTCCCTTGCTTTTTCTACAATCCAGCAGATGTTGGCAATTTCATCTCTGGTTTCTCTGCCTTTTCTAAAGCCAGGATGTACATCTGGGAGTTCTCAGTTCAAGTATTTTTAATTGGAGGATAATTGTTTTACAGTATTGGGTTGGTTTCTGCCATTCATCAACATAAATCAACCATAGATATACATATGTCCCCTCCCTCTTGAACTTCCTACCACATCCCACCCCTCTAGGTTGTCACAGAGTCCCTGTTTGAATTTCCTGGGTCACACAGCAAATTCCCACTGTCTGTCTATTTTACATATGGTAATGTATTTTTACCTGATGAGATCATGCCTTATTATACACTTATAGGCAAATTTTATTGTTTATTTGTTTGTTGAGTATATAAGAAGCTTCTAATCTTTCCAACCTTTTAAAATTGTTCAGGGCAATTAAGCTGTAGAAAACTCAAAAGCAAGACCAGAATGTGGGATGCCCAATTTGCATATTCAGATTCCAAATTATGTGCATAGTAATATGCAAGTAAACTTTATTTTCCCTTGACTAAGAATGTTATGGGAGGAAGATTGCCTACTTGTTCTTGTAGAAAACCAGACACCAACCTCAAAGCTTCCACATAAATGATGAGCCTGGTGAGTTTTGCTCTCTCGCAAATTGCATATCTCAACTCTTCGTATTTAACTACAATAGAAAAAAGAAAGGTATAACATTTTAAATATCTGTTGCTTTGTATTATATACATACATTTATGTGTGCATATTCACATGCATGGGTTTCCCTGGTGACTCAGTATTAAAGAATCGGCCTGCTAAGCAGGAGATGCAAGTTCATTTCCTAGGCCAAGAAGATTTTCTGGAGAATGAAATGACAACCCACTCCAGTATTGTTAGAAATCTCATAGACAGAAGAGCCCAGTGGGCTACAGTCTATAGCGTCACAAAAGAATCTGACCTGACTTAGGGACTAAACAATGACCTTCATATGCATATTCAGGTGTATGTGTGCATCTCTTTGTATACATTTCCTAGACAGCTCAAAATAGAACACATCCTAAAATACTGGATAGCCTGTAGTCTAGGAGGGCATGAAGCTGGCCTAGGGTTTAAATATTGTGCAATAAGTTTTAACTACTTTTAAATATATATATTAAGGAATAAAGTTAATTTTCTTTATAGGTATAACTTCATATTACAATTAAGCACAGTATAAGATTAATTTTTAAATTATTAAAAAGTAAATCATTTTTCTGAATATTAACATCATATATATACAGAACTAAAAAACCTACAATTATACAAAATAGAACTAAAGTTAATTTTTATAAGTGATTTATATTTTTCAATTTTTTCAACACTGACACCTAATGTTCTCATGTGTAGCACTTTGTTAATTAAACACAGCCTTTATGTTCAATAGTTTTATTTATAAAGTGTTTCGCTAAGTTCTATGGCATATGTTAAATAGTATTTATGAATTTCATTCATCTCATTTGTTCATATAATTTTAAAATCCAAATCAACCTAGTACTTCTAAAATTTATATGGATATTTTTTTTAATTTTATTTTATTTTTAAACTTTACATAATTGTATTAGTTTTGCCAAATATCAAAATGAATCCACCACAGGTATACATGTGTTATATTTTAAGAGCAAACAATTTTAAATGTTCTTAAATGTACTCTGTAAAAATGAGTTACCAAGTTGTGATATTAATAATGGTGTAGAAATTAAGACACTGTCAGATTGCCATGGAATAGGAATAATATATAGATAAATGGATCAGAATATAGCTTAACGAAAAATATAAAAGAGAACATGGATTTCAGAATCACATGTACTTCAGTGGGAAGCAGTATAATGTGGTATTTGGAGATATACTAAGAAGTGACAACTGAGTGTCCTTGAGAAAATTAAAAATTACTTGACATCTTGGTGTTTCACTTTTGCCCTCTATAATCTGTGAGTAATAATAGGCTGGGAACTCAATGCTTGTTTCTCCTGCAGTTCTTACGTTGAAGCACGTTTACCCCAATGTGATGATATTTGGGAATCGGACCTTGGGGGGTAATTAGGTCATGAGGATGGAGCCCCCATGAATGAGATCCTGAAGAGACGGAGAGTGATGATCTCTGTCATGGCCATGTGAGGTCACTGAAACAATGGGGTTTTCTCTGAGGTAGGAAGCCGACTCTCACCAGATATGAAATCTACTAGCACCTTGATGCTGTCTCCTTCATTCTTCACATGTTGCCATCACCTGAATTCAGTGGCATTATTCTGTCTGCTTTGACAATTTTTCTATAAATGAATTTTCCTGTATATCTGGCAGGTTTAATATCAGTTTTCCCTCAACTTTGTGGTTGGAAAACTTTATATTTGATATCTTTCTAGTACATTAATTTGAAATACTCTATAGATGTCGTTGTAATATTGTTCACATTTTATCCATTCTCCTTTAGTTGGCTATCTCACTTATTTAATTTACTTACTTTCAGGATCTGCTTTGGAAATCAACCCAGAATAAAAATGGGTACCTAAAGAATTAAGCACTCATAATTAAGTAGGTAATACAATCCCACAGAATCCTGCACTAGAAAATTTCTAGAATAATAAAATATTTTTTCTTTACCACTGTCCTAAATAAAAGAAGGATAAAACACAAAAGAAGAAACAAAACAAAAGGAAGGGGAGAGAAGGAATGAGAGGGGGAAAGGAAAATAAGAAGGGAACAGACAGAAAAGGAAAAAGAAACAAAAGGATAAGTTTTCTCATACAGATCTCTTCTTAATATAAACTGTTATTTCATACTTTATATGTGTGTGTGTATATATATATATACACACACACACACAACTTATACCATAAATTATAAACTAGTAGAAAAAATTTACTATAGGCAGTAGGATATTGTACAAGAAAAATAAATTTATTCTTATACCTTCATATATGGAATATTATAAAGTAGGGAAAAAGAGAGGCTGCTCTAGTAATATGAATCAAGGTTAGTAAGCAATGAACCACTTGCTAACCCAATATGTCCTCACTAA
>NW_011495072.1:15621067-15622283 GCF_000754665.1 Bison bison bison | reverse complement strand
TGATAGACTGTATATACACACACACACACAACTTATACCATAAATTATAAACTAGTAGAAAAAATTTACTATAGGCAGTAGGATATTGTACAAGAAAAATAAATTTATTCTTTAACCTTCATATATGGAATATTATAAAGTAGGGAAAAAGAGAGGCTGCTCTAGTAATATGAATCAAGGGTAGTATCAATAAACTAATTAGGCACTTATGTCATGTTTTTCTCTCTACTGTTTTTCAGAATTTGTGCACTATTATGTATTTACCACACATGTTTAACTTAGTAAGGTCTTAAACTGAAAAGTATTTTGATCACTTTTCTTCCAAACAAGAAAGAGAATTAAGAGCTCTTCAGTTTTGATCTTCCTTTTCCTAGCTAGTGTGTCATTATTATGAAATATTTTAGGTTGATCTTTTTTCACCCCAACATATTAAACACATTTTGTTTAATGCATGCAAGCACACACACACTTCTTCGGACTTACCTATAAATTTTTCAACCTGCCTGGAATCATTGATTTTCCTGAAGGACATCCTTTAGTATGTCTTTTACATGTTCAAATATAAAGGTCTATTGGTGATAAAATCCTGATTATAGTTCTAATAAATATTTATCTTTTACTCTCAATCTTGACTGATAATTTTATGAGAAACAAAACTCTTAAGTTTACCATTATTTTTCCTTGTTAATTTCAACATGCTGTTTTAAAGTCTTTTAAATATTGCTGTTGAGAAGTTTGTTGTAATTCTACAATTTGTTCCTGTTTTGTGTTCTGTTTTTGTCTTCAGCTCCTGTGAACATCATCTTTACTCTTGGTAATGTTACAGTTTCCCTATGTAATGATTGGTCTGGAGTTCTTTTTCTTTACTTTCTTGGGACATTTTATATATTCCATACTTGGAAGTCTGTCCCCCTTTTTAAATGACTTTTGGAAATATATGATCCACTATCAGTAAGTTCAGTTGCTCAATTGTGCCTGACTCCTTGCAATCCCATGTACTGCAACACACCAGGTCTCCTTGTCCATCGCCAACACCTGGAGTTTACCCAAACTTACGTCCATTGAGTCAGTGATGCCATCCAACCATCTCATCCTCTGTCATCCCCTTCTCCTCCTGCCCCCAATCTTTCCCAGCATCAGGGTCTTTTCCAATGAGTCAACTCTTCACATGAGGTGGCCAAAGTATTGGAGTTTGAGCTTCAGCATCAGTCCTTCC
>NW_011495072.1:15595893-15620967 GCF_000754665.1 Bison bison bison | reverse complement strand
CTCCTTTAGGATGGACTGGTTGGATCTCCTTGCAGTCCAAGGGACTCTCAAAAGTCTTCTCCAAAACCACAGTTCAAAAGCATCAATTCTTCGGTGCTCAGCTTTCTTTATAGTCTAACTCTCACATCCATACATGACTACTGGAAAAACCATAGCCTTGACTAGATGGAACTTTGTTGACAAAATAATGTCTGTTTTTTAATATGATGTCTAGGTTGGTCATAACTTTACTTCAATTTCATGGCTGCAGTCACCATATGCAGTGATTTTGGAGCCCCAAAAAATAGTCAGCCACTGTTTCCATAGTTTTCCTATCTATTTGCCATGAAGTGATGGGGCCAGATACCATGATCTTAGTTTTCTGAAAGTTGAGTTTTAAGCCAACTTTTTCACTCTCCTCTTTCACTTTCATCAAGAGACTCTTTACTTCTTCACTTTCTGCCATGTTTGTCATCTGCATATCTGAGGTTATTGATATTTCTCCCAGCTATCTTGATTCCAGCTTGTGCTTCATCCAGCCCAGTTTTTCTCATGATGTACTCTGCATATAAGTTAAATAAGCACAGTGGCAATATATAGCCTTGACACACTCCTTTTCCTATTTGGAACCAACTGTGTTGTTCCATTTCCAGTTCTAACTGTTGCTTCCTGACCTGCATACGGGTTTCTCAAGAGGCAGGTCAGGTGGTCTAGTATTCACATCTTTCAGAATTTCCACAGTTTGTTGAGATCCACACAGGCAAAGGCTTTGACATAGTCAATAAAGCATAAATAGATATCTTTTTGTCACTTTTACTTTTTCATTGATCCAGTGGATGTTGGCAATTTGATCTCTGGTTCCTCTGCCTTTTCTAAAACCAGCTTGAACATCTGGAAGTTCACAGTTTATGTATTGCTGAAGCCTGGCTTGGAGAATTTTGAGCATTACTTTGAGCATTCTTCGGCATTGCCTTTCTTTGGGATGGGAATGAATACTGACCTTTTCCAGTCCTGTGGCCACTGCTGAGGTTTCCAAATTTGCTTTCATATTGAGTGCAGCACTTTCACAACATCATCTTTTAGGAATTGAAATAGCTCCACTGGAATTCCATCACCTCCACTAGCTTTGTTTGTAGTGATGATTCCTAAGGCCACTTGACTTCACATTCCAGGATCTGACTCGAGGTGAGTGATCACACATCGCCACTGTCTCTTTAAATATTTTCTCTATTCTGTTTTCTAAATTTTACCCCTTCTATGATTTCAACCAAAGGCATTTTAGATTCCTTTCTTCTATAGTTTCTATCTTTTAATTCTTTAGTTTTCTCAATTGTTTTTAGTCTGTAGTTTCATCTATCCAATGTGATTTTTATTACAATTTTATGTTTTTTTATTTTCTAGATGTTCAATTTTTAATGTTTTTCTGCTAATTTCTTCTAATTTCTCATCTATTTATAAGTTTGTAATTTTATTGTTTTCTGTCTTTAGATACTTTTTGCTTGGCTATACTTTCACAAAGTCTGTGTATTCTCACTTTGATAGTTGTGACACCTGTAAACTGTGGGAGTGTAAGTATATCTAGTTTCTTTCAATTTAACATAAATTGTCTTTCACATACATTTGTTGATTATGTACATGAGATCAAGGTCAGTTTCACTCTTGGAAACTGAACTGTCTACATTCATTTCAGTTCAGTTCAGTTGCTCAGTTGTGTCCAACTCTTTGTGACCCCATGGACTGCAGTACATCAGGCTTCCCTGTCCTTCACCAATTCCTAGAGCTTGCTCAAACTTCTACATTAGTGAATATTTTCTGCAAAGGTAACTTGCTTCTGTTTTGCTGGAAAGAAGGAGGTAACCTATTCCAGGACAACCACCACCTCTAAGGGGCTTAGGTTCAGAGTCAAAGTCTCAAAAGTCAGCTCATCTTCCAGTTATTTCATAACATAATCCACATATAGCTATATATTTATGTATTTTTATTCACATAGGGTATGTATGTGTATGTGTCTATGTGTGTGTGTGAGAGAAAACGGGGAAAATAGCAAAATATCAGAAGTAATTTTCTATTTAATTGTTATTAAATGTTAATAACATTTATGTTAATGTTAATATGTTATGTTAATATGTTAATAAAATAACATTTATTATTAATGTTAACATTAATTTAAATGTTTTGTAATTAGTGTATGTTGCTTTGATAATTGACAAATAACTTTTATTACATTAAAAAATCTTTAAGTACATTATGGGAGTTGTTGATGGACAGGGAGGCCTGGCGTGCTGCAGTTCATTGGTTCGCTAAGAGTCAGACACGACTAAGCCACTGAAGTGAACTGAAGGTGGAAAATTTGTGGAAGGGACAGCATTGGGTATAAATATAAAGAATTTATTTTGGGTTATATTTATTTACATGCCTATTAAATATCCTAGGTAATGAGTGTGGAACAGAAAATCAAGAGCTCCAAGGGATGAAATCTAGGCTTTCTGATATTTAGAGGTTATAGAAATAGGGAGGGGGCCTCTTTGATGGCTCAGTCTAAAAAATCTACCTTCAAGCAGAAGATGAGTGTTTGATCCCCAGTTCAGCAAGAAGCCCTGGAGAAAGAAATGGCAACTACTCCAGTATTCTTGCCTAGGAAATCCCTTGGACATAGGAGTCTGTCAGGCTACAGTCTATGGGGTTGCAAAAGAGACACACCTTAGTGACTAGACAAAACAAGAAATGAAATAAGGAGATTGAAAAATGCAAACTAATGCACTATAAAGAGTTACAGAAAAGTGCAATACCACAGGTACTGAGTCCATGTGGTCTAGAGCCAATGCTCTGCAACAAGAGAAGCTACTGCGATGAGAAGCTCATGCACTGAAAATAGTAGCCCCTGCTCACTGCAAGTAGAGAAAGCCTGCACATAGCAATGAAAACCCAGCACAGCCTGTATATGTATATATATATATATATATATATTTAAAGACTATATACTAAGCTTAGTAATTGATTCTCCATAACTGAACTGTGAAAATGCATATGACATAATGCTGACACTAAGTATACTGTCAGCAGCTTGTTTCAGTCAGGCAGTATCCTTAGGATGAATGTTATTATTATTTTACCAAAAAATTGCTTTAGACTGATGATCGAATGTGATCAGTGTTTTCAGGTATAAGTTTTTCCTTTCATAATACTGTCACCCATATTAATTAATAATTTTAATACTTAATCATTTCATATATCCTGTGTCACCCATGTTAATTAATATGCATGTCAAGGAGTTGACCAAAATTAGCAGATTGAAACCAAGAGATTATGTTTATCTGACTACAGAGCATTGCATGAGCAATGACTGAAATTTTTATAAACTTATGGAAGCACAGTAGGAGTAAAATAATCAAAGGAAATACTGGATATAAGATACGAATCTGACAGTTCTGATGCACGTGTACTAATTATTAGCTCTGCATATAGACAATCAGGACTTGTGTAACCTTTAAATTTTACTCTAGTCTCCAACCTTTTTTAGTTTCTTCAGTTCAGTTCAGTCACTCAGTCATATCAGACTCTTTGTGACCCCATGAATCGCAGCATGCCAGGCCTCCCTGTCCATCACCAACTCCCGGAGTTCACTCAAACTCACATCCATCGAGTCAGTAATGCCATCCAGCCATCTCATCCTCTGGCGTCCCCTTATCCTCCTGCCCCCAATCCTCCCAGCATCAGAGTATTTTCCAATGAGTCAACTCTTTGCATGAGGTGGCCAAAGTATTGGAGTTTCAGCTTTAGCATCATTCCTTCCAAAGAATACCCAAGACTGATCTCCTTTAGAATGGACTGTTTGGATCTCCTTCAGAATGGACTGTTTGGATCTCCTTCTGTCCAAGGGACTCTCAAGAGTCTTCTCCAACACCACAGTTCAAAAGCATAAATTCTTCGGTGCTCAGCCTTCTTCACAGTCCAACTCTCACATCCATACATGACCACTGGAAAAACCATAGCCTTGACTAGATGGACCTTTGTTGGCAAAGTAATGTCTCTGCTTTTGAATATGCTATCCAGGTTGGTCATAACTTTCCTTCCAAGGAGTAAGTGTCTTTTAATTTCATGGCTGCAGTCACCATCTGCAGTGATTTTGGAGCCCAAAGAAATAAAGTCTGACACTGTTTCCCCTGTTTCCCAGTCTATTTCCCATGAAGTGATGGGACCAGATGGCCATGATCTTAGTTTTCTGAATGTTGAGCTTTAAACCAACTGTTTCACTCTCCTCTTTTCACTTTCCTCAAGAGGCTTTTTAGTTACTCTTCGCTTTCTGCCATAAGGGTGGTGTCATCTGCATATCTGAGGTTATTGATATTTCTCCCAGCAATCCTGATTCCAGCTTGTGCTTCTTCCAGCCCAGCGTTTCTCATGATGTACTCTGTATATAATTTAAGTAAGCAGGGTGACAGTATACAGCCTTGACGTACTCCTTTTCCTGTTTGGAACCAGTCTGTTGTTCCATATCCAGTTCTAACTGTTGCTTCCTGACATGCATATAGGTTTCTCAAGAGGCAGGTCAGGGGGCCTGGTATTCCCATCTCTTTCAGAATTTTCCACAATTTATTGTGATCCACACAGTTTTAAGTTAGACAAATCAGTTAAGCTCTCTGACGTATAATTGAAAATAGAAAAGTATTCCCAAGCTAAGATGGTCTATTCCAATACATGTAGTTTGAGAAGGAACTATTTCCTAATTATAATGGAAATTAGTCACTAGATTATTGTCAGATATACAGTAAAACTATTTGACCAGATTATTCTTAATTTTGACATAACAGGCATAGAGAAAATCTTTAAAACATTTTGAGGTTTTATTTTCATGTTAGATATACTATGCTATTTCAGAGAAAAAATATTTAAATTAAATTTTTTAAAACATTAGTTTGATTACATCCTCATTTTTTACAAGATCCCTTTCAATTGTTTCATTGATTTAATATTCTCCTTTTTATACTCCTGCCAAAAACTAGTGTATGCAACAGTAAAGAATTTTACTGTATAAATTTAATTCATATTACTTATACTATAAAGCAATATCAGCTATAAATTACTATTGTATTTGATTTCCAGATGATCTCAGCAAAATTCATTACACTTGTTTGAAAATTTTAAATCTACATTGTTTGTTTGACATGATATATTCAAGATATTTGTATCATCATAAGGAAAATTATGTCCAATGAAATTAACCTATATTAGTCATGATGATTAAACCAGGCAAATAGTACATGTTGCATTGGTATGTTAATTTCTAAACATGCTCAAGAATAGCTTAAAGAAGAGAACATAATACAATATTAAAATTTATTTTTAAAAATGAAATAATTTGTTTGAATTGCTTGAAGTAAAGTTTCCTCATTTTACTTTTATTTATTAATTATAGAACATGGTTAATGGTTGGCTTATAAAATTTTAACCTAGAGATAATGTCTGAAATTTGAGGGTATATTTTTCACAGTTATATGTTATTATATCTATTATTTAATTAATATTTAGTAGTATAATATACCTGAAGTACATATGACTTTCCTGGTAGCTCAGAAAATAAAGACTCCCTGGTGGCTTAGATGGTAAAGAATCTGCCTGCAATGCAGGAGACACAGGTTTCATCCCTGGATTGGGAAGATCTCCTGGAGAAGGAAGTATCAACCCACTCCAGTATTATTGCCTGGAACATGGACAGAGGAGCCTGTTGGACTTATTAGTCCATGGAGTCGAAAAGAGTCAGACACAACTGAGCAGCTAATGCTTTCACTTCACTTTCAAAGTACATAATTCCAGACATATAAAATTAGATGTTTAAACAAGAAATGTTTAAAAAAAACATTGCATTCAGGTAAAATTAAATTCAACTATCAAATCATTTAATAATATGTAAGCCAAAAGCTTGGCTTCCCAGGTGGCACTAGTTGTAAAGAATCTGCCTGCCAGTGTGGGAGACATAGGGACATGGGTTTGATTCCTGGGTCAGGAACATACCCTGGAGGAGACAATGGCAATCACTCCAGTATTCTTGCCTGGAGAATCCCACGGACAAAAGAGCCTGGCAGGATATAGTTCATAGGATCTCCAAGAGTTGGACACAACTGAAACGCCTTAGCATGCAGGCACTCAAGCCTAAAGCTTAATTAACATCTATTCTAATCTGCATCATAATCTAGAAACATTGCTTTCCCTAAAATGAAGCCTTTGTTTGAATGCCCCAGCAGCTTAGGTAGTGTTCAGAGTGACTGGACTCCCATTAGAGCAACAGCATTGACCAGAAATAAGAACTGAGTTTCAGTCTAGAAACTCAGTTTCCTAGATTTGGGAGATCAAATAACATTTCCTAGATTTATATACTTGGGAGATCAAATAACTTCTCTGTTGTAAATTTACAAGTGTGATCAAAATAGAAGATTGTTGAGGATCAAGTAAAATTATTTGTAAATCCATGCTAGGTTGGATATTATATAATTTTATCACTGTTTCTTTGATTATTTAAATTATTATTACTAATAGCCATATTATTTATTTGCTATATATAATAATAGAAATATTTGTTTGTGGGACCCACCAGTGGCCTTCTATCTAGGTGTAGACTGAAGAATCTACTCTCCCTTACATAGTCTTTATTTTTATTAATAGGACAGCTGCTTTTTTTCTTCATAGGGCAATATATTTATTGTCATTTTTCTTCTGAAAAGTCCTATTATCTTTGAATAATTATTTATGTGATACTGTGGTTGTATGTTTATTTGTATGCATTTTTCCTGTGGATTATAAAGTTTGTATTTGTTTTGTTGGTTGGTTGGTTTGATTGATTTGGCAGTGCATGGCTATAATGTAGTTGTTCTTTTATTCATTTTTCAGTCACTCAGTAGTGTCTGACTCTTTGCAACCGCATGTACAGCAAGCTTCCCTGTCCTTCACTATCTCCCAGAGTTTGCTCAAACTCCTGTCCGTTGAATTGATGATGCCATCGAACCGTCTCATCCTCTGTCATCCCCTTCTCCTCCTGCCTTCAATCTTTCCCAGCATAGGGTATTTTCCTGTGAGTCAGCTCTTTGCATCATATGGCCAAAGTATTGGAGCTTCAGCTTCAGCATCAGTCCTTGCAATGAATATTCAGGACTGATTTCCTTTAAGATGGACTGGTTGGATCTCCTTGCAGTCCAAGGGACACTCAAGAGGCTTCTCCAGCACTACAGTTCAAAAGCATCAATTCTTCAGTGCCTCAGCCTTCTTTAAGGTCCAACTCTCACATCTGTACTTAACTACTAGAAAAACCATAGCTTTGCCTAGATGGACCTTTGTCAGCAAAGTGATGTCTCTGTTTTTTAATATACTGTCTAGGTTTGTCATAGCTTTTCTTCCAGAGAGCAAGCATCTTTTAATTTCATGGTTGCAGTCACTGTCTGCCGTGATTTTGGAGCTCACTGTTTCCATTTTTTCCCCCATCTGTTTGCCATAAAGTTCTGGGAATGAATGCCTTGGTCTTCATTTTTTGAATGTGAGTTTTAAGCCAGCTTTTTCAGGCTCTTCTTTCACCTTCATCAACAGGCTCTTTTATTCTTCATTTCATTCTGCCGTTAGAGTGGTATCATCTGCATATCTGAGATTATTGATTTCTGCTGGCAATCTTAATTCCAGCTTGAGCTTAATCCAACCCAGCATTTTGCATGATGTACTCTGCATGTAAGTTAAATAAGGAAGGTGACAATATACAGCCTGGAGGTACTGCTTTCCCAACTTTGAACAAGTCCATTGTTTATGTCCGCTTCTAACTGTTGCTTCTTGCCCTGCATACAGATTTCTCAGGAGGCAGGTAAGGTGGTCTGGTATTCCATAGCTTTCAGGATTTTCCACATTTTGTTGTGATTCACACAGTCATAGGCTTTAACATAGTCAATGAAGCAGAAGTAGATATTTTTTGGAATTCCCTTGCTTTTTCTATGATGCAGTGGATGTTGGCAATTTGATCTCTGGTTCTTCTACCTTTTGAAAATCCAGGTTTTGCCCTGGAAGTTCTCAGTTCGTGTACTGTTGAAGCCTAGCTTGAAGAATTTTGAGCATTAACTTGCTAGCGTGTGAAATGAGTGCAAATGTGTGGTAGTTTGAACCTTTATTTGGCATTGCCCTTCTTTGGGATTGGAATGAAAACTGATCTTTTCCAGTCCTCTGATCACTGCTGAGTTTCCAAATTTGCTGGGATATGGAGAGCAGAATTTTAAAAGTTTCATATTTTAGAATTTGAAACATCTCAGCTGGAATTCCATCACCTCCACTAGCTTTGTTCCTAGTGATGCTTCCTAAGGCTCTAAGTCAGTGATCACACTATTGTAGTTTTCTGAGTCTTTAAGACCTTTTTGTATAGTTCTTCTGTGTATTCTCACCACCTCTTCTTAATATCTTCTGCTTTTTCAGGTCCATTATCCTTTCTGTCCTTCATTGTGCCCATCTTTGTATGAAATGTTCCCTTGGTGTCTCTAGTTTTCCTGAAGAGATCTCTAGTCCATTCTATTGTCTTCCTCTTTGTTTGTATTGATCACTTAGGAAGGTTTTCTTATCTCTCCTTACTCTTCTCTGGAACTCTGCATTCAATGGGTATGTCTTTGCCTTTCTCCTTTACCTTTCGCTTCTCTTCTTTTCTTAGCTTTTTGTAAGTTCTCCTCAGACAAGCATTTTGCCTTTTTGCGTTTCCTGTTCTTGGGGATGTTTTGCTCGCCACCCCCTGTACAGTGTTACGAACCTCCGTCCATAGTTCTTCAGGCACTCATCAGATCTAATGCCTTGAATCTAATTCAAGGGATTTTGCCCCTTCCACTGTATAATCATAAGCTGTTTGATTTAAGTCATAACTTAATGGCCTAGATTTTTCTCTACTTTCTTCAGTTTAAGTTGGAATTTTGCAATAAAGAGTTCATGACCTAAGCTACAGTCAGCTCCCAGTCTTGTTTTTGCTGACTGTATACAGCTTCCATTTTTGGCTGCAAAGAATAGAGTCATTCTGATTTCAGTGTTGACCATCTGGTGATGTCCATGTGTAGAGCTCTCTCTTGTGTTGTTGGAAGAGGGTGTTTACTATGACCAGTGTGTTCTCTTGATAAAACTCTGTTAGCCTTTGCCCTGCTTCATTTTGTACTCCAGGGCCAAACTTGCCTATTATATTACTCCAGGTATCTCTTGGTTTCCTGCTTTTTCAATCCAGAACCATATGACTTACTGTTTAAGTCCCATAACACTTTAAAAAAGTGTTAGTTCAACTAGCATTTTTTTTTTTTTTTTTTTAGTATTAGGTCTAGAAGGTCTTTTAGGTCTTTATTAAACCGTTCTTCTTCCTCGGCATTAGTGGTTGGGGTGTGGACTTCAATTACTATGATATTTAGTAGTTTGTTTGGACACAAACTGAAATGATCCTGTTGTTTTTGAGATTGCACCCAAGTACTGCATTTCAGACTCTAGTGTTGACTGTGAGGGCTACTCTGTTTCTTCTAAGGGTGTCTTGCTCACAGCAGTAGATATAATGATCATCTGAATTAAATTCGCCATTCATATGTAGCTATTATGTACCATTTTTACATTCTGAAAATATTTACCAAATCAGCACTAATGTTATAGTAATGTGGCTTCCTTTGATGATAAAATTTGAATAAACTAATTTACCTGTTATTTCAGACACAATTTCATAGAAAATTATGAATACATTGAAAAAATATTATGTGAATTTATTTGTGATCTGAAACATCAATGAGTATATGAAGAGTTCTGTATCCATATTACCTCTCCAGAAATTGAAATTTCCACAGAGTTTATTTATACAAATATACTCTTACATTTTCAATAAAATAAAATACATTATTGTGCTGTATCTTTTTGCTATAGTTCCCCCAGTCATCATTAGTTTAGTTGATTGGTCATGTCTGACTCTTTGCGATACTTTGGACTGTCGCCCCTCAGGCTTCTCTCTGTATGGGATTTTTCAGGCAGGAATACTGGAGTAGGTTGCCATTTCCTTCTCCAAAATATAAAAGGAAGCAAATTTAGTTGGTCACTCATGTTGGTTGAAATTCATCTTCTCATAATGCCATCAAAGAGAGACATAAGAAATAACTTTCTGAGTTTATAACTTCCCCAATGCCTCAGCAGGTAAGAAATCTGCCTACAATGCAGGAGACACAAGAGATGTACGTTTGATCCCTCCATCAGGAAGATCCCCTGAAGAGGAAAATGGAAACCCACTCCAGCATTCTTTTGCCTGAAAAATCCTATGGACAGAGGCTCCTGACAGGCTACAGTCCAAAGGACTGTGAACAATCGGACAAGACTGACCAACTAAACTTGCTTGCTTTCATAATGTAAGGACAGACTGACCAGATCAGGTACTTTTAGTTTGTATTTTTTTTCCTTCTGGAACACAGAGTGCCATTTCAATATATATTAGTAGATTCAAATCTTCTTTAATTCTGGGTGTTTAAAAATTGTATTAGTTAACATTTATTGAATACTTACTATGTACTTTACACATTATTCAACAAGCATTATTAGGGATCTATTGTGTTCCTAGCATTATTCTTACCAATAAGAATATAGTGGCCAAAGAAAAAAGACAAAAATCTCTATGACCTCATTGACCTTGCATTCTAGTCAGGGAAAATAGATAAGAAACAACAGCAATAAGTAAATTGTACTGGATGTGAGAAAGTGATACTCTGTGGGTAAAAATAAATCAGGAAGAGTGAAAGATTCTGAATAGCCAACACAATACTGAAGGAGAAAAACTAAGTTAGAGAGCCAACACTCTATGTCTTAAAAGACTATAAAGCTACAGTGATCAGGACAAAGTGGTATCACTGAAAGAAAAGACAAATAGATCAGTGGAACAAAATAGGGAGCCCAGGCATAGACCCACATAAATATAGTCGACAAGTCTTTGACAATGGAATAAAGATAGTCTTTTCAATAAATAGTGCTGAAACAATTGGACATTCTTGTTCAAAAAAATCTATACATATATTTTACAGTCAACATAAAAATTAATTCACAATGAATCACAAACCTAAATGTAAAATTCCTAAAGGATAACATAGGAAAAAGTTTAAATAATCTTGGGTTTGACAAGATTTTTTAGATAGGACAACTTTTTTAGATAGGACACCAAAGGCATGATCCAGAATGACAAAATGTTTAAGTTGAACTGCATTGAAATTAAAAGCCTCTGCTCTGCAAAACAGAGTATCAAGAGAATTAGAAGACCAGTCACAGACCAAGTGAAAATATTTCCAAAAGACACTCTGACAAAGGACTGTTATCCAAAATATCCAAGGGACTCTTAAAACTCAACAATGGGAAAACATGCTCAATTAGAAAATAAATCAAAGACCTTAACAGACATCTCATCAAAGAAGATACGCAGGTAAACAATAGATATATCAAAAAATGCTCTATAATATACCATCATGAAACTGCAGATGAAAGCAATGAACTGTCACTACACACCTATTAGGATGGTTAAAATGCACAACACTGACAGCACCAAACGTTATAAAGCATGTAAAGCAATGGCATAAATTCGTTACTGGTGGGAATACAAAATGGTATGGCCACTTTGACAGGCAGTTTTTTTTTTTTACAGAAGTAAGCATATTCTTACCATATGATGCAGAAATTGTACTCTTTCATATGTACTCAAGGGAGTTGAAAATATAAGTTTACACAAAAGCCTACACATGAATGTTTGTGCCAGCTTAATTTCCACAATGTGGATGTAACCAAGGTATCTTTCATCAGGTGAATGGATTAAAAATTAAAAAAGAAAAAAAAAGGAACTATAAGACAGAGGAAATAAATGTATACTACTGAGTGAAAGAAGCCAATCTGAAATGGGTACATACTGTCTGATTCCACATACATGAAATCTTGACAAAGGAAAAAATGTGGAGATGATGAAAAGATCAATCATTGCCGGAGGTAGAGAGTGAAAACAAAGATGAATAAAAGGAGCACAGAGGATTTTTAGAGCAGTAAAAATACTCTGTGTGTGATACCATAATTATTCACCATTATACATTTATGTAAAACCAAAAAAATGTATAACAAAAAGTGAACTTTAATGTAAACTATTGGTGATTTTGATGTGTCAACAAAGGTTCTCCAGTTGAAATACATGCAGTACACTATTGAAGAATGTTGATAGGAAGGAGTCTACGCATGTGTGAGAATAGGAGACATATGGATAATCTCTCTATTTTTTCATCTCAATTTTTCTGTAACCCTAAAAGCGCTCTAAAATATAGTCTTAATAATATTATAGTAGGAAAGATTTGCAGCTTACATAGTTGAGAATCTAGGAACATGATGACAGGCTTATTAAACTGACCTGAAGTAAGAGAGGAAAGGAAGTAAATGTAAATATTTGAAATAAGAGATAAAAAGTTTGGGATTTGCTATGGTTAGAGGAAGAGCAGAGAAGGCAATGGCACCCCATTCTAGTACTTTTGCCTGGAAAATCCCATGGATGGAGGAGCCTGGTAGGCTGCAGTCCATGGGGTGGCTAAGAGTTGGACATGACTGAGCGACTTCACTTTCACTTTTCATTTTCATGCATTGGAGAAGGAAATGGCAACCCACTCCAGTGTTCTTGCCTGGAGAATCCCAGGGACGTGGAAGCCTCATGGGCTGCCGTCCATGGGGTCGCACAGAGTCAGACACGACTGAAGCAACTTAGCAGCAGCAGAGGAAGAGCAAGATGTGAATGTCTGCTGGCAGGAAGATGATTTCATGGTTAGAATCTCCAGTTGACACCAAAGAGACAGTTCTCAGACTTTATCAGCTTACCCAAATGTGGAGCAGAAGGAAAAATGGAACAATGGTACTTAAAAGTACATAGCAATCCAATATCAAAAACTTCATCTCTTTATTACATATAACTAGAAAACAATTGCAAATCCAACTATACCTGCAAAGTCAAATCCTGATATAAGATTTCACCTGGTAACCTAGTTCCATAGAAGCTGTTCCAAACAGGAAAATGGAACCAATACTTTTTTTTTTTTTAATCATTTTTCGTGAAGGTAAGTTAATCTTCTCTTGTAGAAGCATGCTAAGTATCTAGTAATAAAAGCTACTTCTATCAAGTGTTGCCAAGATTTTTTTAAAATAGTGCAGTTTCACTTAGATTCCATGACAGAGATACTGAGTTTACCACCAATACTTATTCTCTTCTATATTAATGAAACACCTAATTCAGTGAATTCAGTTAAAAAATATTTATTACATGCCTAACATGTACCATGAACTGTTGTAGGGCTTAAGATAAAGTATGATAAAAATAGAAAAAAATCTATTTCCTTTTCCTGTAAGACTTATAATCTATGGTGGGGGACTTAAACTATCTATACATATATGTGTATAAATATATATGTAGGTTACATATATAATAAGTCATAGTATATTCAAATTAATCAATATGTATTATGGAACAAATACTAAATCTTTGGTAATTGGAGTTGGAAATGATTAAATCAAGTGGGAATGAGATTTCAGTGACAAATAGGATGGTCAGTGTCTTACAGAGAAGGTGTTGTTCAGTCACAAAGTTGTGTCCGACTGTTTTTCAACCCCATGGACTGTAGCCCACCAGGCTCTTCCATCCATTGGATTTTCCAGGCAAGAATACTGAAATGGGTTGTCATTTCCTTCTGCAGGGGATCTTCCCAACCCAGGAATTGAACCTGTGTCTTCTGCATAAGATGCATCTCCTGCATTGCAAGTAGATTCTTTGTCACTGAGCCATTTGAGCAAATGCTTAAAGGATCCAAGTGGATTACTAGGGTAAGAACATTCTAAATGGAGGTACAGGTAGAGAAATGTGCTAAAGTGGTGGCATGTCAGACTTGTTATTGAACTTGGAATTACAAAAGAAGCAGTAAATGAGGATGTCAAACAGGCATTGGGGGGCAGCTTCTATAGGGATTTTTGGCTTTAACTCTGAGTGCAATGATGAGTCATAGCATGGTTTGGAGTAGAAGAGTAATATCAGTTTAGAAAACTCACTACTGAGCTACTGACATATAGTGGAGAAGGAAATGGCCACCCACTCCAGGATTCTTGCCTGGAGAATTCCATGGATGGAGGAGCCTGGCAGGCTACAGTCCATGGAGTCGCATAAAGCTGGATATGACTCGGCGGCTCTCACTCACTCACTGACGTATAGAATGGATAAAGTGTGATTGGAAAAGTTGATCAAGATTATCAGTTCTGAATATTAGGAGTTTAAGTTATTTATTAGACAATCAAGCAAAGATATGATATAGGGGTTGAATATAACAGTCTGGTGTTCCAGAGAGAAGTCTGAGTCAGAGCTGCAAATTTAGAATTTGTTACGATATAAATGGAATATAGAGCCTTGAGACAGCACAAGATAACCAAGCTGTGCATGTTGATTAAAAAAAAAGGAACAAGGTCCAAATATGGAACATTTAAAACTGAAGAGGAAAGAGACTTAAATTTTCAGCTGAATACATAGATACCTAAAATAAGATCTTCCTTTAACTTGATGTGAGTATGTGAACTAGTACTGGCCAAAGGAATTTAAGTAAGTGGGTTACTTGATGGCTTGAGTGAAGCTCCTGGAAACCAAATGTCAAACTCCTTTCTCCTTTTCTTCTCTTCCCTCATTCTTGCTCTCGTGGATATAGATAAACCTCTAGTTACCATATTGGACTTGTGTGCAAGAGCACACTCTGGGGAGGGCATATTGAGTGCAGGATGATGCCTGAGTTCTTGGGACTTTGAAAAATTATACTATTATACCATCCATGGGCTACTATCTTCCAGGTAGTTAAATGAGATATGAATATTTTTGTTTCCGCCTGCTTACCTTTAGATCTGCATTGTTTTCAGGTGAAATTAATCCTGAGTGGTAGGTTCCCCTAAAACAAAATGAAACAAAAGAGAATGTACTAGTTGCCTTCATTATTTTTATAGTGAGGAATAAAATATTCTCCTTTTGGTAAGATAAATTTAGATTATATTATACTACCTGAAATATCAGTGTATTTTCTTCCTGCCATGTGGGAAGGGACAACCCATGTGGTTTACTCTTTATTTAATAGCAAGTAATTTAATAAAGTATGTATGATAGTATTGAAGCAATCATGGAGCAGTCATGAAGTGGATAAGGTGTCAAAAGTTTGACAGTGAGCTACAGAAAGATATAAACAGAACCTGTGAATTAGTATACATTTTGATGGCTTCCCATGTGGCCCTAGGGTAAAGAACCTGCCTGCCAATGCAGGAAGCATAATGAGACTCAGTTCGATCCCTTGGTAGGAAAGATCCTCTGAAGAAGGGCATGGCAACCCACTTCAGTATTCCTGCCTGGAGAATCCCATGGACAAGAGAAGCCTGGCAGGCTGCAGTCCATAGGGTGGCAAGGAGACATGACTGAAGCTTTTTAGCATGCACACATCCATTTTGAAATGTATAGTTTTGAGTGCAATTTTTCTGAATTGCTTAGCAGGGAAATCCTTCCTAAAATGTGCTATTATGATCCCATTACATAAAACAGAAAACAGCAAAATGCTTTGGTAGGGAAAGTACCTCCCCTTTTTTTACACTACTAATCATTCAGTTAGATAACCTTAAAATATCTCTTGAAACTATAGTATAGAGTAAAATTTAAAATACCGTGTAAAAGTATTAGGGGACAAAGTTTTAAAATATGTTGACAGTGTTATTTCTTTATTATAACCTCTGGTTATATTAGCATGAGCAAGGAATCTATTCAGAATTTTAGGTAATTATCATAGTCTGTCACTGTGAGACTATGAGACTATCTGAGACTATGATACTTGGAGAATATTTTGGGTGGGATGAACAGCTGCTAAATGTCTTTAAGTCATTTTCTAAATCCAAGTTAAAGAAAATCATGGTTTTGCATATAGAAAGCACCAGTGCATAAATTTCTCTTTCAGAGTTTTTCTTTGAGAACTTTCTTGTTGTTGTAAATGAGAACCTACATACACAATTACATAAGATGCAAGAAGGCAGCTACAAATATATAACACTATGGATGCATCTGTAAAAGAAGAAGGAAAAAAAAAAAAAGCCAATGCTATGATTTTTATTTAGACTCCTTTCAAAGAGGAGATGGGACCCAATAGGAAGAAAAGTCACTAGGCAATTAATAAACATTACTTTTCATCTCACTGCTTTACTTTATTGCCTCATCCTTTATAGTTTTATGGGTTTGTTCTTGCCGCCCTAATCTTTCCCTCTTGTAATTTTGTGTTGATTTAAAATCAGCTTTCCTGCAGCTTTTTTAGGCTAGGGACTTCTCCATTAATAGTGTGCTTGCCTAGCATTTTTGCTGTATCCTTCACAGCTCTGTTTAAGAGTTAAAAAGTAGGTGATAAGATTGAAATATGTTAATATAAAAATGAAGAAAAGGATTTGTCTTTAGTATATTAGCAAGATTAAGCAATGGTTAGAGAGTTCTAGACCATCTGGGTTTTATCCTTTGCTTGTCAAAGCTGCTCCCACATCTCTATAAAGACACTAAATGGAAGCTCTCCTCCAAGGTCAGGTTATTCTGTTACTGCAAGTGAAAAGCATGAAAGAGATTTATTAGGCAGCAGCATGCATCTATGCATTTTATCTCTCTCCAATATAAATACCTAGGAGATGCTTGAAACAGTGTTTAAAAGGAGTCCTAATGAATTATAAATGATGATAAATCTGACTTGATTTCAAAGTGATGGGTGTTTTACACTTAACACTTTTGCTATGGAGGTTGCCTTTTATTACCTAGTTCTTTTAAGTTCAAATATATGATGCATTATGCAAAACTGATATTTAGAGATACCAATTCAAACAATAAAAACATAAGAATAAAGTATAAAACATTTTATTGTATATATACTGAATACTTAGATATATAAACATTCATGTACAGTATCTACATAGATTTGCTTTTTCATATAAAATATATTAATTATTGAATTGGGCATATTTGATTTTTTGTTTGTTTAAATTTATTTTTTTTATTGAAGGATAATTTCTTTACAGAATTTCGTTCTTTTCTGAAAAAAATCTCAACATGAATCAGCCTTAGGTATACATATATCCCATCCCTTTGGAACTTCCCTACTATCTCAGTCCCCATCCCAACCCTCTAGGTTGAGATACAGAGCCACTGTTTGAGTTTCTTAGCCATGCAGCAAATTCCTGTTGGCTGTATATTTTACATATGGTAATGTAAGTTTCCATGTTAGTCTTTCCATACGTCTCACCTTCTCCTCTCTTCTCCCCATGCCCACAAGTCTATTTTCTATGTCTGTTTCTCCACTGCTGCCCTGTAAATAAATTATTCAGTATCATTTTTCTAGATTCCATATATATGTGTTAGAATAAGATATTTATCTTTCTCTTTCTGACTCACTTCACTCTGTATAATAGATTCTATGTTCATCTACCTCATCAGAACTGACTCAAAGGCGATATGGCTGAGTAATATTCCGTTGTGTATATGTACCACTACTTCTTTATCCATTCATCTGTTGATGGACATCTAGGCTGCTTCCATGTTCTAGCTATTGTAAACAGTGCTGCAGTGAACAATGGGATGCATGTGTCTCTTTCAATTTTGGTTTCCTCAGGGTATATGTCTAGGAGTGGGATTGCTGGGTCGTATAGTGGTTTCATTTCTAGTTTTTTAAGGAATCTCCATAGTGACTGTTTCAGTATATATTCCCACCAACAGTGCAAGAGTGGTCTCTTTTCTCCACACCCTATCCAGCATTTATTGTTTGTAGACTTTTTGAAGATGGCCATTCTGACCGATGTGAGGTGATATATCATTGTAGTTTTGATTAGCATTTCTCTAATAATGAGTGATGTTGAGTATCTTTTCATGTTTGTTAACCATGTATATATCTTCTTAGAAGAATGTTTAGGTCTTTTCCCCACTTTTTGATTGGGTTGTTGGTTTTTCTGGCTTAAGTTGTATGAGCTACTTGTATATTTTGCAAATTAACCCTTTGTCAGTTGTTTGTTATTATTTTCTCCCATTTTGAGGGTTGTCTTTTCACCTTGGCTATAGTTTCCTTTGCTGTGCAAAACTTTTAAGTTTAATCAGGTCCCCCTTGTTTACTTTTGTTTTTATTTCCATTACTCCAGGAGGTGGGTCATAGAGGATCTTGCTTTGATTTATGTCATCTTTTTCTGCCTATGTTTTCCTCTAAGAGTTTTATAGCTTCTGGTCTTACATTTTAGATTTTTAATCCATTTTAACTTTTATCATTTGTATGGTATTGGGAAATGTTATAATTTTGTTCTTTTACATGTAGCTGTCCAGTTTTCCCATCACCATTTATTGAAGAGGCTGTCTTTGCCCCATAGTATATTCTTGCCTCCTTTGTCAATTATAAGATACCCATAGGTGCATGGGTTTCCATTGGTCTATGTTTCTGTTTTTGTGCCAGTACCATACTGTCTTGATGACTGTAGCTTTGTAGTATAATCTGAAGTCAGGAAGGTTGATTCCTCTGGCTCCATTCAACTTTCTCAAGACTTCTTTGGCTATTCGGGGTCTTTGTGTTTCCATATGAATTGTGAAATTTTTTGTTCTAGTTCTGTGAAAAATGTCATTGGCAATTTGATAGGGATTACATATAGATTGCATTTGGTAATACAGTCATTTTCACAATATTGATTCTTCTTACCTAAAAACATGGAATATCTCTCCATCTGTTTATGTCATCTTATGATTTCTTTCATCAGTTTCTTATAATTTTCTGTGTACAGTTCTTTTGTCTCCTTAGCTAAGTTTATTCCTAGGTATTTAATTCTTTTTGTTGTGGTGGTGAATGGGATTGACTCCTTAATTTCTTTTTGATTTTTCACTGTTAATATATAGAAATGAAAGTTATTTCTGTGTATTGATTTTATATCCTGCAACTTTGTTAAATTCACTGATTAGCTCTAGTAATTTTCTGATACTATCTTTAGGGTTTTCTATGTACAGTATCATGTCATTTGCAAACAGGGAAAGCTTTATTTCTTCTTTTCTGATCTGCATACATTTTATTTCTTTTTCTTGTCTTATTACTGTAGCTAGGATTTCCAGAACAGTGTTGAATAAGAGTGGTGACAGTGGACACCTTTATCTTGTTCCTGTCTTGGGGAATGCTTTCACTTTTTCACCATTGAGAATAATGTTTACTGTAGGCTTACCATATATGGCCTTTACTATGTTAAGGCCCATTTTTTGAGGAGTTTTATTCATAAATTGGTGCTGAATGTTTTCAAAGGCTTTTTCTGCATCTGTTGAGATGGCCATATGGTTTTTATCTTTCAGTTTGTTAATATGGTGTATCTAATTGATTTATTTGCTTATTTTGAAGTATCTTTGCCTTCCTGGAATAAACCCCACTTGATCATGGTATTTGAGTCCTTTGATGTGTTGCTGATTTCTGTTCACTAAAATTTTGTTGAGGATTTTTGCATCTATGTTCATCAGTGATATTGGCCTGTAATTTTAATTGTTTTTGTGCTATATTTGTCTGGTTCTGATTTCAGGGTGATGGTGGCCTGGTAGAGTGAGTTTGGAAGTGTTTCTTCCTCTGCAATATTTTGAAAGAGTTTTAGAAGGATAGACATTACTCTTCTCTAAATGTTGGAAAGAATTCTCCTACGGAGCCGTCTGGTCCTGGGCTTTTGTTTTTTGGGAGATTTTTGATCACAGCTTCAATTTCAGTGCTTTAATTGGGTTTTTCATAATTTCTATTTTTTTCCTGGTTCAGTCTTTGAAGATTGAACTTTTCCAAGAATCTGTCCATTTCTTCTGAGGTTATCCATTTTATGGCCATATAGTTATTCATAATTGTCTGTTATAATCCATTGTATTTCTGCATTGTCTATTGTAACCTCTCCTTTTTCATTTCTAATTTTTTTATTTGATTCTTCTCTCTTTTTTTTTTCTTGATGAGTCTGGCTCAAGGGTTGTCAATTTTGTTTATCTTCTCAAAGAACCAGATTTTATTTTTATAATACTATCATTTCTTGGAGAAGGCAATGGCACCCCACTCCAGTACTCTTGCCTGGAAGATCCAATGGATAGAGGAGTCTAGTAGGCTGCAGTCCATGGGGTTGCTAAGAGTTGGACACAACTGAGCGACTTCACTTTCACTTTTCCTTTCATGCATTGGAGAAGGAAATGGCAACCCACTCCAGTGTTCTTGCCTGGAGAATCCCAGGGACAGGGGAGCCTGGTGGGCTGCCATCTCTGGGGTCATACAGAGTTGGACACGACTGAAGCGACTTAGCAGCAGCATACTATCATTTCTTTCATTTCTTTTTCATTTATTTCTGCTCAGATCTTTATGATTTCTTTCCTTCTACTAATTTTGGCAATTTTTTGGTTGTTTTTTTCCAGTTGTTTTAGGTGTAAAGTTAGTTTGTTCTATTTGATGTTTTTCTTGTTTCTTGTGGTAGGAATGTATTGCTATAAACTTCCTTCTTAGAACTGCTTTTGCTGTATCCCAAAGGCTTTGAGTTATTGTGTTTTCATTGTCATTTGTTTCTAGATTTTTTTTTCCTTTTTGATTTTCAGTAACCTGTTGGTTATTTAGAAACATATTGTTTAATCTCCATGTGTTTGTGTTTCTTACAGTCTTTTTCTTGTAATTGATACCTAGTCTCATAGCACTGTGATTGGAGAAGATGCTTGATACGATTTCAGTTTTAAATTTACTGAGGTGTGATTTGTGCCCCAAGATGTTGTCTATCCTGAGAATGTTCCCTATGCACTTGAGAAGATGTATTCTTCTGCATTAGGAGTGAATGTCCTGAAGATATCATGAGATCCATCAGATCTAATGTATCATTTAATACTTGTGTTTCCTTATTAATTTTCTGTTTTGACGATCTGTCCATTGGTGTGAGTGGGCTGTTAAAGTCTCCTACTACTATTGTGTTAATGTCAATTTCTGCTTTTATGTCTGTTAGTGTTTTTCTTATGTATTGAAGTGCTTCTATGTTGGGGGCATAGATATTTACAATTGTTGCATCTTCTTTTTGGATTGATCCCTTGATCATTATATAGTGTCCTTCCTTATCTCTTGCAATCTTCTTTATTAATTAATTAAATTTATTTTAAGGTCTATTTTGTCTGATATGAGGATTGCTACTCCAGCTTTCTTTTGCTTCCCATTTGCATGGAATTTATTTTTCCATTCTCTCACTTTCAGTCCACATGTGTCTTTAGGTCTGAAGTGGGTTTCTTGTAGACAGCATATATATGGGTCTTGTTTTTGTATCCATTGAGCCAGCCTGTGTCTTTTGGTTGGAGCATTTAGTATATTTACATTTAAAATAATTATTGATATACCTGTTCCTATTGCCATTTTCTTAATCGTTTCAGGTTGTTTTTGTAGATCTTTATCCTTCTCTTGTATTTCTTGCCTGTACAAGCCCCTTTTACATTTGCTGTAAAGTTTGGTTGGTGGTATTGATTTTTTCTGACATTTTCTTGTCTGAAAAGCTTTTTTCCCCCATCAATTTTGAATAAGATCCTTGATGGGAACAGTAATCTTGGTTGTAGATTTTTCCCTTTCAGTACTTTAAATATATCCTGCCATTCCCTTCAGGCCTGCAGAGTTTCTGCTGAAAGGTCAGCTGTTAAGCATATGGAGTTTGACTTGTATGTTACTTGTTGCTTCTCCCTTGCCGCTCTTAATATCCTTTCTTTGTGTTTAGTCTTTATTAGTTTGATTAGTATGTCTTGGCATGTTTCTCCTTGCGTTTATCCTGTATGGGAGTCTTTGTGCCTGTTGGACTTGATCGACTCTTTCCTTTTCCATGTTGGGGAAATTTTCAACTATCATCTCTTCAAAAATTTTCATATAACCTTTCTTTTTCTCTTCTTCTTCGGTGACCCCTATAATTCGAATGTTGGTGTGTTTAATATTGTGTCAGAGGTCTCTTAGACTATCCTCAGTTCTTTTCATTCTTTTTACTTTTTTTCTGCTCTTCAGAAGTTATTTCCACCATTTTATCTTCCAGAACAGTTATGTGTTCTTCTGCTTCAGATATTCTGCATTGATTCCCTCCAGAGTATTTTTAATTTCAGTAAATATGTTGTTTCTCTCTTCATGTTTATCCTTTAATTCTTCTAGGTCTTTGTTACTTGACTCTTGCATTTTCTCCATTTTGTTTTCAAGGTTTTTGATCATCTTTACTATCATTATTCTGAATTTGATTTCCCCTTCATTTATTTGGGTTTCTGTGTTTCTCATTTCTTCTTTCATTTGTGTAGTATTTCCCTGTCTTTTCATTATCTGTGTGTGTATATATATATAAACTTATTGAGTATGAGTCTCCTTTTCCCAGGCCTCAAAGTTGAATTCCTTCTTCCTTTTGGTTTTTGCCCTCCTCCTGCTGCTGCTGCTAAGTCGCTTCAGTTGTGTCCAGCTCTGTGAGACCCCATAGACGGCAGCCCACCAGGCTCCCCGTCCCTGGGATTCTCCAGGCAAGAACACTGGAGTGGGTTGCCATTTCCTTCTTCAATGCATGAAGTGAAAAGTGAAAGTTAAAAGTGAAAGTGAAGTCGCTTAGTCGTGTCCGACTCATAGTCACCCCATGGACTGCAGCCTACCAGGCTCCTCCGCCCATGGGATTTTCCATGCAAGAGTACTGGAGTGGGGTGCCATTGCCCTCCTTTGCCCTCCTAAGGTTGAAGCCTGGTAGGCTTCAGTCCATGGGGTTGCGCAGAGTCAGACACGACTTAGGGACTTCACTTTCACTTTTCACTTTCATTCATTGGAGAAGGAAATGGCAGTCAGACACAACTAAAGTGACTTAACAGCAGCAGCAGCAGCAGCATACAGTATTTGTGTTTCTCTTTCTGACTTATTGCACTCTGTATGATAGGTTCCAGGTTCATCCACCTCATTAGAACTGATAAAAGTGTGTTTCTTTTTATAGCTGAATAATATTCAATTATGTATATGTACCACAATTTCCTTATCCTTTCATCTACTGGTGGACATCTAGGTTACTTCCATGTCCTAGCTACTGCACATAGTGCTGCAATGAACATTGGCATAGACGTGTCTCTTCCAATTCTCATTTCCTTACTGTATATGCCCAGCAGTGAGATTGCTGGGTTGTATGGCAATTCTATTCCCAGTTTTGTAAGGAGTCTCCATACTCTTCTCCGTAGTGGCTCTGCCAGTTTACATTTTCACCAACAGTGTAAGAGGGTTTTCATTCTGTATACCCTCTCCAGCATTTGTTTGTAGACTTCTTGATGATGGCCATTCTAACAGGTGTGAGATGATATCTCATTATGGTTTTGATTTGCATTTCTTTAATAATAAGTTATGTTGAGCATTTTTCCATGTGTTTATTAGCCATCTATATGTCTTCTTTGGAGAAATGTATATTTAGGTCTTTTGCCCACTTTTTGATTGGGTCATTTATTTTTCTGGTATTGAGCTGCATGATCTGCTTATGTATTTTGGAGATTAATTATTTCTTGGTTGTTTCATTTGCTATTTTCTCCCATTCTGAGGGCTCTCTTTTCATGTTGCTTACAACTTCCTTCTTTGTGCAAAAGCTTTTTAAGTTTAATTAGGTCAAATTTGTTCATTTTTGTTTTTATTTCCATTACTCTAGGAGGTGGGTCATAGAAAATCTTACTATGATCTATTTAATTATTAATTACTATTTATTTTGGGTCAAAGATAATAGAGTATATCTATGGATAACAGTGGCCATGAATAAATCTAAATTTTACATGGAAAAATCCAAATAAAAATAATTATTTTGACTCTTTTAATAAGCTTTGAAACTTTTTTTTTTAATTAAGACTTGATTTTTGTAAAGCATTATTTCCCATACTCCCTGTACACATACATATTTTCTCTCATTATCAACCTAGGATTTGCCTTTTTGTATTCACATTTAAAGTTATACTTGTTCACCCACGAGTGTTCATGAAACCCTATATTTGGGATGCTTTTTCATACTAAAATGTTATAATTTTTGGAAAAGAAAAATTCCCCACCCCACCAGAATGTTATATTTGATACAGCTGATAAATCTACATTGACATATCATCAGTTCAGTTCAGTCACTCAGTCTTGTCCGACTCTTTGACCCCATGAATTGCAGCACGCCAGGCCTCCCTGTCCATCATAAACACCCAGATTTATTCAGACTCACGTCCATCAAGTCAGTGAGGTGATCAAGCCATCTCACCCTCTGTGTCCCCTTCTCCTCCTGCTGACAATCCCTCCCAGCATCAGAGTCTTTTCCAATGAGTCAACTCTTCACATGAGTTGGCCAAAGTACTGGAGTTTCAGGTTTAGCATCGTTCTTTCCAAAGAAATCCCAGGGCTGATCTCCTTCAGAATGGACTGGTTGGATCTCCTTGCAGTCCAAGGAACTATCAAGAGTCTTCCCAACACCACAGTTCAAAAGCATCAATTCTTTGGTGCTCAGCCTTCTTCACAGTCCAACTCTCACATCCATACATGACCACAGGAAAAACCATAGTCTTGACTAGACGAACCTTTGTTGGCAAAGTAATGTCTCTGCTTTTGAATATGCTATCTAGGTTGGTCATAACTTTTATTCCAAGGAGTAAGCGTCTTTTAATTTCATGGCTGAAATCACCATCTGCAGTGATTTTGGAGCCCAGAAAAATACAGTCTGGCACTGTTTCCACTGTTTCCCCATCTATTTCCCATGAAGTGATGGGACCAGATGCCATGATCTTCGTTTTCTGAATATTGAGTTTTAAGCCAACTTTTTCATTCTCCTCTTTCACCTTCATCGAGGCCTTTTAATTCCTCTTCACTTTCTGCCATAAGGGTGGTGTCATCTGCATGTCTGAGGTTATTGATATTTCTCCTGGCAATTTTTATTCCAGCTTGTGCTTCTCCCAGCCCAGCGTTTCTCATGATGTACTCTGCATATAAGTTAAATAAGCATGGTGACAATATACAGCCTTGACGTACTCCTTTTCCTATTTGGAACCAGTCTGTTGTTCCATGTCCAGTTCTAACTGTTGCTTCC
>NW_011495072.1:15594278-15595793 GCF_000754665.1 Bison bison bison | reverse complement strand
TTCCTGACCTGCATACAAGTTTCTCAAGAGGCAGGTCAGGTGGTCTGGTATTCCTATCTCTTGAAGAATTTTCCACAGTTTATTGTGATCCACAAAGTCAAAGGCTTTGGCATAGTCAGTAAAGCAGAAATAGATGCTTGTGGAACTCTCTTGCTTTTCGATGATCCAGTGGATGTTGGCAATTTGTTCTCTGGCTCCTCTTCCTTTTCTAAAACTAGCTTGAACATCTCAAAGTTAACGGTTCACATATTGCTGAAGCCTGGCTTGGAGAATTGTGAACATTACTGTACTAGCATGTAAGACGAGTGCAATTGTGCGGTAGTTGGAACGTTCTTTGTCATTGCCTTTCTTTGGGATTGGAATGAAAACTGACCTTTTCCCGTCCTGTGGCCACTGCTGAGTTTTCCAAATTTGCTGGCATATTTAGTGCAGCACTTTCACAGCATCAACTTTCAGGATTTGAAATAGCTCAACTGGAATTCTATTACCTCCACTAGCTTTGTTCATAGTGATGCTTTCTTTTTTTTCCTTTTTTTTTTTTTAAATTTTATTTTTAAACTTTACAATATTGTATTAGTTTTACACAACATCTAAATGAATCCACCACAGGTATACCCATGCTCCCCATCCTGAAACCTCCTCCCTCCTCCCTCCCCATACCCTCCCTCTGGGCCGTCACAGTACACCAGCCCCAAGCATCCAGCATCATGCATCCAACCTGGACTGGCGACTCGTCTCATACATGATATTACACATGTTTCAATGCCATTCTCCCAAATCTCCCCACCCTCTCCCTCTCCCACAGAGTCCAGAAGACTGATCTATACATCAATGTCTCTTCTGCTGTCTCGTACACAGGGTTATTGTTACCATCTTTCTAAATTCCATAGATATGTGTTAGTATACTGTATTGGTGTTTTTCTTTCTGGCTTACTTCACTCTGTATAATAGGCTCCAGTTTCATCCACCTCATTAGAACTGATTCAGATGTATTCTTTTTAATGGCTGAGTAATACTCCATTGTGTATATGTACCACTGCTTTCTTATCCATTCATCTGCTGATGGGCATCTAGGTTGCGTCCACGTCCTGGCTATTATAAACAGTGCTGCGATGAACATTGGGGTACACGTGTCTCTTTCCCTTCTGGTTTCCTCAGTGTGTATGCCCAGCAGTGGGATTGCTGGATCATAAGGCAGTTCTATTTCCAGTTTTTTAAGGAATCTCCACACTGTTCTCCATAGTGGCTGTACTAGTTTGCATTCCCACCAACAGTGTAAGAGGGTTCCCTTTTCTCCACACCCTCTCCAGCATTTATTGCTTGTAGACTTATGGATCGCAGCCATTCTGACTGGTATGAAATGATACCTCATAGTGGTTTTGATTTGCATTTCTCTGATAATGAGTGATGTTGAGCATCTTTTCATGTGTTTGTTAGCCATCTGTATGTCTTCTTTGGAGAAATGTCTATTTAGTTCTTTGGCCCATTTTTTGATTGGGTCATTTATTTTTCTGG
>NW_011495072.1:15593844-15594178 GCF_000754665.1 Bison bison bison | reverse complement strand
TTCTGTTGCAGTGGTGAATGGAATGCTTTCTAAGGCCCACTTGACTTCACATTCCAGGATGTCTCGCTCTAGGTGAGTGATCACAGCATCGTGATTATCTGGGTTGTAGAGATCTTTTTTGTACCGTTCTTCTGTGTATCTTGCCACCTCTTCTTAATATCTTCTGCTTCTGTTAGGTCCATACCATTTCTGTCCTTTATTGAGCCCATCTTTGCATGAAATGTTCCCTTGGTATCTCTAATTTTCTTGAAGTGATCTCTAGTCTTTCTCATTTCTGTTTGTTTTCCTCTTATTTTCTTTGCTATTGATTGCTGAGGAAGGCTTTCTTATCTCT
>NW_011495072.1:15592447-15593744 GCF_000754665.1 Bison bison bison | reverse complement strand
TAAGGAATCTCCACACTGTTCTCCATAGTGGCTGTACTAGTTTGCATTCCCACCAACAGTGTAAGAGGGTTCCCTTTTCTCCACACCCTCTCCAGCATTTATTGCTTGTAGACTTATGGATCGCAGCCATTCTGACTGGTATGAAATGATACCTCATAGTGGTTTTGATTTGCATTTCTCTGATAATTAGTGATGTTGAGCATCTTTTCATGTGTTTGTTAGCCATCTGTATGTCTTCTTTGGAGAAATGTCTATTTAGTTCTTTGGCCCATTTTTTGATTGGGTCATTTATTTTTCTGGAGTTGAGCTGTAGCAGTTGCTTGTATATTTTTGAGATTAGTTGTTTGTCAGTTGCTTCATTTGCTATTATTTTCTCCCATTCTGAAGGCTGCCTTTTCACCTTGCTAATAGTTTCCTTTGTTGTGCAGAGGCTTTTAAGGTTAATTAGGTCCCATTTGTTTATTTTTGCTTTTATTTCCGATATTCTGGGAGGTGGGTCATAGAGGATCCTGCTGTGATGTATGTCAGAGAGTGTTTTGCCTGTGTTCTCCTCTAGGAGTTTTAGAGTTTCTGGTCTTAGGTCGAGATCTTTAATCCATTTTGAGTTTATTTTTGTGTATGGTGTTAGAAAGTGTTCTAGTTTCATTCTTTTACAAGTGGTTTACCAGTTTTCCCAGCACCACTTGTTAAAGAGATTGTCTTTAATCCATTGCATATTCTTGCCTCCTTTGTCAAAGATAAGGTGTCCATAGGTGCGTGGATTTATCTTTGGGCTTTCTATTTTGTTCCTTTGATCAATATTTCTGTCTTTGTGCCAGTACCATACTCTCTTGACAACTGTGGCTTTGTAATAGAGCCTGAAGTCAGGTAGGTTGATTCCTCCAGTTCCATTCTTATTTCTCAAGATAGCTTTGGCTATTCGAGGATTTTTGTATTTCCATACAAATTGTGAAATTATTTGTTCTAGCTCTGTGAAGAATACCGTTGGTAGCTTGATAGGGATTGCATTGAATCTATAAATTGCTTTGGGTAGTATACTCATTTTCACTATATTGATTCTTCCAATCCATGAACATGGTATATTTCTCCACCTATTAGTGTCCTCTTTGATTTCTTTCACCAGTGTTTTATAGTTTTCTATATATAGGTCTTTAGTTTCTTTAGGTAGATATATTCCTAAGTATTTTATTCTTTCTGTTGCAGTGGTGAATGGAATGCTTTCTAAGGCCCACTTGACTTCACATTCCAGGATGTCTCGCTCTAGGTGAGTGATCACAGCATCGTGATTATCTGGGTT
>NW_011495072.1:15571357-15592347 GCF_000754665.1 Bison bison bison | reverse complement strand
GAAATGTTCCCTTGGTATCTCTAATTTTCTTGAAGTGATCTCTAGTCTTTCTCATTCTGTTGTTTTCCTCTATTTCTTTGCATTGATTGCTGAGGAAGGCTTTCTTATCTCTTCTTGCTATTCTTTGGAACTCTGCATTCAGATGCATATATCTTTCCTTTTCTCCTTTGCTTTTCACTTCTCTTGTTTTCACATCTCTTTGTAAGGCCTCCCCAGACAGCCGTTTTGCTTTTTTGCATTTCTTTTCCATGGGGATGGTCTTGATCCCTATCTCCTGTACAATGTCACGTACCTCAGTCCATAGTTCATCGGGCACTTTATCAGATCTAGGACCTTAAATCTATTTCTCACTTCCACTGTATGATCGTAAGGGATTTGATTTAGGTCATACCTGAATAGTCCAGTGGTTTTCCCTACTTTCTTCAATTTAAGTCTGAATTTGTCAATAAGGAGTTCATGATCTGAGCCACAGTCAGCTCCTGGTCTTGTTTTTGTTGACTGTATAGAGCTTCTCCATCTTTGGCTGCAAAGAATATAATCAGTCTGATTTCGATGTTGACCGTCTGGTGATGTCCATGTGTCATACTCACCCTTAATTCTTAGTTTACATTACTGTTTTTTTTTTTTTTTTGGTGTGGTACACATGATGGATTTGGAGAAATGTATAATGACATGTATCCATCATTATGGTATTATATATTTTTGAAATTCCCTGGAGGCTCAGATGATAATGAATACGCCTACAATGTGGGAGACCTGTGTTCAATCCCTGGGTTGGGAAGATCCCCTGGAGGAGTAAATGGAAACCCACTCCAGTATTCTTGCCTGGAGAATACCATGGACAGAGGACCCTGGCAGTCTTTAGTCCATGAGGTCTCAAAGTGTTGGACAGGACCTAGTGACTTTCACAAACACACATACACACAGACTTTCAGTATTTTTGAGGGCTTCCTTGTTGTCTTAGTGGTAAAGAATCTACATGCTAATGCAGATACACTAGTTCAATCCCTGAGTCAGGAAAATTCCCCAAAGAATGAAATAGTAACGACTCCAGTATTCTTGCATGAGAGATCCCATAGACAGAAGAATCTGGTGGGCTACAGTCATGGGGTCCTGAAAGAGTTGGACATGAATTAGTGACTACACAAAACAACAGAATATTTTTACTGCTCTAAAAATTCTCTGTACTCCATCAATTAATCCCTTCTCCTCCCAAACCCTGGTAATCACTGATTTTTTTTTTTTTTTTACTATCTCCATAGTTTTTTTTTTTTTTTTTTCAGAATGTCATATAGTGTTTTAGCTTTTTTAAAGTGGCTTCTTTCACATAGTGATACAAATTTTAAGCTCCTCATATCTTCTCTTGGCTTTGATGGCTCACTTTTTTTCACTCTGAATAATACTGAACCATTTTAAATGTTCTCTGAATAGAAGCCAAATTTCCAAAGAGTCCATTAAAAAAAAAAAATGAAGGGAATGTTTTTTAAGCAAGGTTGCAGTGCTCTTATGCAAAATTTGCTAGCTAAGAGTTACACCAACTTTTACTCAATACAGTGTTATTATTCAGCCATTTTCTTTTGAAGTCTCATTTACAATTTACCACAAAACATTACCCCTTTAGTTTATAATTGAGCTTCAGTTTACAGTACCCAGAGGCAATGATGCAGGTCAGTTGTTCTCAACCTCATCTACCTTTCTTTCAGAAATGTTTAATGTCTTCTTTCAAAATCTCAGGTCTATAAAAAATTTAAAGTCCTTCATGGAGGACAAGACATTTTTAAACTTGAGCTAGTTGATGAGTTTGTATTCAAATCTTTGAAAAAATAAAAACAATGTAAAACATATATAAGAAACATAAAATTTATCTAAATCAAAATCTAGTGCAATATGATGCAAGTGAAAGTGAGAATCCCTCAGTCCTGTCCAACTTTTCTATATAGTCCATGGAATTCTCCAAGCCAGAACACTAGAGTGGGTAGCCATTCCCTTCTCTAGGGGATACCCCCAACCTAGGGATCAAACCCAGGTCTCCTTCAGTGCAGGCAGATTCTTCCCTGAGCCTCCAGGGAAGCCCAATCATCAAATTAACAATAAATTCTAAGATGTTTGGGAAAACTACATAAATACTAAATATTAATTTAGTTTGCCATTCTAACATCATTGTATTTATTAAATAATTACATTAGTGAATATTTATAATTTATATATCAGGCAGATGATTGGAACTAATATTTTCAAAGATTCTCAAAATACATCTTGAAAGAGCATATGACTCCACTGAAATAAGGAAAAGGAGAAGACTAGAAATTTACAACAGAGAAACTCTGCATGCAGATAAACAAGAAAAGTACATTTGGTTCATTTGTTATGATTAAACACAAACTAAGGGATTCCCCGGTGGCCCAGATAGTGAAGAATCTGCCTGCAGTGAGGGAGACCTGGGTTTGATCCCTGAGTTGGGAAGATACCCTGAGGAAAGAAATGGCAACCCATCCAGTATTCTTGCCTGGAACATCCCATGGATGTAGGAGCCTGGCAGGCTACAGTCCATGGGGTTGCAAAGAGTCGGACATGACTCATGTATCCTTTTATAACCTTTATATTGACAAAACATTTTCTGAATATATTAATGTGAGTAATAGCAGAGGATGTGGAAAATGAAAGGTGTATTTACCTCTGATTTTTGAAAAGCCGGTTTGTAATGTGCAGAAACTAAGTGGCCAGCTAAGTAGACTAAAGGTGTTTCTCAACTTTGTTCACATCCCCAAGTGAAGCTGTCACATAGACAACAGTGATGTAGAATTGTATATTAGACGATCTGTTTGGCCAACCAGAGTGGCCCCTTTGTGTGGTCATGACACAACAATTGCAGTCATGGGTATATTCTCTATCTAGAATAAGGTCTTATATACCTGGTTTGGAGAAACAATTTAATACCATTAAAATAGACATATATTTGTACATGATGTGATTACTTAATGTTATTAACAAAATTATATTAATATTTTAAGATATTAATTTATGTAATACAAATATTTAAAAGAGTAATCGTGAAGACTCTATATCTACTTCTAAATAATTATTGCCTTTAGTTAACAGAGGCATTCAACAATAGAATGAGAAAGACTAGAGATCTCTTGAAGAAAATTAGAGAAAACAAGGGAACATTTCATGCAAAGATGGGCTCAATAAAGGAAGGAAATTGTATGGACCTAACAGAAGAAGATATTAAGAAGAGATGGCAAGAATACACAGAACTGTACAAAAAAGATCTTCACAACCCAGATAATCACGATGGTGTGATCACTCACCTAGAGCCAGACATCCTGGAATGTGAAGTCAAGTGGGCCTTAAGAAGCATTACTAAGAACAAAGCTAATGGAGGTAATGGAATTCCAGTTGAGCTGTTTCAAATCCTGAAAGATGATGCTATGAAAGTGCTGCAGTCAATATGTCAGCACATTTGGAAAACTCAGCAGTGGCCACAGGACTGGAAAAGGCCAGTTTTAATTCCAATCCCAAAGAAAGGCAGTGCCAAAGAATGCTCAAACTACTGCACAATTGTACTCATCTCACACGCTAGCAATGTAATGCTCAAAATCCTCCAAGCCAGGCTTCAACAGTACGTGAACCATGAAATTCCAGATATTTAAGCTGGTTTTAGAAAAGGCAGAGGAGCCAGAGTTCAAATTACCAACATCCACTGGATCATCGAAAAAGAAAGAGAGTGTCAGAAAAATGTCTATTTCTGTTTTATTGACTATGCCAAAGCCTTTGACTGTATAGATCACAATAAACTGTGGAAAATTCTTCAAGAAATAGGAATACCAGACCACCTGATCTGCCTCTTGAGAAACCTATATGCAGGTCAGGAAGCAACAGTTAGAACTGGATATGGAACAACAGACTGGTTCCAAATAGGAAAAGGAGTACGTCAAGGCTGTATATTGTCACCCTGCTTATTTAACTTATATGCAGAGTACATCATGAGAAACATTGGGCTGGAGGAAGCACAAGCTGGAATCAAGTTTGCCAGAAGAAATATCAATAACCTTAGATATTCAGATGACATCACTCTTATGGCAGAAAGTGAAGAAGAACTAAAGATCCTCTTGATGAAAGTGAAAGAGGAGCGTGAAAAATTTGGCTTAAAGCTCAGCATTCAGAAAACTAAGATCATGGCATCCGGTTCCATCACTTCATGGCAAATAGATGGGGAAACGGTGGAAACAGTGGCAGTCTTTATTTTGGGGGACTCCAAAATCACTACAGATGATGACTGCAGCCATGAAATTAAAAGATACTTACTCCTTGAAAGGAAAGTTATGACCAACCTAGACAACATATTAGAAAGCAGAGACAATACTTTGCCAAGAACGGTCCGTCTAGTCAAGGCTATGGTTTTTCCTGTGGTCATGTATGGATGTGAGAGTTGGACCGTAAAGAAAGCTGAGCACCAAAGAATTGATGTTCTTGAACTGTGGTGTTGAAGAAGATTCTTTAGATTCCCTTGGACTGCAAGGAAATCAACCAGTCCATCCTAAAGGAGATCATTCCTGGGTGTTTATTGGAAGGACTAATGTTGAAGCTGAAACTCCAGTACTTTGGCCACCTGATGTGAAGAGCTGACTCATTTGAAAAGACACTGATGCTGGAAAAGATGATGGCAAGAGGAGAAGGGACAACAGATGATGAGATGGTTGGATGCCATCACCGACTCGATGGACATGAGTTTAGGTAAACTCCGGGAGTTGGTGATGGACAGGGAGGCATGGCATGCTGCGACTCATGGGGTCGCAGAGAGTCGGACATGACTGAGTGGCTGAACTGAAATGAATATATTGACAGTGTGTGAAATCTTTACCTCTAATTCCAGAATAGTTTTATTACCTCCCTCCAGAAGAAATTCAGTACGCATTAGCAATCTCTGTTCTTTCTTCCAAGCCCTGACAATCACTTAATCTGCTTTACATATTTTTGGATTTGTCCAGTCTAATAATTTCATATAAATGGAATCATAAAATATATGGCGTTTTGTGTCTGGATTCTTTCACCTAGCATAATGTATACAAAAGCTTCCTTTGTTGTATCAGTAGTTTATTTTTTTAAAAAGTAGATGATGTTTTGTTATATGGATATACCATATTTTGTTAATCCATTCATCTGTTGATGGCCATTTGGCTTGTGCTAATGTGGGGACATTATGAATAATATACTATAAACATTCATGTACCACTTTTGTTTCAGTTCTGTGGAGTATATATCTGAGAGTCAAGTTTCTGTGTTATACAGTTATAGCTCTTTATTTGACTCTTTGAGAAACTCCTACACTATTTTCCAAAACATTTGTACCATTTTACATTACCATAAGCAATATATGATTGCTACAATTTCTGCATACACTTGCCAGCACTTGTGTTTATCCATCTTCGGTGTAAAGTGGCACCTCATTGCTATTTTGACTTGTTTTTTCTGAAAAAATAAGGTTGAGCTGCTTTTCATGTGTTTGTTGGCTATTTGATTATCTTCTTTGGAAAAATGTTTATCCATATTTTTTGCCCATTTTTATTTGGGTTATTATCATTTGATCATTGAGTTGTAAGTCTTCATATATGCTGGATACTAGTTTCTTGTCTATATTATTTGCAAAGATTTTCTCCCACTTGTATTTTTTTTTTTTTTCACTTGTTGGTGAACTTTGAAGCCTACTGTTATAAACTTCGATGAAGTAAAATTTTTTTCCTTTTTTTTTTTTTTTTGCTCCTTGGGATTTTGGTGTCATATCTAAGAATCTAGAACCTACTATAAGGTTACAAAAACTTTGCCTTATGTCTTTTAAGATCTTTATAGTTTTAGCACTTGCATTTAGGTCTTTGATCCATTTTGAGTTACTTTTTGTATATAGCATGAGATAGTATAAGATAGAGTTCTAACATTACTTATTTTGTATATGGTGTGAGATAGAATGTCTAGTTATCCTATTACCAATGTTATAAACATTATTGTTTCCCCATTGTAATATCTTCCTAAAAATCAACTGACAATATATGTATATGAATTCTCAGTTATATTTTATTAATTTATGTGCCTATTCTTCTGACAGCACCAGAGTGTTTTGATTATTGTAGCTTTGCAGTAAATTTAAAATTGAAAGGTTTGTATCTGCCCACATCATTCTTCTTTTTAAGATTATTTTTATTGTGTTGGGATACTTATATTACTACATGAATTTTAGGAAAAATTGATACAGAAAAATAAAGGAGATGAGATTTTGATAGAGAATGCTTTGAATCTCTATATCAATTGGAGGAATATTGCCTTCTTAATGAATTTAACAAAGCAATGTATTCTTATCAATTGCCATAATGTGAATGTTTGTGTTCTTCCAACATTCATATGTTAAAACCCAACTATCAAATGTACAGAATTAGGAGGTATAGCCTTGGAGAGTTAATTAGATCATGAGGATGGAGCCCTCATGAATGGAATTAGTGCCCTTATAAAAGAATCCTGTGAAAGTGCTCTTGCCCCTTTTACCTTGGGGGGTTACAGTGAAATGACTGCCAACCTTCTAGGAAGCAGAGTCTCATCAAAAATAAGATCTGTCAGCACTCTTTGTTGGAACTTCTCAGCTTCCAGAATTGTGAGAAATAAAATTTTATCATTTACAAACTGCCCAGTCTTTGGTATTTTGTTACGACATCCCAAATGAACTAAGACAATATTATATCATCTTTCCATGGATGCACATGAAATGCATTTCTGTTTATCCACATCTGTAACTTATTCAGTGTTACGTTGTAGTTTTCAGTGTTAACATTTCATGCTTCTTTTGTTAAATTTATTCCCAGTTATTATATTATTCTGATGTTGTTTCAGGTGAAATTTTTAGTTTAATTTTTAGATGGATCATTGCTAGTGTCTAGAAATATAGTTTATTTTTATGCCAATCTTGTGTTCTGTAAACTGACTGAACATGTTTATTAGACTTTTTTTTTTTTTAATTCTTAGGAATTTCAGCTTAGAAGAATATGTCATCTGCAACTAGAAACAGGTAATGTCTTCTGTGCCACTATGGATTTTTTCTTGCCTAACTTCCTTTTCTAGAACTTCAGTATACAGTTGAATAGAAGTGGTAAGAGTGAATATTTTTGTCTTTTTCCTTATCTAGGAGGGGTTGCTCTCAGTTTTCATTCATTAAGAATGATGTTAGCTGTGGGAATTTTGCAGATGACCTTTGTCATCTTTGTCAGACTGAGGATGTGGAAATATTTTTAACACTGTCTGCTAAGTTTGTTAGTGGCAGAAACATGTGAATACTATTTTATTCCACTCACGTTGGGTTTTTATACTATCTTTTATTTGTTTATTTTATGTGTATCTATCATATGGTCAATTGGAATTTACACACCATAAAATGTCAAGTAGTTGCAGAATTAATCTTCACATAGTAAAATGGTTGGATAACTGTCTGTCAATTTTAATCAAGAGAAATCTTTTTCTATTATTAAAATAACCACTGAGTGATACATATATTAATAGGTTCAAATAATATGTTGTTATTAAACACAGAATGCAATCATAAGTTGTGCCAGTAAGAAATGTCATAAACTTCAGATAATGTGATTCTTTTTTCATATTCTTTTCTGATGAGCAACAAACCAAATTCAAAATTAATTGCTTATGACAACAACATTTTAAAAAATCATTAACATACCTATGTGTCATGTGGTCATTCTGTTGGCATCTTGCCCAACCTTATAATAGCAGTATTAGTCACTCAGTCATGTCCAATTCTGCAATCCCATGGAATGTAGCCCTGTAGCCTGCCAGGCTCCTCTGTCCCTGTAATTCTCCAGATAAGAATACTGGAGTGGATTGCCATTCCGTTTACCCACAGGGTCTTCCCAACCCAGGGATCAAACCCAGGACTCCTGCCTTGCTGACAGATTCTTCACCCTTTGAGCTGCTTCATCCTTGTTGGGCTTGTCTGTTCATCTGTGTTCTGCTGCCAGGTAATTTGGGAAATTCCTATCCTATTCAGAAATCTTGTATAATTAGAATGACTGTCAGTTTGGGTGATAGGGTCAACTGAAATCTCATTTGCTATTCTCCAGCTGATTAGTTTAGATAATGGTGGCAGAGTTGTAAAGTAACATGAAGATAAATAGTATTGGTAGAGTGATATGAATTTTTAGTGATGTTTTTCTCTTTAAAAATTGGGAGGCAATATAGATTGTTTATATATTGATTTCCTACCAGATTCCAAAGAATTCATGTGTAAGACAATTATGACTGCATGGATTAGATAGGAAACACTGTAAACATAGAGGAAGAGAGTGTAAATGTGTTCATTGTTTAATATTTTTCTCATCAATATTAAGAGGGTGGGAAAAACATAAATCCTTTATGCATATGACAAGGTATTATTAAATCTAATTAAATTAATGCATGAATAAATGAATGGCAATGAAAGGAGTAGTTTAATTCTGGTAATGAAAACTGATCCAGATTTTGAGAAAAGGATACATTCTAGGTGTATGTAGGAATGGCTCAGGGAGTCGGGGACTGGTAGAACGTGACATAATGGAATATTCCAGGAATGGTGAGGGATATTGAACAACAGATGAGTATCCAATAATTTTGCGAAGATAAGTTGACTGAATCTTTGGTAAACTTTGAGAAAATAAGGAGCAAATGTTATTTTTAAATGGGTGCAATCTCATTAATGCTATCATTTAGGAATATATCTGCTAAGTTGCTTGAGTCGTGTCCAACTCGATGCTGTCCTATGAACTATAGTCCACCAGGCTCCTCTGTCCATGGGATCCTCCAGACAAGAATACTGGAGTGGATTGCCATTCCCTTCCCCAGGCGATCTTCCACACTGGGATAGAACCAGTGTGTCTTATGTCTAACCTGCATTGGCAGTTTAGTTCTTTACCAATAGCGCCACCTATCCGAAGATATATCGTTTTTAAAGACATTTCAGTGAACAGAGTCTCAGAGCAATGGAAATCAATCTGAAGGCTTCACTACTAAAGTATGAGATACAGAAGGGCTCAGGCTACAGTGGTGTCAGAGCATATAGAAAGTAAGGGTGGTTGGATGTTAAGAACATTTTGGATAGAACATATTGGCTAAATACCTTGTCTCTCATCTTTGTATGCCTTAGTGATACTGTATTTTGCTTAAGCAATCCTTGCTTTTCTGTGAGTAAGCTTCTTTAGCTGCATTCTTTTCTCATTTCTGACCATATTCTCTCCATTTAGATCCCACCTAAAATATCTCATTTTCTATGAAACAATTATCAAATTTTACATAGTCAATGATTAATATTAATTCCTTTTTGTGTCAGTATTACTGTATTTGCACTTTGTTGAGCAGTAAATTGTCTACCTTATTCTATAGTCATTATCTTTATTATTTTTTAAAAATGTAGATTTGAACCCTATAAGGCTAGAAATGTGTCTTATTGACATTAGTAACTTTTTAAATTTAATGTTTTCTTTTAAAGTTTAGCCACCTGATAATAAATTCGACCAGTTCACAATGGCATTTTAATGGTGGAGGGAGAGTTCACAAATAACTGAGGCTTCCAGGCTAGAAAACTAGTGACCATTGATAATTTTAAGATATTGATCTCTTTTCACTATAAATCTCACTTCCCGTCAAAACAGAACAGTAGCAAAATGTAGGAAGCAATGCAATAATTGGTGGAAAAAAACTTTAACGAATAATTAGGATGAGAATGCATGAATGCACGTGAATTTGCTTCAGTTGTGTCCGACTCTTTATATAATGATTATATATATACTCTGATGCAAGTTTCATGACAACCCTAGGAAGTATTATAATTATCACTTTATAAAAGAAGAGACATTTGAATTTGTCATACTGTAAATAGTGGATTTCAAGGTTGGTTGTTAGATGTTTGACCCTATACAAATGTTTCTTTCTTTCCGCCACAGTTTATACTGTAATTTAGGTACTATTTTCTTGTGTATTTTCAAGATGATTATATTATAAATTTCCACTAATGATAAATTTACCTTCCTTACATAAGTTTTAATACTTTGATAAGTAAACTGTTCCTGGTACTAGTTTAAGCTGTGCTACCCATGTATTGACATTTGGTCAATTAATAGAGTTGAAGCCCATAAAAGTGTTTATTTCTCCTCTTTCTCAATAATATAATTTCCCTTCCAATCTAAACCTGACCTGAATGTGGAAGGAAAGGAAAAGAGAACTAATGAAAGAACTACTGAAGACTTAAGTTGTTCAATTTATCTTGAATTTGAAGAAAATTGGAATATATTAGTAGGGAGGTTCTTGAACTTAGAATATATCTTTGATGTGAAGTGCACCTAAAGGATTCTCACATGCGAGTTATATGAAAAGTGGCCTACCACCACTCAAATCTATTCCCAACAGTTACCTGCCAGTCTCAGTGGTTCAGTAACATTATAAAAATCTGTCAAGCATTCAAAACCAATTAGCCACAGGATGTCAAGTGTTGTCATGCCAGCTGTCCTTTCACTCCTCCTGGGATCCTACTGTCCATTTTCAGTTAAAAATACATCTTACTGTATTGAGGCTTTTGTCAAGATAAACAACTATTTTTATGTTCTTCTCAAATTTAGCAAAAGTAAAATGTGATTGTCTTTGAATGACCAATAATTTTCAAAGGTCACAGAAGTCTTTCTGGTTATTATATTCTACAAATGTCTATTATCAAGATAAAAATCTCAGTGTCCAGGGTTGATTTTCTAAGAATTTTAGATTTATCATTGAATAATTTTTCTATCTCATCAGGAAAAGCTTCCTATCTATATTATTTAAGGGATAAACATGTAGAAGCTAGTCATCAGAGTGAATGAACTGCTAAGAATAGTTTAGAATATTTTCCTTAAATGATTGGTATATGCATATCAGTGAAAAAATTTGATGAGTTTTAATGACTTCAGCAAAATTTTTAAATCACACATCAATCACAGTAATAAATCAAGCACTTGCTTTGTGCTCAGAAGTTTCAAGAACTTTGAGACCTAGAAAGTGGTACTGTTTTGAAAATATTAGAACACATTGAATAAATTTTGCACTGGTAAGTCCTAAAATGTTTTTGACAGTTGTAATTAATACTTTATATGGAGAAGTAAAAGAAAAATATAAATTGCATGTTCTGGTTTCAATGGTCTATATTTATATAATTTAAATTAATAGGAAGGAATTGATAATAGTAAAATAAGTAATATAGAATTAGAAGAAAGTATTGTATTTATTAAAGCTTTTCAAAATATATTTAATAATATTATAAATATATCTTAATTAAAACCCATACCATCTAAACACATATCTACCTTTGAATTTTTATATTTATTTCCGTTTTATCATTTTAGTATGCAGCATATATTAATGCGGTTCATATAATTAGCTATATGACTGAGATAAGTAGCTTTATTTTTCATTGCTTTTATCTAAAAGAGAAGCTATTTATTGGAAGTTGAAAAAAATTTAGTATTACACATTCTGAAATTACAAAATGAAGATATCTAGATATGAATATAAGCCAACATCAGATTAATCAATAAAGATATTAACAATATCACGTATGAAGTATTAATACCTGTTCACCGTGTACCTGCTCTGTCCACAGCAGAATCATGAGATATAGGGATTATCAAGATTTAAGTTATTATTGACTACTTTCTGCATTTGTTTGTATACTGTATATGGTACTCTTTTGGACTTTCACAAATGGCTAAGGCAAAATTAAGGAAATTGAAACAGAACAAATAACATGTATATTCTTCAAATAGAATGAAAAGTTGTATCCGGAAATGTCATAGGAAGTCTTCAAGATGAGTGTAGATTGTTCAAAGGAAATTACAATGTTAGAATCTACAGAAACTGTTATTTCACTTCACTAAAAGCAAAGTACATTTTTTTAGTTGATATATATGAGGCACATAGGAAAAATCATTTGTCTGACATTACAAAACTAGCTTGCTAGTTCGAGTGAGATAAATGGTTATAGACCCTCAAAATTTGGTGACAAAAACCATCATGGTTTACTTGCATGTTACACAGTTTTTCACCTTACAGTTTTTGGGTCACAGGCAATTCTGTTTCATATAATATTTCTAGAAACCAAGTTGATAAATGAATCGTCTGTAACATCAGGCTTCTGAAGTCACTCTGATCATTGAAATTTCAGTCTACCATGGGAAAATGAAAAGGACAGAGAGAACATAGCCACTTTCTTAAAGATCCTTCCATGAAAGAGAAACACATTACTACCACTCACATTTCATTAGGAAGATACCAGTACAGGGCCACTTTTAACTACAGTAGAACTGGGAAATGCAACTCTGCTATGTCAGAGAAAAGATAAATAGATTTTTGTGAATAGTTGCAGAGTCTTTCCTGATCAGTTCAGTTCAGTTGCTCAGTTGCATCCAACTCTTTGCAACCCCATGGACTGCAGCACTCCAGGCTTACCTGTCCATCACCAACTCTTACAGCTTGCTCACTCATGTCCATTGAGTCAGTGATGCCTTCCAACCATCTCAACCTCTGTCGTCTCCTTCTCTTCCTGCCTTCGATCTTTCCCAGCATCAGGGTTTTTTCCAGTGAGACAGTTCTTTGCATCAGGTGGCCAAAGTATTGGAGTTTCAGCTTCAGCATCAGTCCTTCCAATGAATATTCAGGACTAATTTCCTTTAGGGTGGACTGGTTGGATCTCCTTGCAGTCCAAGGGACTCTCAGGAGTCTTTTCCAACACCACAATTCAAAAGCATCAATTCTTTGGCACTCAGCTTTGTTTGTACACTAATTATTTTAATGATTAAAATAAAAATAAATTACCGAATGAAATTTAACTTTTAGGTTAAATACCTTCATATGTACATGTAACATTTCATATATGTTATGTGAGACATTCATTTATATATCTATCCAGCTCATCACTATATCTATCCATCTAATCTGTGTGTCTATAATCCTTACATGGCACTTTCCCACATAATTTCCTTTTAGTTGCTGTATATTTGTAAAGGAAATATTAATTGAAGTCCTAAGAGTGCTATATTCTTGAAGCTGTTTGAAATCACGGCTTGGAATTATGATTGTGCCAAGAAAAAGAAAAAACAAGAAAAAAAAAAACAAACCCTACACAAATGGTTCACCACCAGGCACAGAACTTGTAATCCCATTGATTTACTAAACAAATGATTTCATAAAACTCCAAATCTGTTAACAATAAAATATCTGATTGTTCCACATACAAATTCTTTGTAGCAATAGGAACATTATTTAATTATAATTAAAATGGAAGCAGGAAGCCTTCAGATTGATTAAATTGGGAAAAATTATGATAGCCTAAGAAATATGAAGAATCACACAATTTTTAAAAAGCATAGTTTTCTTCTATTTTAGCTTATATTAAAGATCTTTATTAGTATAAAATTTCTGTCATTCCAAGCAAACACAGGTATTCAGAGTATATTTTCATAGCTAGTAGTTGTTTAAAATATTTTAAAATTTTTGTAAGGTTCAGTTTGATTAAGCGTATATTAAAATTAGTTCCTAAAACTGGACAAATAAAGTATACTCAAGTAGAGATAACACAAATATGTTTATTGTCAGAAGTTCCATACATTTAGAAATGATATGTAGTAATGGTGTCATGAATACCTGTGAATGCAAAATAAGAGCTCAAAGATATTTAATAACATAACATTGGATACTGTGTTTTAATACATTTGACACAAATTTGAGGCACTATGACTTATGAAGATACAAGAAACTGTACAAATGATACAGAGGAATAAGTTTTGGTAGTAAAATCATCAAAGCAATTTTTCTTGTTACTCTAGCACTAAAGCCAGAGGACAGAAAGAAAGAGCAATTCTGTACCACCAGTTAATTTTTGGCAGTTTGATCTTTTGAGTGCCAAGGTAAAAAGTACATTTTAAGTAGCTATAATTTTGTCTAAATGGAGAGATTCTAAGGCAGTCAGATGCTTTGGGAATAGGAAATGGGGAAGTAATATGCAATTATGTTTCTTCTGAGTCTTCAAATATTTTAATATTACATTTGGGTCTTTTGATTGGTATGACTGACTTTTCAAAGTCCTTTACAGTTACACCTTACAAGGCCAAATTGATATTTTAATTATGTTTAATTGAAGTTTCAGAATTTTATAATTTTAGACTATCTGATTAAACATATCTTTTTTTAATTTAATTTATTTTTATTTTATTTTTTAACTTTACAATATTGTATTGGTTTTGACATATATCAAAATGAATCTGCCACAGGTATACATGTGTTCCCCATCCTGAGCCCTTCTCCCTCCTCCCTCCCCTTACCATCCCTCTGGGTCGTCCCAGTGCACAGCCCCAAGCATCCAGTATCGTGCATCGAACCTGGACTGGCGACTCGTCTCATACATGATATTACACATGTTTCAATGCCATTCTCCCAAATCATCCCACCCTCTCCCTCTCCCACAGAGTCCAAAAGACTGTTCTATACATCAGTGTCTCTTTTGCTGTCTTGTACACAGGGTTATTGTTACCATCTTTCTAAATTCCATAGATATGCGTTAGTATACTGTATTGATGTTTTTCTTTCTGGCTTACTTCACTCTGTATAATAGGCTTCAGATTCATCCACCTCATTAGAACTGATTCAAATGTATTCTTTTTAATGGCTGAGTAATATTCCATTGTGTATATGTACCACAGCTTTCTTATCCATTCATCTGCTGATGGACATCTAGGTTGCTTCCATGTCCTGGCTATTATAAACAGTGCTGTGATGAACATTGGGGTACACGTATCTCTTTCAGTTCTGGTTTCCTCAGTGTGTATGCCCAGCAGTGGGATTGCTGGATCATAAGGCAGTTCTATTTCCATTTTTTTAAAGGAATCTCCACACTGTTACACCATACACAAAAATAAACTCAAAATGGATTAAAGATCTAAACATAAGACCTGAAACTATAAAACTCCTAGAAGAGAACATAGGCAAAACACTTTCCGACATATATCACAGCAGGATCCTCTATGACCCACCTCCCAGAATATTGGAAATAAAAGCAGAAATAAACAAATGGAACCTAATTAAACTTAAAAGCTTCTGCACAACAAAGGAAACTATAAAAAGGTGAAAAGACATCTTCAGAATGGGAGAAAATAATAGCAAATGAAGCAACTGACAAACAACTAATCTCAAAAATATACAAGCAACTCCTACAGCTCAATTCCAGGAAAATAAATGACCCAATCAAAAAATGGGCCAAAGAACTAAATAGACATTTCTCCAAAGAAGACATACAGATGGCTAACAAACACATGAAAAGATGCTCAGCATCACTCATGATCAGAGAAATGCAAATCAAAACCACAATGAGGTACCATTTAACACCAGTCAGAATGGCTGCGATCCAAAAGTCTACAAGCAATAAATGCTGGAGAGGGTGTGGAGAAAAGGGAACCCTCTTACACTGTTGGTGGGAATGCAAACTAGTACAACCACTATGGAGAACAGTGTGTTTCTTTAATGTATATTTCTAATGACAAATGATATTATTATAAAATATTAGAGACTCTTATCTGAAATCTTACTGCTATATCTGCCATCATAAAATTATAGTTTTTGTAATATAAAATTTTTCATTATAGTTTTATTTCATTAATCAAAACATTTTAATTGTTTCATTTGTTGTTTTGCATCTAATCATAGATATAGAAAATGTATAAATGCTTGTTAAATATTTTAATACTGATTCAACTGTACTGTTGATGTTCCTGTTTTTTAATTACTTATTGAAGGACCATGGTATTAATCACTTACTGTTACTCAGTTCATTTGCCTATAGTTTGAACTCATCCATGGTAGGTGGACTACTCAAAAGGTTACGTTATAAACTGCAACAGATTAATTCTAACAACATGTAACTGAAATGGAAATGTAAGCTGCACCAATAACAAAAGTAGCAAAACGTTAAATTCTTGCTACTTATTTTAATGGGTATATCACAGCCTTCTTGCAATTAGTAATACAGGACAGCACTTCAGCGCTTCAACTGGTGAAATTTTAAACTGCAAAATCATCAAAAAGCATAAAAAAATAAAAAAATAAAGCACTAAATAGATTATGTAATGGACACTGCAGTGTTCACAGTATGTGAGATGAAGCAAGCAGAACATTGTTTTGCTTGCCTTCATCTGGGATGAGATCTTTAATAATCTGTCAGATTCCCACTGTAATAATATTATAAAAGGTTAAATGTATACTATATCTAAAAGCTGAATTAGCGCTTAATTCTGGAAGGAATTAAAGGTATAGAACATGGTTAGAAATAGAGATTATTGATGATATCCAATTTCTAGCCAATGACATTGAATAGAAATGTAGTTACTTTAAACTTTACAGAACAGTTTTATTGAATATCATACACATACATGTGCACACACACACAGTAGTAAAATAAACCCATGTCAGATATATTATGTGCATTTTCTAATGCTCTGAAGAACACAAGAAGAGGATAAAATCATCTTTCTACATGGAAAATAGCATAATAGTATAGTAGGTTTCTTTTTTTTTTTTTTTTTTTCTGAAAAGGAGTTCCATCATCCCTAAAAATTGATAGCAATAAGGAAGTAGCACCTGACTAGGTGGTATGATTCCTGAGATTTAAAAAATAAAAAATAATAAAAAATAAAAACATTGAAAAAAAATAAATAAAAGGAAGAAAAGATGTTAGGAGAGAAAAGAAAGAGTGCTGTTGCTGAGAGGAGATAGTGTTGTCAGGCTCTAGACACTCCAAGGTCTAATTGTGTCTACTGTGTTGTGTTGTTGTTGTTTAGTCACTAATGAATCTGACTCTTTGTGACTCCATGGACTGTAGCCCTCCAGGTTCTTCTATCCATGGAATTCTCCAGGCAAGAATCCTGGAGTGGGTTGCCATTTCCTTTCCAGGCTATCTTCCCAATCCAGGGATTGAATCCATGTCTCTGGCATTGGCAGGCTGATTCTTTACCAATGAGCCCTTTACCAATGAGTAGATAAGGAAGCCCTTATCTACTATGTACTTTTCTCTATATCAGCACTATCAATAATATTTTTGGTCTACCAGAGTAACAGATGAGAGGAAATTGATAATATGTAATTTGGTTAAAAAATAAGACCTAGTATTAACTGTTGCTGTGACAATGCTGTGTAATAGAATACTGTAAAATTCAGTGAGTTGAAAAATCCTTTCTATTTTAAGGATAGAATATGTATGTACTTTTTTTCATTCACTAGTAGGCAGGTCAGCTGGAACAGCTTTCTTCTAAGCTGAACGCCCAAATTATGAGTTGGATTCTCATCTCTGTCTACCATTCTTATCTCTAAATTCCCCTCAGATGAGAATCAGACTCTAACTCTATTCTTCTCATGGAGGATCACAAATACACAAGGGGCTTGTTAGTTGATATAGGTGTGTTTAATCAGTCTGCTTGTACCAATTGGTTAACATTTCATTAGCTAAAAATCAGTGTGTCATGGTAATATGCCCCATTTCAGCAGAGAGGTGTAGAGGAGAATATGTTTGCTGAATAACTAACTATAATACAATTTCTCAAAGATAAATGAGGTTAAGTCAAAGTTTTTGAAGAAAAACCATATTTTACTTTCATTATCATATTTTGTTATACTTAGAAATAGAAAAACAAGGAAGATACTAGTGACACCCACATATACATACACATATATGTTAATTTTAGAAGAATATAGATTTGTATACTTCTTGTAAATATAGTGTGATATTTTTGAAGTCTTAATTCCTATAAATGTTAAAAATCATAGTACATTATGAAAGCAAAACTTAACAAATTTGAATAATTGTGCAAATGTTCACACATCTCCAAGGTGTTAAGAAAAATTTTAGACAGTAAAAAAGAGATACAGACACATATGTACAGCAATATAATGATCATTTTCAATAAAACTTCAGATCTTAATAGCCAAAATGATTAATGGGCTAGACTCTGAAATATCATGACTGTATTAACTTCCAGTATTTTTCTAAATATCACCAAGGTAAAGTATGTTACTCAAATTTTGGGTATAAGGAAATTTAAGGTAAAATATTAATTTTTTAAAATACAAATTTATTTATTTTAATTGGATTTTGTCACAATGGCTTATAAGTTCTCTAGGTGAGAGGCGGTATTAATTAATTTTATTGGTAGAAAGATAAAAATATACAGAGCTGGCTCTGATTGGTCATCTCTGTCAGATTCATAGTAGTCATTGGTGATAGGAACAAACTATTCTTCTTGTCTCCTAGCAGTGACTATTCATCTTTCAATGTTCATTTCAGTATACCTGCTTAGAGATGTCTATGTTTTCCATAAGCAGAACTGTTTATCTTTTAGTTTCAAAGACCATAATATACTTTTTGTTCTCATGAAAATATATTCAATTTACTATACATGTATAATATTAAATAACAAGGCTTGACAAAACAAGGCTGTGTTTTATTTCACTTTATGTAATATCATCTTGCATAGTTGAGATCCTTAGAAAATGCTAACTGAGACAAACTAAAGTACTGAATGTGAACAAGAATGTGCACAAACAGTAAAGTTCATAAGAGGAAAAGAATATGGTGGGGGGGGAGATTTTTAAATAAGTAGATAGGAAACTCTATGGCATTTTTCTATTTTAACAATTATTATAATGTAACATTATAGGTCCATTATTCTGCCCATCTTTGCATGAAAAGTTCCCTTGGTGTCTCTAATTTACTTGAAGGGATCTCTAGTCTTTCCCATTCTATTGTTTTCCTCTATTTCTTTGAATTGATCAGTGAGGAAGGTTTTTGTTTGTTTGTTTTATCCCTGCTTGTTAGTCTTTGGAATTCTGCATTCAAATGGGATTAACTTTCCTTTGCTTCTTTGCCTTTCAATTCTCTTCTTTTCTTAGCTGTGTGTAAGGTCACCTCAGACAACTATTTTGCCTTTTTGAATTTCTTTTTCTTGGGGATTTCATGCAAAGATGGGCACAAAAAGGACAGAAATGGTATGGACATAACAGAAGAAGAAGATATTAAAAAGAGGTGTCAAGAATACACAGAAGAACTAAACAGAAAAGATCTTCATGACCCAGATAATCATGATGGTGTGATCACTCATCTAGAGCCAGACATCCTGGAATGCAAACTTAAGTGGGCCTTAGGAAGCATCACTACAAACAAAGCTAGTGGAGGTGATGGAATTCCAGTTGAGCTTTTACAAACCCTAAAGATGATGTTGTGAAAGTGCTACACTCAATATGCCAGCAAATTTGGAAAACTTAGCAGTGGCCACAGGACTGGAAAAGGTCACTTTTTTTACAATCCCAAAGAAAGGCAATGCCAAAGAATGCTCAAACTACCGCACAATTGCACTCATCTCACACGCTAGCAAAGTAATGCTCAAAATTCTTCAAGCTAGGCTTCAACAGTACGTGAAACGTGAACTTCCAGATGTTCAAGCTGGTTTTATAAAAGGTAGAGGAACCAGAGATCAAATTGCCAACATCTGTTGGGTCATTGAAAAAGCAAGAGAGTTCCAGAAAAACATCTATTTCTGCTTTATTGACTATGTCAAAGCCTTTGACTGTGTAGATCACAATAAACTGTGGAAAATTCTAAAAGAGATAAAAATACCAGACCACCTGACCTGCCTCTTGAGAAACCTGTATGCAGGCCAGGAAGCAACAGTTAGAACTGGACATGGAACAACAGACGGGTTCCACATAGGAAAAGGAGTATGTCAAGGCTGTATATTGTCATGCTGCTTATTTAACTTACATGCAGAATACATCATAAGAAATGCTGGGCTGGAGGAAGCACAAGCTGGAATCAGTATTGCCGGGAGAAATATCACTAACCTCAGATATGCAGATGACACCACCCTTATGGCAGAAAGTGAAGAGGAACTAAAAAGCCTCTTGATGAAAGTGAAAGAGGAGAGTGAAAAAGTTGGCTAAAAGGTCAACATTCAGAAAACTAAGATCATGGCATCTGGTCCCATCACATAATGGCAAATAGATGAGGAAACAGTGGAAGACTTTATTTTTGGGGGCTCCAAAATCACTGCAGATGGTGATTTCAGCCATGAAATTAAAAAGCACTTATTCCTTGGAAGGAAGGTTATGACGAACCTAGACAGCATATTAGAAAGCAGAGGCATTGCTTTGCCAACAAAGGTCCATCTAGTCAAGGCTTTGGTTTTTCCAGTGATCAGGTATGGATGTGAGAGTTGGACTATAAAGAAAGCTGAGCCCCGAAGAATTGCTGCTTTTGAACTGTGGTGTTGGAGAAGACTCTCGAGAGCCCCTTGGACTGCAAGGAGATCCAACCAGTCCATCCTAAAGGAAATAAGTCCTGGGTGTTCATTGAAAGGACTGATGTTAAAGCTGAAACTCCAATATTTTAGCCACCTGATGTGAAGAGCTGACTCATTTGAAAAGACCCTGATGCTGGGTAAGATCGAGGGCCAACGGAGAAGGGGACGGCAGAGGATAAGATGGTTGGATGGCATCACTGACTCAATGGACATGGGTTTGGTGGACTTTGAGAGTTGGTAATGGACAGGGATGCCTGGCGTGCTGAGGTTCAGTGGGGTTGCAAAGTGTTGGACACGACTGAGCGACTGAACTGAACTGAATGTGTATAATCAGTTACGCTTTTTGTTGTTGCTATACACCTCTGCCTCTGCATTGGCCTTTTGTAGTTCTGTGGAGTTTTCCTTCCCCCCTCTCCCTTTTTTCTTTCTTCTCCTGTCTCTTTTTTTCTTTTCTCTTTTTTATACTTTTTAATTTTATTAAACCTATTATATTTTTCTACAGTTATGCCTTTATTTCCCTTTCCTGACTGTTCTTTTCCCCTTGCAGTTAATCTTTTATATATGTATGTATGAATATATATATATATATATATATATATA
>NW_011495072.1:15566734-15571257 GCF_000754665.1 Bison bison bison | reverse complement strand
TTGATTTTGAAGGAAAAAAACAAAACTACGGATCAATCTTCTGTACTTTATTTTTTTTTTGGACTATTTTGACTTTGCTCATGGTTGTATATGTATATGTGTATATTCCATTATTTTAATTATTAATTGTTTGATTTTCTTTTTTTTGTAACTGCCATTTGTCTAGGGTTTATCTTGGTTTCTCATTTTTGGATATTTGTTTTTCTCTCACTTAATTCCATAACAAACTACTTGTGGAATCCTCATTCCTGACCATAGATCAAACTCTGAGCCTTTGGAGTGGGAGCACTGACTCCAAGACCCTAGACTACCAGAGAACTAACCCTAGGGAGTATCAGATAGTGAGAACTCACACAAAGGTAACCACTTGAATATAAGACCTGGCATCATCCAACCACCAGTAGAACCATGTGCAGGATGCCTCATCTAAAAAACAAACAAAACAGAAATATAAACCCAATCATCATTAAACAGGATTACCACCTCTCTCAGCCTTACTGATCCGAGCAAAAACAAACAAAAACTCAGCACAAATCTCACCCTATATGAAGCTTATGCAAACCACTGGATCAACCATAGGAGGGAAGAAATCAAAAGGAAGACAGAATTCAACTTTGAGCCTAGGAAAAGGAAATCTCAAACACAATAAGTTAAAAAAAATAATGAAGAAGCAGAAAAATACTATGAAGGAACAAATAAGAAACACAGAAGTCCAGATAAATGAAGAGGAAATAGGCAAACTACCTGAAAAATAATTCAGAATAATAATAGTAAAGATGATCCAAAACCTTGAAAACAAAATGGGAAAAAATGCAAAAATCAATTAACAAAGACCTAGAAGATTTAAAGAATAAACATACAGAGACAAACAACACAATAACAGAAATTAAAAATACTCTAGAAGGAATCAATTGCAGAATATCTCAAGCAGAGGAACCAATCAGTTAACTGGAAGATAACATGGTGCAAGTAACTTCTGAGGAGCAGAATAAATAGAATGAAGAGAACTGAGGATTGTCTTAGAGACCTCTGACACAATATAAAGTGCACCAACATTTGAATTATAGGGGTCACAGAAGAAGAAGAGAAAAAGCAAGTGTATGAGACAATTTTTGAAGAAATTATAGTTGAAAATTTTCCCAACATGGAAAAGGAAATAGTCAAACAAGTCAAAGAGGTGCAAAGAGTCCTATAAAGGATAAACCCAAGGAGAAACATGCCAAGACACATACTAATCAAATTAACAAAGACTAAACATAAAGAATCTTAAAAGCAGCAAGGGAGAAGCAACAAGTAACATACAATGGAAACCTCATATGCTTAACAGCTGATCTTCCAGCAGAAAATCTTAAAGACCAGAAGGGAATGGCAGAATATTTTTAAAGTATTGAAAGGGAAAAAAATCTACAACCAAGTTTACAGTACCTGGCAAGGATCTCATTCAAAATTGATGGAGAAATATAAAGTTTTTCCATCAAGCAAAAGTTAAGAGAATCAGCACCACCTAACCAGCATTACAACAATTGTTAAAGGGACTTTTCTGTCAAGAAATGCAAAAGAAGAGAAAAGATCTACAAAACCAACCCCAAGCAATTAAGAAAATGGCAATAGGAACATATATATCAATAATCACTTTAAATGTAAATGGACTAAAAGGCTCCAAACAAAAGACACAGACTGGCTGAATGGATACAAAAACAAGACCCATATGTATGCTGTCTACAAGAAACCCACTTCAGACCTAAAGACACATATAGACTGTAAGTGAGAGGATGGAAAATATATATTCCATTCAAATGGGAAGCAAAATAAAACTGGAGTAGCAACCGTCATACCAGACAAAATAGACCTTAAAATAAAGAAGATGACAAGAGATAAGGAAGCAAACTACATGATGATCAAGGGATCAATCCAAGAAGAAGACATAACAATTGTAAATATGTGTGCACCCAACATAGGAGCACCTCAATACATAAGAAAAACACTAACATACATGAAAGCAGAAATTGACAGTAACACAATAGTAGTAGGAGACTTTTAACAGCCCGCTCACTCCAATGGCCAGATCATCAAAGCAAAATTAATAACGAAACCCAAGTCCTAAATGATATCTTCAGGACATTCCATCCAAATGCAGACAAATACACCTTCTTCTTATGTGCATATGGAACATTATACAGGATAGACCATATCTTGGGTCACAAATCACACCTCAATAAATATAAGAAAATTGAAATCGTATCAAGCATCTTCTCTGACCACAATGCTATGAGACTGGATGTCAATTACAAGAAAAAAAAACCTGTAAGAAGCACATACACATGGAGATTAAACAATATGTTTCTAAATAACCAACAGGGTACTGAAGATACTAAAAAAAGTTCTAGAAACAAATGACAATGAAAACACAACAACTGAAAACCTATGGGACATAGCGAAAGCAGTTACAAGAGTAAAGTTTAGAGCAATAGAATCCTACCTCAGGAAACAAGAAAAACAATAGACTAACTTTACAGCTTGCTGCTAAGTCGCTTCAGTCATGTCCGACTCTGTGCGACCTCATAGATGGCAGCTTAGCCAGCTGGAAAAAGAAGAACAAAAATAACCCCGAAATTAGTAGAAGGGAAGAAAACATAAAGATATGAGCAGAAATAAATGAAAAAAGAAATGAAAGGAACAATAGTACAGATTAATAAAAATAAAATTGGGTTCTTTGAGAAGATAAAGTTGACTAACCTTGACACAGACTCATCAAGAAAAAAAAGAAGAATTAAATCAACAAATTGAGAAGTAAAAAAGGAGTGGTTACAACAGACGATGTAGAAATACAAACGAATATAAGAGAATATTATAAACAACTATATATATGAATAAAATGGATAACCTGGAAGTAATGGACAGATTCTTAGAAAATTCATTCTTCTAAGACTGAATCAGGAAGAAGTAGAAATTATGAATAACCCAACTTCAAACACTGAAATTGAAGCTGTGATCAAAAATTCCCCAAAACCAAAAGTCAAGGACTAGGTGGCCTCACAGAAGAATTATCAAACATTTAGAGAAGAGCTAATGCCTATCCTTCTAAAACTGTTTCAAAAAAAATGCAGAGGAAGGAACATTTCCAGACTCACTCTATGATGCCACCATCACCATGACACCAAAACCAGACAAAAACAACACAAAATATGAAAACTACAGTCGAATATAACTGATGAACATACATGAAAAAAATCCAAAATTTTAGGAAACAGAATCAGCAACATATCAAAAAACATATGTAATGATCAAGTTGAGTGTATCCCAGGAATGCAAGATTTCTACAGTATAAGCAAATCAATCAATGTGATATACCATATAAACAAACTGAAAGATAAAAACCAAATGATCATCTCAATAGGTGCAGAAAAAGCCTTTAAAAAAAATTCACCCATTTATGATTAAAACTTCAAAAAATGTGCGTTGAAGGAACCTACCTCAACATAGTAAAGACCATATATGATAAGCCTACAGTAAACATTAATCTCAATGGTGGAAACTGAAAGTATGCCCCCTAAGATCAGGAACAAGACAAGAGTGTCCAATTTCACCACTATTATTCAACATTTTTCTGGAAGTCCTAGTTTGAGCAATCAGAGAAGGAAAATAAGTAAAAGGAATCCAGATTGGCAAAGAAGAAGCAAAGCGCTCACTGTTTTCAGATGACATGATACTGAACATAGAAAACCCTAAAGATAGTATCAGAAAATTACTAGCGCTAATCATTGAATTTAGCAAAGTTGTAGAATACAAAATCAATACAAGGAAATCACTTGCATTTCTATATAGTAACAGTGAAAATAAGAAAGAGAAATTAAGATATCAATCCCATTCACCATTGAAACAAAAAGAATTAAATATCTAGGAATAGACTTACCTAAGGAGAAAAGAGGACTATACACATAAAATTCTACGACTGTAATGAAAGAAATCAAAGATGACATAAAAAGATTCTCCACCTTGCTAATAGTTTGATGTGCAGAAGCTTTTAAGGTTAATTAGGTCCCATTTGTTTATTTTTGCTTTTATTTCCAATATTCTGGGAGGTGGATCATAGAGGATCCTGCTGTGATGTATGTCGGAGAGTGTTTTGCCTATGTTCTCCTCCAGGAGTTTTATAGTTTCTAGTCTTACGTTGAGATCTTTAATCCATTTTGAGTTTATTTTTGTGTATGGTGTTAGAAAGTGTTCTAGTTTCATTCTTTTACAAGTGGTTGACCAGATTTCCCAGCACCACTTGTTAAAGAGATTGTCTTTAATCTATTGTATATTCTTGCCTCCTTTGTCAAAGATAAGGTGTCCATATGTGCGTGGATTTGTCTCTGGGCTTTCTATTTTGTTCCATTGATCTATATTTCTGTCTTTGTGCCAGTACCATACTGTCTTGATAACTGTGGCTTTGTAGTAGAGCCTGAAGTCAGGTAGGTTGATTCCTCCAGTTCCATTCTTCTTTCTCAAGATCACTTTGGCTATTCGAGGTTTTTTGT
>NW_011495072.1:15566147-15566281 GCF_000754665.1 Bison bison bison | reverse complement strand
GCACTGTTTATAATAGCCAAGACATGGAAGCAACCTAGATGTCCATCAGCAGATGAATGGATAAGAAACAGTGGTACATATACACAATGGAGTATTACTCAGCCATTAAAAAGAATACATTTGAATCAGTTCTA
>NW_011495072.1:15565887-15566047 GCF_000754665.1 Bison bison bison | reverse complement strand
CCTCCAGTTCCATTCTTCTTTCTCAAGATCACTTTGGCTATTCGAGGTTTTTTGTATTTCCATACAAATGGAAACTATTAGCAAGGTGAAAAGACAGCCTTCAGAATGGGAGAAAATAATAGCAAAGGAAGCAACTGACAAACAACTAATCTCAAAAATA
>NW_011495072.1:15551107-15565787 GCF_000754665.1 Bison bison bison | reverse complement strand
TCAGCCATTAAAAAGAATACATTTGAATCAGTTCTAACGAGGTGGATGAAACTGGAGCCTATTATACAGAGTGAAGTAAGCCAGAAAGAAAAACACCAATACAGTATACTAACGCATATATATGGAATTTAGAAAGATGGTAACAATAACCCTGTGTACAAGACAGCAAAAGATACACTGATGTATAGATCAGTCTTATGGACTCCCTGGGAGAGGGAGAGGGTGGGAAGATTTGGGAGAATGGCATTGAAACATGTAAAATATCATGTATGAAACGAGATGCCAGTCCAGGTTCGATGCACGATACTGGATGCTTGGGGCTGGTGCACTGGGACAACCCAGAGGGATGGTATGGGGAGGGAGGAGGGAGGAGGGTTCAGGATGGGGAACACAGGTATACCTGTGGTGGATTCATTTTGATATTTGGCAAAACTAATACAATTATGTGAAGTTTAAAAATAAATACAATTAAAAAAAAATAAAAGCAAAAAGATTCTCCATGGGTAGGAAGAATCAATATTGTTAAAATGGCTATATTGCCTAATGCAATCTACAGATTCAGTGTGATCCCTATCAAGTTACCAATGACATTTTTCACAGAACTAGAACAAAAAATTTCACAATTCATATGGAAATGCAAAAGACCCCAAATAGCTGAAGCAGTCTTCAAAGTTAAGAATGGAGCCAGAGTAATCAACCTTCCTGACTTCAGATTATACTACAAAGCTCCAGTCATCAAGACAGTATGGTACTGGCACAGAAACATTACTGTAGACCAATGGAACAGGATAGAAAGCCCAGAAAGAAACCCATGGACTTATGGGTACCTTATATTTGACAAAGCAGGCAAGGATATACAATGGGGCAAAGACAGCCTCTTCAATAAATGGTGCTAGAAAAACTGGACAGCTACATGTAAAAGAATGAAATTAGAATACTTCCTAACACCATATACAAAGATAAACTGCAAATGAATTAAAGACCTAAATGTAAGACCAGAAACTATTAAACTCTTAGAGGAAAACATAGGCAGAACACTTGATGACTTAAGTCAAAGTGAGATCTCATATAACCCACCTTCTAGAGTAATAAAAACCAAAGTAAACAAGGGTAACCTGATTAAACTTAAAAGCTTTTTCACAGCAGAGGAAAGTGTAAGTAAGGTGAAAAGACAACCCTCAGAATGGGAGAAAATAATAGCAAATGAAACAGCTAACAAAGGATTAATTTCCACAACATACAAGAAGTTCATACAACTCAATGCCAGAAAACCCAAAAACCCAATCAAAAAGTGGGGAAAAGATTTTAAACGACATTTCTCCAAAGAAGACAAACAGATGTCTAACATACGCATGAAAAGATGCTCAACATCGCTCATTATTAGAGAAATGCAAATGAAAACTACAATGAGATACCACCTCAGACTGGTCAGAGTGGCCATCATCAAAAGGTCTACAAACAATGAATTCTGGAGAGGGTATGCAGAAAAGGCAATGCTCTTGCACTGCTGGTGGGAATTTAAATTGATACAGGCACTGTGGAAGATGGTATGGAGATTCCTTAAAAAATTAGGAATACAACCACCATATAACCCAGCAATTCCAACTCCTAGGCATATACCCTGAGGAAAACAAAATTGAGAAACACATGTTCATTGAAGCACTATATACTATACCTAGAACATGGAAGCAGCCTAGATATCCATCAACAGTTGAATGGATAAAGAAATTTTGGTACATATAAGAATGGAATATTACTCAGCCATAAAAAGGAATGTTTTTGAATCAGTTCTGATGAGGTGGATAAACCTAGAACCTATTATACAGAGTCAGAAAGATTAATATTGTATTTTTACACATATATATGGAATCTAGAAAAATGGTACGGCAGAATTTATTTACAGGGCAGCAGTGGAGAAAAGCCACCTTCCCTGGTGGCTCAGATGGTAAAGCGTCTGCCTACAAAGCAGGAGACCTGGGTTCAATCCCTGGGTCGGGATGATCTAGAGAAGGAAATGGCAACCCACTCCAGTATTCTTGCCTGGGAAATCCCATGGATGGAGGAGCATAGTAGGCTACAGTCCCTGGGGTCCCAAAAAGTTGGACATGACTGAGCCAATTCACTCACTTGGTGGAGAAAATATATATAGAGAATTGACTTATGGACATGAGGAGAGGGGAGGAGAGGATGAGATATATGGGAAGAGTAACATGGAAACTTGCATTACCATGTGTAAAATAGATAGCTAACAGAAATTTGCTCTGTGGCTCAGGAAACTCAAACAGGGGCTTTGTATCAATCTAGAGCAGTGGGGTGGAGTGGAGTATGGGAGGGAGATTCATGAGGCAGGGGATATTTGTATACCTATGGCTGATTCATGTTGAAGTTTGACAGAAAACAGCAAAATTTTATAAAGCAATTATCCTTCAATAAAAATTAAAAAAAAAAAGCATCAACATATTTCTAGCTCTCAGTTCAGTTCAGTTCAGTTGCTCAGTCATGTCTGACTCTTTGCAACCCCATGAATTGCAGCATGCCAGGCCTCCCTGTCCATCACCAACTCCCGGAGTTCACGCAAACTCATGTCCATCGAGTCGGTGATGCCATCAGCCATCTCATCCTCTGTTGTCCCCTTCCCTTCATGACCCCAATCCCTCCCAGCATCAGCGTCTTTTCCAATGAGTCAGCACTTTGCATGAGGTGGCCAAAGGATTGGAATTTCAGCTTCAACATCAGTCCTTCCAATGAACACCCAGGACTGACCTCCTTTAGGATGGACTGTTGGATCTCCTTGCAGTCCAAAGGACTCTCAAGAGTCTTCTCCAACACCACAGTTCAAAAGCATCAATTCTGCGCTCAGCTTTCTTCACAGCCCAACCCTCACATCCATACATGACCACTGGAAAAACCTTGACTAGACGGACTAGTCTGCTTTGACTAGACAGACCTTGGTTGGCAAAGTAATGTGTCTGCTTTTGAATAGGCTATCTAGGTTGGTCATAACTTTCCTTCCAAGGAGTAAGCGTCTTTTAATTTCCTGGCTGCAGTCACCATCTGCAGTGATTTTGGAGTCCAGAAAAATAAAGTCTGACACTGTTTCCACTGTTTCCCCATCTATTTGCCATGAAGTGATGGGACCAGATGCCATGATCTTCGTTTTCGGAATGTTGAGCTTTAAGCCAACTTTTTCACTCTCCTCATTCACTTTCATCAAGAGGCTTTTTAGTTCCTCTTCACTTTCTGCCATAAGGGTGGTGTCATCTGCATATCTGAGGTTATTGATATTTATAGCTCTGAATTAATTTAAATCATATTTGTTAAAATAATGGCCAAAATTTCAGGAAGAAATGATGTTAGTTTAAAACAAGTATCAAAATAGTCAACTGATGCCTTGGGAGTAGAATTGGAAGTAAAGAAACATAAAATACATAAATTTTATGAGTCAACTTTCGAAACTTAAAATTTACTTAGGAAATTTGACAAGTTAAAAACAAGTATTAAATCATTGAATGGGTCTAAACAGTGATGAAGCCTAAATAAACAAAGCTAAAATTTGAATTTTTCAGGGAGCTCGGAGAAATCAGGATAGCATCCATAAACATAGGAGGAAAGATTTATTCCATTTTCAGGGGATCCCAATAAGGTAGTTTTACGCATTTTGATTCACATTCTTCATATTTTCAGTAATATTCTTGTTTTGAAGTTTTTTTTTGGAATCAGTGCTAATTGGTGCATGAAGCTTGGTTCAGACATTCTTCCTCTCTCTTTTCTTTCATGAAATTTCTATTATGTTCTATTTCTATGGTGAAGGACTTCTTTTTTATTGATATGTTTTTAATATTGATTGTATGTTAGAATGATAATATTTTGGATAAATTAGGTTAAGTGAAACATAGTATTATACTTAATTTATCTCATTACATTTTTAATAAAGGTACTAAAATTTTTTAAAGTTCATTTGTGACTCAAGTTATATTTCTATATTTCTTTTAGAAAGATATTAAAAACTAATATCTATTAAGATAATGTATTAAAAACATATAGCATCGTATTCATTTAATATGTACAAATGATTTGATACCTTTTTATAAAATGATTACTACCAATGTTTAAGCTAACACCTCTGTAATGCACATAATATTTCTGATATGCACAGAGAATATATAAGATCAATTTATAGTTTTTTTTGAAATATAGAATACAGTATTGTTTATTAGTCTCTATGCTGGATCACATGGTATTTACATTTTTAATTTGTGAGGAACATTTGTGCCATTGTCTATAGTGATTTACCTGACAGTGTACAAAGGTTCCCTTTCTCCACATCACCGACACTCGTCTTGATAATAGCCACTGTAACAAATATGAGTTGATAGTTCATTATGGTTTTGTTTGCATTTTTCTGACAGTTAGAGGTTTGATGCATATTATTATGTACCTGTTGGACATTTGTACGTCTTTGAAAAAATGTCTACTCAGTCCCTTTCTCTTCTCATTTTTTAATCAAAGTTTTGGTTTCCTTGTAATTGAGTTATATGAGTTCTTTTTATATTTTATACATTAATCCCTTATCAGATATGTAGTTTGCAAATATTTTCTGCCACTTCATAGGTTACCTTTCCATTTTGTTGATTTAACTATGCAGAAGCTTTTTAGTTTGATGTAGTCCTATTTGATTTTTGCTTTTGTAGCTGTTGCTTTTAATATCATATCCAAAAACTCTTTGCCAGGATCAAGGTGTAAAGGATCTCTTCTCTCTGTTTTCTTTTAGTTGTTTAAGTCTTTAATCCATTTTGTATTTATTTTTTGTTTTCAAGTCTATAATTTTTTTTTTAATAGAAATACAGCTATTTCTGCTTTCTTTTAGTTATCAGTTGCTTGGCATACCTTTTTTATCTCTCTTCACATTAAGTTTATGTGTGTCCTTAAAGCTGACATGCGTCTCTTTTAGGCAGAGTCTCTTATTATAATTAAAAAAAAAAAATACCAGCCAGTTACTTTGTTGATTAGGTAATTTGTATCGAGAGTAATCATTGGCATGCAAGTACTTAATATTGCCACATCATTCATATTGTCTGGCAATTTTGTTGTTCTTTTTTGTCCCCTCTGTTTCTGCCTACCTTTGTAAATTAGTGATTTTTCGAATGGTCTGCTGTGTTTCTTCTTTCTTTATCTTTTGTAAATCTACTATAGGTATTTGCTTTATGGTTACCATGAGGCTTACATAAAATTTCATATTGATAAAATAGTTCATTTTACACTGATAGTAACCTCAATTGCATAGAAAAGCTTGATGATTTTCCTCCCACTTTTTGAAAAACTTTGAAGTCACAATTTATCCCTTTTTATATCATTTATTTGCTAACAGAAAGATCCTCTGCAGGAGGGCATGGCAATACACTCCAGTATTCTTGGCTGGAGAATTCCATGAAAAGAGGAGCCTGATGGGCTACAGTCCATAGAGTCCCAAAGAGTTGAACATGACTGAAGTGACTTAGCACAGCACATGGTAGCTATAGTTACAGTGTAACTATATTATAGTTAAGTGGTTAACACTCCATGTTACAGAATTAGAGTTTTATAAATCTGACTGTATCTTTGTCTTTACCAGTGTACTGTATGTTTTCCTGTATTTTGATGTTCAGTTCAGTTCAGTCGCTCAGTCGTGTCCAACTCTTTGCGACCCCATGAATTGCAGCATGCCAGGCCTCCCTGTCCATTACCAACTCCAGGAGTTCCTATATTTTGATGTAACTAAATACCATATTTTCATTTTATTTGAAGAGCTGAAATGTTTATCTGGGACAGTCTTTATTTCTCTTTCATATCTAAAGGGTAACTTTGCTGAATAATTTACTCTTGCTTGGCATTTTTCTTTTCTCTTAGAACTTTGACAATATAATTCACTGTCTCCTGGTATGAAGTATTTTGCTGAAAAATCTGCTGATAGTTTATTGGGGGTTCCTTTGAAGGTTACAATTTTTTTTATCTTTCAGGATTTTTTTTTTTTTTTGAGCATTTCAGGATATTGTGTCTTGAAGAAGTCTTTCTGTATTGAGTTAACTGGGCAAACTATTAGTTTCATGAACTTGATATCCAAATCTCTCCCTAGGTTTGTGAAGTTCTCAGCTAGTTCTTTAAATCAATTTATTTATTTTAATTGGAGGCTAATTACTTTACAATATTGTGGTGGTTTTTGGCATACATTGACATGAATCAGCCATGGGTATACATGTGTTCCCCATCCCAAACCCCCCTCCCACTTCCATCCCCATTCCATCCCTCTGGGTTGTCCCAGTGCACTGGCTTTGAGTGCCCTGTTTTATATAATGAGCTAGGACTGGTCCTCTATTTCACATATGATAATATACATGTTTCAGTGCTCTTCTCTCAAATCATCCCACTCTTACCTTCTCCCACAGAGTCCAAAGTCTGTTCTTTGTATCTGTGTCTCTTTTGCTGTCTCGATATAGGGTTGTTGTTATCATCTTACTAAATTCCATATATATGCATTAATACACTGTATTAGTGTTTTTCTTTCTGACTTACTTCACTCTGTATAATAGATTCCAGTTTCATCCACCTCATTAGACCTGATTCAAATGCATTCTTTTTAATTGCTAAGTAATATTCCATTGTGTATATGTACCACAACTTTCATATCCGTTTTTCTGTTAATGGACATTTAGATTGCTTCCATGTCCTAGCTATTGTAAACAGTGCTGCAGTGAACACTGAAGTACATGTTTCTCTTTCAATTCTGTTCTTCCTCAATGTGTATGCCCAGCCTTGCATCGCATCAGTCCTTGTTTCTAGTCTATTTATCTGTAATTCCATTTTGATTTCGACATTTTGGATGATCGATACTACCATTATTCTTAATTCTTTTTCAGGTAGACTCTCTTCTCTTTTATTTGGTTTGGTAGGCATTTATCATGTTCCTTTAATTGCTGAATATTTTTCTGCCTTTTCATTTTGTTTAGATTACTATGTTTGGGGTGCCCTTTCTGTAGGCTGGAAGTTCGTGGTTCTTCTTTATTGTGGAGCCTGCTCCCTGTGGGTGGGGTTGGACTAGTGGCTTGTCAAGTTTTCTTGGTTAGGGGAGCTTGTATGTGTGTTCTGGTTGGTGGAGCCTCATCTCTTCTCTCTGAAGTGCAATGAAGTGTCCAGTAGTGAGTTTTGGGGTTTCTATGTGTTCGGCATGGCTTTGGGCAGCCTGTGTTTTAATGCTCATGGCTATGTTCTTGCTTTCTTGGAGAATTAGTATGGTGTGTCTTGTTCTGGAACTTGTTGGCTCTTTGGTGGAGATTGGTTTCAGTGTTAGGTATGGAGGCTTTTGGGTGAGCTCTTGTCTGTTCATGTTCCCTGGAATCAGGAGTTCTCTGATGTTCTCAAGTTTTGGCTTTAAGCTTCCTGCCTCTGTATTTCAGTCTTATTCTTACAGTAGCTTCAAGACTTCTCCATCCATACAGCACAGATGATGAAGCATCTAGGTTAATGGTGAAACAGTTCTGTACAGCGAGGGGCATCCAGAGAGGTTCAGGGGGAGGGAGAAGATAGAGATGACCTGGGGGAGACAAGGGAGAGTCAAAAGGGGAGAAAGAAATCAAGCCAGTAATCACACTCCTAAGTGAAAATGGATATTGAAGATTAGATTCTTCAAGGTACAAAATTGATAACAAATACCAAAAAGCAAATATTAGAAGTCTAGAGTAGAGGTTAGACTCTCAAAAAAGTGTTAAAAATACAAAACAAAATCAATCACAAAAAAGGTTTTTAAAATATATGAAATTTCCTTCAAAAATAGGGTATTTTTTTGCAAGATAATAGTAGGTTATAGAAATGAAAATTAAAGGAATAGTAAAGAACTTAAATTTTTTTTAAGTGACAATAATAAAAATATATCTAGAAGTTTCTCTGGACCTGTTGTGGGCAGTGTGGGGTCATATCAGTTTCAGATAGTTCCTTGTTCCAGCTTGTAGCTATTCTCAAGGTGTATGCTAAGTCACTTCAGTTGTGTCCGACTCTGTGTGACCCCATAGACGGCAACCCAACAGGCTCCCCCGTCCCTGGGATTCTCCAGGCAAGAACACTGGAGTGGGTTGTCATTTCCTTCTCCAATGCATGAAAGTGAAAAGTGAAAGTGAAGTCGCTCAGTCGTGTCCGACTCCCAGCAACCCCATGGACTGCAGCCTACCAGGCTCCTCCATCCATGGGATTTTCCAGGCAAGAGTACTGTAGTGGGGTGGCATTGCCTTCTCTGTCTTAAGGTGTATAGGCCCCCTCAAATGCTTAGTCAATGTTAAATACAGGATTTTAATCCATTGCACCTGTTGCTTCCAGAGTGGCTCCCTCTTCTTTGTTTATTTCTTTGTTAATTTTCCTCTTTTTGCAAGTCTTTTCATTGTCTAATTTCTGCCCTGACACAAGGAGGTGAAGGTGGTCACTTACTTAGGCTCACTTGTTCAGTTGTGTTGTACCAAGAGAGAGATATTGCAAACAAATATCGCTGGCGTGTGTGGGAAGTAATCGCAGTGTATGGATCACACTGGGTTTGTCCCAACTCAAGGCAGCCTGTGCTTCCTGGGTCTACACCACTCAGGCTCCAGGCTGCAGGGGCCCTGTCCAAAGCCGGCTTTGCGTTTCATGCACTTCCCAGGTCTAAGCCCCTCAGGTTCTCAGATACTCCACAAGGGCACAGACTTATTTGGGCATGCGTTTTGTGTCCTTCCCAGCTCCGAGCAGCTCAGGCGCCCAAGTGCTTGGTGAATGCACTGTCCCAGGTGGGCCATGCATCTTAATCACCTCCCTGGTCCCAGCCACTCAGTTTCCCGGGTGTGCTGCGAGAGCACTGTCTCAGGTGTTCTGTGTGTCTCCTATGGGGAGCTGATCTCAGGCTGCCGCCCTCCTGGCAGATGTCAACCATCCAGGATCCCAGGAAGACGTGGTTAGAAACTAGGAGCCTGCTCACAGTTTGGTGGAGGATGCCGGTTTCAGGGGTGAGATTCCAGCAGCCCCTTGCCTTCTGGCTCTGGCACGCCTGCCTCTGTGTCTCCAGTTATGGGGAGAGCCCTGTACACAGCCAGCTATCTCTCCTTTTGTATTTGCTCAATCCTTTGTTCTGTGAGCAGGCCAGGCTGCTTGTTAGAGCCTTTCACGGGAAATTTCTCTTTTTTTTTGTCTCTCTGGAGATCCCGCATTTTGGGTTACTATCTCACCTTAGCTCCCTCAGATTGTCGTCAGGGCATCCAGGCCCAGTCCTTAGCCTAAGCACCAGTTTTGCAGCCTGCTCCTCACTGTCCAGCCCCTGCTTGTTGGTGGTCTATGCGAGCGGCTGGGCTACTTCTCCACTGGCATTTGCAGTGAGGCGTGTATGCTGTTTGTTTGTTTGTTTGTTTGTTTTTTCCCCCTCTTACGTTGCCATCTGAGATTCCAGACACTCCCCACAGACACCGGAGTGAGAGGGTTTCCTACTGTTTGGAAAATTTTCCTCCTTCAGGACTCCCTCCACAGGACAGGTCTCTGTCCCTAACTCTTTCGTCTTTTATATTTTGTCCTACCTCCTTTCGAAGAAAATGGGCTGCCTTTCTGGGTGCTGGTGTCCTCCACCAGCGTTCAGAAGTTGTTTTGTGGAAGTTGCTCAGCATTCAAATAATCTTTTGGTGAATTTGTGAGGGAAAAAGTGCTCTCCCTGTCCTATTCTTCCACCATCGTCTGTTATTTCTTCTGGTAAAATTTCTGCCCCTTGCCCCTTTTGTCCTCTAAAAACTCCAGTTATTCTAATATTCATATATTTCATGGTATCTCATAGGTCACACGGATTTTCTTTACTCTTTTATTTTAGTTTTATTTTTCTCCTTTGATTAATTGTTTCAAACTTCATAGCTCCAGATCACGTTGTTTACATTCTGTTTTAATGTATTGCATTTAGAGTAAAGTATTTACTTTATTGCATTTTTATTTCATTCACTGAATAACTCAGTTCTAGAATTTGATTCTTTTTAATGATTTCTGTATCTTTGTTAAATTTCTTGTTTTATGTATTGTTTTCCTGATTTTTGTTTTGAATTGTTTTGTGTTGTGTAATTTATTCAAACTAGCTATTTTGAAATGGCTCAGACAGTAAAGAATCTGCCTGCGATGGAGTAGACCTGGTTTCAGTTCCTGTGTTGGGGAGATCCCCTGGAGAAGGGAATGGATACCCACTCCAGTATTCTTGTCTGGAGAATTTCGTGGACAGAGGAGCCTGGCGGTCTATAGTCCATGGGGTTGCAAAGAGTTGGACACAACTGGGTGATTGACACTTTGACTATCTCGAAGTACTTTATGCTAAATCACAATTTTTTGTATCTTTGAGTTTGGTTGATGGAAGATTATTTTCTTTTGGTGATAACATGTTGCCTTGATCCTTTATGATTTTTGGAGTTTTGCACTGTGTTCAAATTTGAAGCAGTGGTCAAGTCTTCAAATCTTTACTGGTTGTTTTCAGATGGGAGATATTTTCTGAAAAATTTTACTTTACGTAAAGTACTTTATGTACTTTCAATTGTTATGCTTTAAATCATGTATAACTAGTTTTGCCTGTTTTTCAGCTCTATGAAATGATACAACACACTAATAACAATATAAAATATGTCTTGTAAACATACTATTTCAGGCATTTAGCTATACTGTTAGTGTCCCTGCAGTTCATTCACTTCCACTGTTATGTTATAATTACTTTGTTAATAGGTCACAATGTATTAATATACATATGACTTGTTTGAAAAATTTTATCATTTAAAAAAGTTCTCCAATGAATATGTTTCCAGGATTATATATGGAAGATTTTCTTCAACAGACAATCATTTTGAGTAAAATTTGTGGTTCATCTCCAACTTTATATGATGCCAATTGGTTTCATAAAATATTGTTCAATTTAGACTTCCATCAGTGGTGTGTTCAAAACTGTGCCTTGAGAAAAGTACACATTTGGCACTAGATAAATATCTATTGAATTGATGGATTAATGGAGTAAAAGATATGAGGAATTAGACTAGTGCATCATTTCTTATTTATGTAAGATTCATAATTATACATGGAAACGAACATGTATAAGAACGTATAAAAGGAAACATTCATAATTCTTATGAAAAAGGAACTTTCAACATTTCTTCATTGCTCATTGTATATTATATAGTATATATATATATGTGTACATATATATATTACATATATATATATGAGCACTAGTTATCATATCTGATTCAGGGGAAAACTGGTAATGCCTCTGATGATTATTCAAAGCATGGGTTAAGGTAACTACCACAATTATGGGCTTCATTTGTCCAAAAAGCTTTTCTGTGGACTTTAAGAGCTTAACTAAATGTTAGTAACTTGACAGACTGTACCTGCAAAAGGAATATTTCATTTCTAAATTACTATTCGGTACACCCCATAATATTTAATCTTTTAAAGTACTATGGTGTTTCAAAGTAGATAAAATTGAAATGCATGTTTTCCAGGAGACAGAGACTGGAAACCTATTAAGCCAGAAAACCTAGACCATTAATTTTCGTCTACCATCAGAGATTTGTGATAGACTTGTGACTGATCCTTTTCCTCAGAGATCATTTCCTATCTCTGTGTTCAGTAAGATGTAATATCATCTCCCTGATAGTAGGTATTTGTTACTTAGCAACAAGTTCTACTTGTACATACTACAATTCATGGTTAATGCATCTACACATTCTCTCCAAAAATGAATAGTTATGATATTTTAGGTTGAAATAATGCTTAAATTGAACTGATTGTTTGAAAAATTCAAATCGTCCTAGCAGATCTTCAGAACTGAAAAAAGTATGTTAAATCACAAAATAACATAAACATAAATAACTTGAATATGTTGAGTAGGGATAAATATCAGTATCTCCAGTCTATTTTGGCTTTAAAACTTTAAGCTGATTAAAAGTCAAAATCATTGTTTTCTTTAGGAAATGAATGAGGAGCCAACTTTATTTTATTAGATTGCTTCAACTGAGAAATTTGAGTTGAACTGTAAATTTAGAATGACTAAATCCTAATGAGGCTATTTGAAAGCTGATGTGCTCTAAGAGCATGCCATTTCAGTAATATGAGAATATTTGTTAGGAAAGTGGGATTTTAGGGCACTGTGTTTTATGTGACGTTGTATGTATTTTGACTTGGGAATAAAATAGCATATCATAGATAGATTAGAACTATCTACAAATTGACTAATCAAAAAAGAAGTAAGGTTGATTCAGAGCAAGTTTCCACTACTATAAAGAATTAATTAAAAACAGGACAATGTTTTGAGAGGAAAGCCAAATAGGAAATTCATGAGAGCGTTACAAATTAAATATAATGAATCCTGATTTTTCAAATTAAAAAATAACAATAATGTAAAACCTGTTGCCATTAATTATTCCTCCAAAGTAATTACCATTAGTTTTTTTTTTTATGGAAAAAGGAGGTGAATTACCATTTAAACTTCTTAACAGTACAATTTTAGTTTTTTGAAACATCAGTAACTAAATATTAAGGGCTGTATTTTGTTAGTCATGTAAAAGAGGATACTGAAATTATTAATGCAACATACCATATTTTCAACATGCCCATTTGACATTTAAATTAGAAATTTAAAATATGTATGACAATGATTCTTAAGCTTTTGGATTATCATGAACTCTTCAAAATATATTTAAGGTTAAGACCCTAACCAAGGAAAGTGGACATACATAAAAGTGTGGTTAAATTGAGTTTTAGTATTTATATTGCAGAAAGTCTGATAATATACAATATCAAATGGAAAAGTATAATAATATCATTGACATGAAAAACCTATTAATCTTACATTTCTGATATAATGGTAACTTGAGCATTCAATGTGCTTTTTTTTCTGCCAGTAATATATTTTTTAAATGGAATAAGGTAAGAAAAGATTTTTTTTGTTTCTATTATTCATATTGTTAAGCACCATTCACATTGCATTTCCTTTAAGGAGAAAGAAGTCAAATTTTTATACAGTACGATGATTTAAATCAAATTCTGTGCACTTAAAAAGTATTTTTTTTTACCTCTGTTAAAAATGTTGCCAGAGGATGACATGGTTGGGTGGCATCACAGACTCAATGGACATGAGTTTGGGTAAGAAGTTGGTAATGGACAGGGAGGCCTGGCGTCCTGTAGTCCTTGGGGTCGCAAAGAGTCAGACACGACTGTCACTGAACTGAACTGAACTGACTGAAAAATGTCAGGGGGTGGACATGAAGAATACAATTTGAAGGTTTTAGCATTCAGAGTACTGAAGATTAGAAGAAAATAAATTTCCATTTCAAAATTATAAAGAAAAATAATTCCATTTCTTACCCTATAATCTTGCTCTTGCAATAATTTTAGCCAGGATTTCCTGTCCATCTCCAATGCCCAGAGCTTGCTCAAACTCATTTCCATGAAGTTGGTGATGCCATCCACCCATCTCATTCTATGTTGTCCCCTTCTCCTCCTGCTTCCAATCTTTCCCAGAATCCAGATCTTTTCAAATGAGTCAGTTCTTCACACCAGGTTTCCAAAGTATTGGAGCTTCAGCTTCAGCATCCGTCCTTCTAATGAATATTCAGGACTGATTTCCTTTAGGATTGAATGGATTGATCTTGCAGTCCAACAGACTCCTCTAACACCACAGTTCAAAACCATCAATTCTTCAGCGCTCAAGTTTCTTTATGGTCCAGTTCTCACATCCATACATGACTGCTGGAAAATCCGTAGCTTTGACTAGACAGAATTTTGTCAGTAATGTCTCAACCCTTCAACTTGTAAGGGTTGAAGGCTAAATAAACCCTTCAAATTGTTACAGCTTTTGAATATGCTGTTCAGGTTTGTCATAGCTTTTCTTTAAGGAGCAAGCGTCTTTTAATTTCGTGGCTGCAGTCACCATCTGCAGTGATTTTGGAGCTGCAAAAAATAAAGTCTGTCACTGTTTCCATTATTTCCCCCATCTATTTGCCATGATGATGGGCCCAGATCCCTTTATCTTAGTTTTATGAATGTTGAATTTTAATCCAGCTTTTTCACTCTCCTCTTTCACATCCATCAAGAGGCTCTTCAGTTCCTCCTCGCTTTCTGCCTTAAGGGTGGTGTCATCTGCATATCTGAGGTTATTATTTCTCCCGTCAGTCTTGATTCCAGCTTGTGCTTCATCCAACCCAGTGTTTCTCATATTGTATTCTGGATATAAGTGAAATAAGCAGGGTGGCAATAAACATCCTTGACGTACTCCTTACCCAGTTTGGACCCATCCTTTGTTCCATGTCCGGTTCTAACTATTGCTTATTGACCTGCATACAGGTTTCTCAAGAGGCAGGTAGGGTGGTCAGGTATTCCCATCTCTTGAATTTTCCACAGTTTGTTCTGATCCACACAGTCAAAGGCTTTGGCGTAGTCAGTAAAGCAGAAGTAAATGTTTTTCTGGAACTCTCTTGCTTTTTCAATGACCCATAAGATGTTGGCAATTTGATCTCTGGTTCCTTTGCCTTTTCAGTTTCCAGCTTGAACATCTGGAATTTCTTGGTTCATGTACTGTTGAAGCCTGGCTTGGAGAATTTTGAGCATTACTTTGCCAGTGTCTAAGATGAGTGTAATTGTGCAGTAGTTTCAACATTCCTTGGCATTGCCTTTCTTT
>NW_011495072.1:15550122-15551007 GCF_000754665.1 Bison bison bison | reverse complement strand
AGATTTGATTTAGGTCATACCTGAGTGGTCTACTGGTTTTCCCTACTTTCTTCAATTTAAGTCTGAATTTGGCAATAAGGAGTTCATTATTTGAGCCACAGTCTGTTCCTGTTTTTGTTTTGTTTTGTTTTGTTTTCTGACTGTATAAAACCTCTCCATTTTTGGCTGCAAAGAATATAATCAGCCTGATTTCGGTATTGACCATCTGGTGATGTCCATGTATAGAGTCTTCTCTTGTGTTTTGGAAGAGGGTATTTGCAATGACCAGTGCATTCTCTTGGCAAAACTCAGCCTTTTACTTACTTCATCTTGTACTCCAAGGCCAAATTTGCCTGTTACTCCAGGTAACTCTTGACTTCCTACTTTTCTTTCCAGTGCCCTATAATGAAAAAGACATTTGTTTTGGGTGTTAGTTTTAGAAGGTCTTGTAGGTCTTCAAAGAACTGTTCAGCTTCTTCAGCATTACTGCTCTGGGCATAGACTTGGCTTACTGCGATTTTGAATGGCTTGCCTCGGAAACAGAGATCATTCAGTCATTTTTGAGAGCAACCAAGAAGTGCATTTTGGGCTCTTTTGTGGACTATGCTGGCTGTTCCATTTCTTCTAAGGGATTCTTGCCCACAGTAATAGATACAATGATGATCTGAATTGAATTTGCTCATTCCAGTCCATTTTAGGTCACTGATTCCTAAAATGTTGATGTTCACTCCTACAGTTTGACCTCTTCTAATTTACCTTGCTTCATGGACGTAACATTCCAGGTTCCTATGGAATAGTGTTCTTTACAGCATCAGACTTTATTTCCATCACCAGTCACATCCACAATTGAGTGTTGTTTTTTGCTTTGGCTCCATGTCTTCATTCTTTCTGGAGTTATTTCTGCAC
>NW_011495072.1:15549464-15550022 GCF_000754665.1 Bison bison bison | reverse complement strand
TTTTCAATGATCCATCAGATGTCGGCAATTTGATCTCTGGTTCCTTTGCCTTTTCAGTTTCCAGCTTGAACATCTGGAATTTCTTGGTTCATGTACTGTTGAAGCCTGGCTTGGAGAATTTTGAGCGTTACTTTGCCAGTGTGTAAGATGAGTGTAATTGTGCAGTAGTTTCAACATTCCTTGGCATTGCCTTTCTTTGGAATTGGAATGAAAACTGACCTTTTCCAGGCCTGTGGCCACTGCTGAGTTTTGCAAATTTGCTGAGATATTTAGTGCAGCATTTTCACAGCATCATCTTTTATGATTTCAATTGCTCAACTGGAATTTCATCACCTCCACTAGCTTTGTCTGTAGTGTTGCTTCCTAAGGCCCACATGATTTCAGACTCCATGCCATCTGGCTGTAGGTGAGTGCCACTTCTTAATATCTTCTGCTTTTGTTAAGTACATACTGTTTCTGTCCTTATTGTGCCAAACTTTCCATGAAATTTTCCCTTGGTATCTCTAATTTTGTTGAAGAGATCTCTAGTCTTTCCCATTCTATTGTTTTCCTCTATTT
>NW_011495072.1:15541401-15549364 GCF_000754665.1 Bison bison bison | reverse complement strand
TTTTTTGCTTTGGCTCCATGTCTTCATTCTTTCTGGAGTTATTTCTCCACTCTTCCTCAGTAGCATACTGGACACCTGTAGACCTGAGGAGTTCATCTTACAGTGTCACATCTTTTTGCCTTTTCATACAGTTCATGGGGTTCTCAAGGCAAGAATAGTGAAGTGATTCGCCATTTCCTCTTCCAGTGGACCATGTGTTGTCAGAACTCTCCACCATGGTCTGTCTTGGGTGGCCCTGTGCAGCACGGCTCATAGTTTCATTGAGTTAGACAAGGCTGTTGTCTATGAGATCAGTTTGATTAGTTTTCTGTGACTGTGGTTTTCATTCTGTCTGCCCTCTTAGGGATAAGGATAAGAGGTTTATGGAAACTTCCTGTTGGAAGAGACTTACTGTGGGGGAAACTGGGTCTTGTTCTGATGGGTGGGGCCATGTTCAGTAAATCTTTAATCCAATTCTTTGTTGATGGATAGGGCTGTGTTTCTTCCCTGTTTGACCTGAGACCAAACTATGGTGGAGATAATGAAGATCATGGTGACCTCCTTTAAAAGTGTGCACACACTGCCTCACTCAGCGCCCCTGACCCTGCAGCAGGCCATCACTGACCCACACCTCCCTTGGAGACTCCTGGACACTCACTGTCAAGTCTGGGTCAGTCTTTTGTGGTATCACTGCTCCCTTCTCCTGGGTTCTGGGGCACACAAGCTTTTGTTTGTACCCTCCAAGAGTCTGTTTCCCCAGTCTTGTGTAAGTTCTGTAATCAAATCCCACTGGCCTCCAAAGTCAAATTCCCTGTGGGTTCTTAGTCCTTTTACCAGATTCCCAAGTTGGAAAGTCTGTTGTGGGTCCTAGAACTTTCTTAACCATGTGAGAATTTCTTTGGTATAATTGTTCTGCAGTTTGTGGGTCATCTGCTCAGCCGCTGTATGGTGGGGTTAATGGTTACCTCCTACAAGAGGGCTTACGCCACAGGCTGTATGACCAGGTCTCCTGTACCCAGAGCCCCTGCCCCTGCAACAGGCCATTGCTGACCCCTCCCTCCACAGGAGACATTCAGAAACAGTTCTGGCTCAGTCTCTGTGGGGTCTCCGAGTTCTGGTGCACACAAGGTTTTGTTTGAGCCCTCTGAGCATCCCTGGTGGGTATGGGATTATATTATAAATGCAATTTTGCCCCTCCTATTGCTTTTCCTTTGTCTTTGGACATGGGGTATCTTTTTATGGTGTGATCCAACAATAAATGGATCCCCTGAAGACCAGATTTCTTCAAGAAAATTACAGATTCCAAGGGAACATTTCATACAAAGATGGGCATAATAAAGGACAGAAATGGCATGGACCTAACAGAAGCAGAAGATATTAAGAAAAAGTGGCAGGAATACTCAGAAGAACTATACAAAAAAGATGTTCATGACCCAGATGACCATGATAGTGTTAGCTAGACATCCTGGAATGTGAAGTCAAGTGGGCCTTAGGAAGCATTACTGTGAGTAAAGCTAGTGGAATTGATAGAATTCCAGTTGGAGCTCTTTTAAATCCTAAAAGATGATGCTGTGAAAGTGCTGCACTCAATATGCCAGCAAATTTGGAAAACTCAGCAGTGGCCACAGGACTGGAAAATGTCAATTTTCATTACAATTCCAAAGAAAGGCAATGTCAAAGAATGTTGAAATTACAGCAAAATTGCACTCATCTCACACACTAGTAAAGTAATGCACAAAATTCTCCAAGCTCAGCTTCAAAAGTTCATGATGTGTGAACTTTCAGATGTTCAAGCTGGATTTAGAAAAAGCAGAGGAACCAGAGATAAAATTGCCAACATCCGTTGGATCATCAGAAAAGCAAGAGAATAACAGAAAATAAATCAACTTGTGTTTTATTGATTATGCCAAAGCCTTTGACTGTATAGATCAGAGCAAACTGTGGAAAATTCTTCAAGAGATGGGAATACCAGACCACCTGACCTGCCTCCTGAAAAATCTGTATGCTGGTCAAGAAGCAACAGTTAGAACTGGACATGGAAGAACTGACTGGTTCCATATCAGGAATGGAGTACGTCAAGGCTGTATATTGTCACCCTGCTTATTTCACTTACATGCAGAGTACATCATGTCAAATGCCAGGCTGGATGAAGCACAAGCTGGAATCAAGATTGCTGGAAGAAATATCAATAACCTCGGATACACAGATGACACCAATCTTATGGCAGAAAGTGAAGAACTAAAGGGCCACTAGATAAAATTGAAAGAGCTGAGTGAAAAAGCTGGCTTAAAACTCAACATTCAAAAAACAAAAATCATGGCATTCAGTCCCATCACTTCATGGCAAATAGATGGAGAAACAATGGAAACAGTGAGAGATTTAATTTTTGAGGGTTCCAAAATTATTGCAGATGGTAACTGCAGCCATGAAGTTAAAGGATGCTTGCTTCTTGGAAGAAAAACTATGACCAACCTAGAAAGCATATTAAAAGCAAAGACATTACTTTGCCGACAAAGGTCTGTTTAGTCAATGCTGTGGTTTTTCCAGTAGTCATGTATGGATGTGAGAATTGTACTATAAAGAAACCTGAGTGCTGAAAAATTGATGCTTTAAACTTAAGTGTTAGAGAAGACTCTTGAGAGTGCCTTGTAATGCAAAGTGCTCAAACCAGTCAATCCTAAATGAAATCAGTCCTGAATGTTCATTGGAAGGACTGATGCTAAGGCTAAAACTCCCCAAACTTTGGCCACTTGATGCAAAGAACTCAACTCCTTGGAAAAGACATTGATGCTGGGAAAGACTGAAGGCAGGAGGAAAAGGGGATGACAGAGGATTTGATGGTTGAGTGGCATCACCAACTCAATGGACATGAGTTTGAGCAAGATCAGGAAGTTGGTGTTGGACAGGGAGGCCTGGCATGGTGCAGTCTATGCAGTTGCAAAGAGTAGGGATTGACTGAGTGACTAAACTGAGCTTTTCTTTATGAGTTCTTCATATATTTTGGATAATAACCCTTTATCGTGCATATCATTTGCAGTATCTTCTACTTAAGAGGTTGCTTTCTGTTTTGTTCAGTTTCTTTCACAGTGCAAAGCTTTTTAGTTATAGTCCAGTTTGTTTACTTTTGCTTTTGTTGTACTTTCCTGAGAAGACAGAGTGAAAAATTATTGCTAAGACTTATGTCAAGGACCATACTACCTATATTTTCTTCTAGGAATTTATTGATTCACATATTTCCTTTATGTCTTCAATCCATTTTGAGTTTATTTTTCATACAGTGTAAGAATTTTATTATTTTGCATATATCTGTCCAGTTTACCCAAGACCATTTATTAAAGAGACTCTCTTTCCTCATTGTATATTCTTTCCCTTTGTCATGACTGATTGACCATAAAAGCAGGATTTCATTCTTGGCTCTATTTCTGTTCCATTGATCTCTGTATCTGTTTTTGTACTACTTCCATGCTGTCTTGATTACTGTAGTTCTGCATTAGTTTTTTGAAATCTATAAGTGTGATACCTTATAGTCTATAAGTGTGATACTTTATCTATAAGTGTGTTCTTTTTCAAGATTGTTTTGGCTCTCAAGGCCTTTTGTGTTTCTATACAAATTTTAGGATTGTTTTTTTTTTCCAGAAAAATTTTAGGATTATTTGTCCTAATTATGTTAAAAATTTCATGGGTATTTTGACAGGAGTTGACTGAATCTGTAGATTTCTTTGGATAGTATGGACATTTTTAACAAAATTAATTATTCAAATCCATGAATAGAGTATATCCTTGAGAAGAATACATTTATTTGTGTAGACTTCATTTTTTTTTCATGACTATCTTACAGTGAGATGTTTCTCCTTAAATTGTTTGGTTAGGTTTTTTTTTCTTGTTTCTTGAAGTACGTCTTTATCACTATGAACTGCCCTCCTGGAAAACTGATTTTGCTATATCCTCCAAATTTTGGAAAGTTGTGCTTCCATTTTCATTTGTTTCTAAGTATTTTTTGATTTCCTCCTTGATTTCTTTGTTGACCTATTAATTCTTTAGTAGCATGTTGTTTAGTCTCCATGTATTTGTGTATTTTCCAGTTTTCTCCCTGTAATTGATTCTCGTTTCATAACATTCTGTTTATTTTCTCCTGAGTTTAATGAGCGTTTTTATTACTATTTCTTTGACCCCCTTTGTTCAGTAAATCATTTCTCTTCGTATCATTAAGTTTTTTTCCTGGCATTTTAGTTGCTTTTTTGTTTCAAATGTATTCCTTTGTCTCCTCATTTGGACTTTCTTTGTGTAGGCAAAGCAATTACTTTTCCCAATCTGGAAGACGTGGTCTTGTGTAAGAGCATCCTCTGTGTAGACTATATGTGCCAGGTAGTTTTGTCAGGCTGGCCAAAGCTGGAACAGGTGCTGACTGAGGGCCGTGAGATGCACTGCTTCAGGTCTGCCTTGGTAAGATGGCTAGAACTGGGACAGGCATGGACCAAGGGGTCCTGGGAGACTCCATGCCATTGCTACCCTTGTGGGATGGCTGAAGCTGCAGCAGGTGCATGCTGGTGAGTCCCAGGAAATGTTGCACCGGGCCTTGATGGGACAGCTGGAGCCAGTGTGATCAATGATCCCCTGGGTGTATCATGCCAGAGCTTTCTTGGCAGGATGCATGGAGCTGGAGTGGGTGCTTGGGTCCCTCTCTGGAGGGGTGGCGGCTATAGTTCATGTGAGCCATGGAGTGGAGCAGACTGAGACAACCTTGGGTAACTATCTAAAGTGCCTGTATTGTGTTACCATCCATGCTGTCATGGGGAGAAGCATAGGCAAAAAATGGCCTTTTAGGTTCTTCTGAACCTTGGAGAAATTTCTAGCAGTTTCCCATCTGTTTGGCAGATGCTCTAGGATTAGCAAATGGATTTCCTTTATGTGCAGCCTAGAAGCCCTAAAAATAAACAAACAAACAAAAAGCACTGTGTTTTGTTTTTCTTTTTCTGTGAAAGTAAGTCTGTTCTGGGGCCCCTCAGTGATGTCCCTTTCTACTGCAGATTGATAGGATGGGGGTGGGATTGCTATCACTACCATATCTTAATCTATCTTACCTGTCTTCCTGTGATCCCTCTTTTGGTTACTGTGCAGAAGTCGTTCAGTAAGCCCTCATTTCTTTCTCAGAAATTGCACATGAATCTCTACCTATATATAATGTGTTCAGGGGAGGAGATAAGTTAAGGATTGGTCTACCATCTTGGATCCCTCCCACATTTATTATAGCATTTTAACTAAACATTCTAAATAATGTTTGATTTATTATAATGCATTTACTAACTTCTATAATCATAATAATTTAACCATTACATATTATAACAAGTCTGATAAATACAGAAGCTTTTTTTTGAATAACAAATCTATTTTACCAAAAATCTGTTGTGTGAGTATATCCTATATGTTTAGCATATTTAAAATATATGAAATATCTAAATAGCTTATTTTCTCAAGAGGTAGTAACGTAGTTGGAGAAAGAAATGGCAACCCACTCTGCTATTCTTGCCTGGGAAATCCCATGGACAGAGAAGCTTGGGGTTGCAAAAGTGTTGATCATGACTTAGTGACTAAACAACAACAACAACAACAAAAGACACTACTATAGAGTCCTGGATATTTTACAAAGCCGCTAAGTTAATATCCTATGGTTTGGAGTAGTTCGATTTTGGGAAGGAATCCCAGCTATCCTTCATAATATCAAAAATATTTTACTCTCTTAGATTTTAAATATTGGTACTCTTTAAATATTGGTACAAATAAATTTATTATACACTCTTTTTAAAGTGAATTGAGCCCAGTGTTTCTCTGATGTCAATGAAGTCTCTTTGGAAATTTGCATGTACTTCTGTCTTCTTTGAAATACCTTTCACTATTAATTTTTTTGTCTTATCAAGTGGCACCATATATTGCCCTTTGAATGAAAAAGTTGTTGCTCAATTGAAAGTTCTCCCCTATTTATATGCAGAATAGCTGTTAGTGGGTATAAGGGTGTGCACATCATGTTCTCTTTTATCTGAGGATTTTAATTAATCCATCCAATCTTTGACTGATTCATATGATATTAGACAGCCACATGTATCCACACAACCTATGTGCTAGAGATATGATGATAAATAAAATACAGACTGCCCTTTCTTTATACAACAAATGCATTCTCTAGTCATAGAACAGAGTGAAGCTAATTGCCTCTGTTGGAGACTGGGAGGGATATGGGGATCCAATACTGAATCTTTGATTCAGATGTGATTCCTACTCAGCTAAGCAACCAGAACTACCAACCCAAATAATAGGTCTGCATTTTTATTTTATTTTTGCAATTACTCTTTTTATTCTCATTGGTTTCCTATTAAGATTCAAGGACTTGAGGGTTTGATTTCTATTTCTATTTATTTATATTTAAAAGAATCATCAAAGTTATTACCCGTTGACCATATTTCCTTAAATTTTGTGTTTATTTCACAGTAATAAACAGTAAATCCAGCTCATTCAACTGGATGAGCTATTATAAATTTCTTCAGTATTTAGAACTTAGATTCCACAGCAGGTCACATATCTCATTGGTTGATATTTGAGCCTCACATATCAGCCTTTCTGAATTTGCTCTGCTTCCATCCCTCAAACATCAGATTTAAATACAGGTACAAAGATGCTTCAGATGCTTCATAAATGCAACATCTTCCACTATCTATTCCCCTTCATACAAACACTGCTTCTAATTACTGAGTGGCAAACATTTGATTTAAGAAGTTTGGTTTTCTACCAGATTTTCTATTTATAATTTATTGGCCTATTCTTTTACCTTGGAATTTATTTGTTTTACAGAGTTATTTCTGTGATTCATTCAGCTATATGTAATATTTTTCCAAACCAGAATTATATATATTTTAATGTTTTAAATTAAAGATACTGAGCTTGTATAATGTAATGATTTACAGAGGGACAAAAAAGGAATGAAACACTGGCAGCTGTGCTAATCCAGACCATCACTGCATAGCATGGCATAGTTTCCAATTAAACAACCAGAAGCTTGTTACGATCATCAGAAATTGAAACTGAAATAATTTATTTTGCTTGACATTGATAGAGTGAAATTAAAATATAAATGAATTAGGTATGTTATACATAATTAGTTTTCAAAACTCCACTTAACTTAGGTGTCAGACATGTAGAGCAAATTTCATAGCAAATATTATTTTCTGACTTTCCATGACAAACAGATGGTCCCCACTCAGAGAGAGAGAAAGGAAAAGAAATAGGGGAAAAGAAAAACCACTTCATAAATTTTTAAAGCAGCATAGAGCCAATTTGAAATATATTTTAGCCCAAAATTTAAATAAATGATCAGCCAACATCAATTAAACATGTCTGGCTCTCAAACTATGATGGCCCAAATGTGCCACAGAGCCTTCCTAAACCTCACTTGTCATGTGAGGTTTAGGATCTCAAGCATATTTTAAATAAGTATAACCACTTAAAACTTTAGTAAATTATATAAAATACTATAGTTATCTATTAATCTTCAAAAATATTCACAGGTAGAGTCAGCAAATATAAAATGCTCAGATAATATTGTTATAATTTACATTTATAGGAAATATAATAAATGAAATGTGGTATAATACTTCTATAGCAAGATTTCTCCAAATAAACATTATTAGTTATATCAATATGATGCAAGCAGATGAAATAACAGTCAAATTCTTCCCTGTAAACTATTTTAAATCTCCATGAGCAGTAAGAAAAGTTATGACCAATCTAGACAGCATATTAAAAAGCGGAGAAATTACCTTTCCAACAAAGTCCATCTAGTCAAAGCTATGGTTTTTCCAATAGTCATGTATGGAGCTATTCCAAATCCTGAAAGATGATGCTGTGAAAGTGCTGCACTCAATATGCCACCAAATTTGGAAACCTCAGCAGTGGCCACAGGACTGGAAAAGGTCAGTTTTCATTCCAATCCCAA
>NW_011495072.1:15529617-15541148 GCF_000754665.1 Bison bison bison | reverse complement strand
CATGGAACAACAGACTGGTTCCAAATAGGGAAAGGAGTTCGTCAAGGCTGTATATTGTCACCCTGTTTATTTAACTTATATGCAGAGTACATCATGAGAAATGCTGGACTGGAAGAAGCACAAGCTGGAATCAAGATTGCCGGGAGAAATATCAATCACCTCAGATATGCAGATGACACCACCCTTATGGCAGAAATGAAAGAGGAACTAAAAAGCCTCTTGATGAAAGTGAAAGTGGAGAGTGAAAGAGTTGGCTTAAAGCTCAACATTCAGAAAACGAAGGTTATGGCATTCGGTCCCATCACTTCATGGGAAATAGATGGGGAAACAGTGTCAGACTTTATTTTTCTGGGTTCCAAAATCACTACAGATGGTGACTGCAGCCATGAAATTAAAAGACGCTTACTCCTTGGAAGGAAAGTTATAACCAACCTAGATAGCATATTCAAAAGCAGAGACACTACTTTGCCAACAAAGGTTTATCTAGTCAAGACTATGGTTTTTCCTGTGGTCACATATGGATGTGAGAGTTGGACTGTGAAGAAGGCTGAGTGCCAAAGAATTGCTGCTTTTGAACTGTGGTGTTGGAGAAGACTTTTGAGAGTCCCTTGGACTGGAAGGAGATCCAATCAGTCAATCCTAAAGGAAATCCTGAATATTCATTTTAAGGAAGGATGCTGAAGCTGCAAGTCCAGTACTTTGGCCACCTTATGCAAAGAAGTGACTCATTGGATAAGACTGTGATGCTGGGGAAGATTGAAGGCTGAGAAGGGGACAGCAGAGGATGAGATGGTTGGATGATATCACTGACTCAGTGGACATGAGTTTGAGTAAACTCCAGGAGTTGGTGATGGAGAGGAAGGCCTTGCGTGCTGTAGTCCATTGGGTTGCAAGAGTTGAACATGATTGAGCAACTGAACTGAACTAAACTGAGCAGTAACACTAGGTATGCATACACTTACTGACTTTAATTTGGACTGCTTTTTTAATAATTGCATATTTATAGGACACAAGTACTCAATTTAATTCTTAAAGCTTTAAAAAAGCAGATGAATGGCCACCATTATAAAATCTTGATTTATATATTCTTGATTCCAGCTTTTGGATATTTTTTAAGGAATTATATATAGTTTATTTTAATGAATCAATAGAGTTGAAAATCACCTTACTGATTAATTACATTTCTATATATTATTGTCTATTCAGTTTGTCAGCTTAGATTTTAAAAAGAAATATACCTTCCTCCAAATGATTTTGTAGGTATTATTTTTAAAATATAATTAAAATTTGTTTGCCTGACTTAAAGTAATACATAAAATAAATTATTGTCAGTCAAATATAATGGACGTAATAGTTCCATTTGTTTTTAATTCCTTCCTGAATCCCAAAAGAATAGCAGTAAAGATAATAAAATTGAAGAGATGTCAATGTAAATTGTGGTGTTGAAAATTAAATAGAAATTCTAAATGATTTATGTTTCAGCTTTCTCCATTCGATTAAATACCCTCAAAGGAGGAACCAACCAAAATCAAAGTAATTTATAATGCAGTTTCTCATAAAGATTCAGGAATTAGAGACATCAGTTATCTCTGAAGGCTGAGGTTTTGAGAATTGAAAATGAAGGATTTGAGTGAAATGTAAGAATCACCTAGTGAGACTCCCTGATACCATTTCTCTACCTACACAGCCAGCAAGTGACTCTCATACTTAGGCAGAAGACAGAGGTTTTACTGCTTGAAAAGGTTGATACAGATGGTCTCTAAAATCAGCTCTGGGTAGAAAGGACCCTCACTCATTGAAGGATGAAGTGGATATTTGATATCACAGAATGAGACTAAAAGCTACTAGATTAACCCTATTCTTCCCTTTCACCCTCCTATCAACATATTGGATAATTTCCACTGGAGTAATTTCCTGGTTCAGAAAGAAATTCCTATGGATATTTGGAAGCCCCCAAAAGACACAGCTTGATTCCCACCTGAACATCATTATAAAGATGTAACAATTAGTTCACCATGTCCACCAGTTTATACAGAATTTCATCTCAGTTTTAAGTTGATTCATTATTGAATATAGGAAGATAACCAATAATCATCTATCCTTTGAACAGAGGTTCTAAGATAAAGAGAAAGAATAAAATGTCTAAAGAGAATAATAATTGCATATAAAACTGAGACTTGCAACGTGGAAGAAAGTATAAAAATAAATAAAATCTCCAAAATTAATTTATAGTTGTTAAGTCATTCAGTCATGTCCAACTCTTGGAGAACACATGGACTGCAGCATGGCAGGCTTCTCTGTCCTCCTCTATCCCTTGGAGTTTGTTGAAACTCACGTACATTGAGTTGATGATGAGATCCAACCATTTCATCCCCTGTTGTCCCCTCCTCCTGCCTTAATCTTTCCCAGTATCAGGGTCTTTTCCAGATCCCAGAAAAGGGTCTTTTGCATTTCCATATGCATTGGCTATTTGCATCAGGTGGCCAAGTATTGGAGCTTCAGCTTCAGCATCGATACTTAATGTGAATATTTAGAGTTTTTCCTTACTATCCACTAGTTTGATCTCCTTGCTGTCCGAGGGACTCTCAAGAGTCTTCTCCAGCACCACAGCTCAAAAAGCATCAATTCTTTGGTGCTCAGCCTTGTTTTTGATCCAACTCTCACATCTCTGCATGGCTATTGGAAAAACCATAGCTTTGACTATACAGACCTTTGTTGGCAAAGGAACGTCTGCTTTTAATACAGTGTCTAGGTTTGTCATAGCTTTTCTTCCAAGGAGCAGACATCTTTTAATTTCATGACTGCTATTACCATCTGCAGTATTTTTGGAGCCCAAGAAGAGAAAATCTGTCACTGCTTCTACTTTTTATCTTCTATTTGCTATGAAGTGATGGGACTGGATGCCATGATCTTAGTGTTTGAATGCTGTTTCAAGCTGATTTTTTTTTTTTCACTTTTCTTTATCACCTTCATCAAGAGGCTCTTTCTTTAAGTTCTTCTTCACTTTCTACCATTAGAATGGTATCATCTGCATATCTGAGGTTATTGGTATTTCTCCTGGCATTCATGCTTCCAGCTTGTGATTCATCCAGCCCAACATTTTGCATGATGTACCTTGCATATAAATTAAATAAGCAGGATGACAATAGAAAGCCTTGATGTACTCCTTTCCCAACTTTGAACCAGCCTATTGTTCCATGTCCAGTTCTAATTGTTGTTTCTTGACCTGCATACAGGTTTCTAAAGAGACAGGTAAGGTGTTCTGTTTTTTCCATCTCTTTCAGAATTTTCCAGTTTGTTCTGATCCACACAGTCAAAGGCTTTAGCGTAGTCAATGAAACAGAAGTAGATGTTTTTCTGGAATTCCCTTGCCTTTTCTGTGATTCTGTGGTTGTTGGCAATTTGATCTCTGGTTCCTCTGCCTTTTCTAAATCAAGCTTGTACCTGTGAAAGTTCTCAGACCACATACTGTTGAAGCCTAGCTTGAAGGATTTTGAGCATAACCTTACTAGCATGTGAAATGAGTGCAATCATACTGTAGTTTTAACATTCCTTGTCATTGTCCTTCTTTGGGATTAGAATAAATACTGACCTTTTCCAGGCCTGTGCTCACTGTTGACCAACAAATTTCAAAATTTATTGGCATACTTAGGGTCGCACTTCAACAGCATCATTTTTTAGGATTTTAAATAGCTTAGCTAGAATCCCGTCATCACACTAGCTTTGTTCGTAGTTATGCTTCCTAAAACCCATTTCACTTCACATTCCAGGTTGTCTGACTCTAGATGACTGACCACACTGGGTCATTAAGATCTTTTTTGAGAATATCATTCAGTTCAGTTCAGTCGCTCAGTCGTGTCCTACTCTTTGCGACCCCGTGAATCGCAACATGCCAGGCCTCCCTGTCCATCACCAACTCCTGGAGTTCACCCAGACTCAACGTCCATCGAGTCAGTGATGCCATCTAGCCATCTCATCCTCTAGCCCTTCTCCTCCTGCCCCCAATCCCTCCCAGCATCAGAGTCTTTTCCAGTGAATCAACTCTTCACATGAGGTGGCCAAAGTACTGGAGTTTCAGCTTCAGCATCATTCCCTCCAAAGAAATCCCAGTGCTGATCTCCTTCAGAATGGACTGGTTGGATCTCCTTGCAATCCAAGGGACTCTCAAGAGTCTTCTCCAACACCACAGTTCAAAAGCATCAATTCTTTGGCGCTCAGCCTTCTTGACAGTCCAACTCTCACATCCATACATGACCGCAGGAAAAACCATAGTCTTGACTAGACGAACCTTTGTTGGCAAAGTAATGTCTCTGCTTTTGAATATGCTATCTAGGTTTGTTATAACTTTCCTTCCAATCATTACTCCATCATAAATGTAAAAGAAATGTTACATAATAAAATTGAGGACATACTGGAGAAAGTAGATTGAGATTCAGTGTTAACGGTGAGTAAAATTAAAAGAGTAGTCCAGGACACATCACAGGGAACTTATATGTGTACCAGAAAAAGAAAACAAGGAAAATATAGGGATGAAGTGTCGAAGAAAAAAAATTAAGACATGCTGTATTTGACTTTTATAGAAAGAAAGTGTCCAATAAAAGCTGAACATGGTTTATGAACAAAGAAGACCAAACTGTATCCCTGTGATACTACAGAAAACTTGGAAATGATTGACAATCCTAAAAAGTTTCAATGGGGGAGAATGTATGATCACATACATCAGGAATCAGAATAGCACTGTGTATAAACAGCGAAAAATAAGGCACAATAACAGTGTTGCTGAAATAATGAGAGAAAATAGGTTCCTTCCTAGAATTCTGTACCCAGCTAAACCATCACTAGCTCTTTATATGCTTCTGCCTATACCATTTTACATTGTTCCTTGCCTGAAACATAAAATTCAAGGTCTTTGAAGATGTTTAGTATGTATTAATTTTTCCTTTGAATCTGCAAAAAATGCATAATAAGCTACTATTTTTTGTTGTTAATCTCCTAAACATCCCTTAAAACTAATCTTTACCACATTTCCTCCTAAATAAAGCTAGATGTCTTTTCTTGGTTCTCACATAGCTTATTGTTCATATTTCTGTTACTATGTTTTCACATTTGTAATTATTTTTTAAATATCAGTCTCTTCTTACTGACATAGTTATCTTAAATTGAGAAATTTGTACTTGTTTAATCACCACCATTATCTAAGGCAATGCCTACTGTATAGAATACAGTCAAACAAGTATTGAATGTAAATGTGCAAAGGCTTGAAGTTTAAACAAACATATTAAAAAAATAAAAAGGTAGGTTTCTGGGGATGGAGGAAACTTTCTTCATTGACTTATTTATTTTAGAATCCAGATAAAAATTCAACTTGTCAGTTCTATTTGTATCATTTTTTAAATGAAAAGTGTTAAATAAATTTTATTTGAAATTAATTTTTATTGGATTTTACGTACAAATGTCATAAATGTGATAAAACCTCACTTACCATTGATAATCCATACTGGATAGATACTATAGAAATACCATGAATGTCTGAAAGTCTTTTTTAAAAATTATTTATTTACTGTTATTTATAGTTGTTTTACAATGTTGTGTTAGGTTTTACTGTAGAGCAAAGTGAATGAGCTATATGCATACATATATCCCCTTGTTTCAAAATTGCTTCCCATTTAGGTCACCATAGAGCATAGAGTAGGGTTCTTTGAGCTATACTACAGGTTCTCATTTTAAAGAGAAAAGAGTACTCTCAAACCATTAGCTGCAGGAAATGGACCTCTGTGTTTCTACTAAAATCAACAAGTTGAGTCTCAAATTTTGAAATGAACAGATAGTGTTGTTCATTCATTTAAAAATATAATGAATAATTACCATGGAAAGGAATTAAAAGCAGGGCTAACATTTGTTTTCAATTTTATATATTCCAGAGCAGGTAGGGGATTGGAGAAAACAAACAGCACATAAGGGTTTCAGTGTAACAAAATTTTAATGGTATCTGTGACATTCACAGAAGTCATAAGTGCTGTTTTGAGAAAAGAACATTTTGCTAACCTATTAGCAGCATCATAAAAGCATCTGCCAGCACACATTCAGATAACTAGGAGAAGGACAATTCTATTACTGAAATGAGAAGGTATGAAAGGCTTCTGGAAGCATGCAACACAAACAAAGTCCACCCGTATTATCCAGACATTCATGTCCTTTCAGTGAAATTAGTTTGGAATATTAGGGGAAATTTTCAGTACTCTAGGTATGTTTTATACTACATTTTTTATATTATATCATGCTACATTTTGCCAAATGAATTAATAGCCTGTTTGTTTGAAAATTATCTAAACTTTAACATTTTAAGTTGTGAAAACAAAGGAGCAATCTGTAATAAAATGAATAATTCTCTCTCTTACAGTATTAAATCTAATGGCATAATTAAGTTAATGGTTCCTCTTTATAAAAACATTGATAATTACAAACAAAGCAGTAGAACAATTATTAGCAAAATGTTAGTCAGTTAATTGTAAGTTCAGTTCAGTTCAGTCGCTCATTCGTGTCCGACTCTTTGCGATCCCATGAAACGCAGCATGCCAGGCCTCCCTGTCTATAACCAGCTGCCGGAGTCTACCCAAACCTGTGTCCATTGAGTCAGTGATGCCATCCAATGATTTCATCCTCTGTCCTCTTCTTCTCCTGCCTTCAATCTTTCCCAACATCAGGGTCTTTTGAAATGAGTCAGCTCTTCCCATCAGGTGGCCAAAATATTGGAGTTTCCGTTTCAACATCAGTCCTTCCAGTAAACACCCAAGACTGATTTCCTTTAGGATGGACTGATTGGAACTCCTTGCAGTCCAAGGGACTCTCAAGAGTCTTTTCCAACACCACAATTCTAAAGCATCAATTCTTTGGTGCTCAGCTTTCTTTCAAGTCCAACTCTCACATCCATACTTAACTACTGGAAAAACCATAGCCTTGACTAGACGGAACTTTGTTGACAAAGTAATGTCTCTGCTTTTTAATATACTATCTAGGTTGGTCATAACTTTCCTTCCAAGGAGTAAGCATCTTTTAATTTCACGGTGGCAGTCACCATCTGCAGTGATTTTAGAGCCCCCCCAAAGTAAAGTCAGCTACTGTGTCCACTGTTTTCCCATCTATTTGCCATGAAGTGATGGGACCAGATTCCGTGATCTTAGTTTTCTGAATGTTGAGCTTTAAGCCAACTTTTTCACTCTAGTCTTTCACTTTCATCAAGAGGCTCTTTAGTTCTTCTTCACTTTCTGCCATAAGGCTGGTGTGATCTGCATATCTGAGGTTATTGATATTTCTCCTGGCAATCTTCATTCCAGTTTGTGCTTCCTCCAGCCCAACATTTCTCATGATGTACTCTGCATGTAAGTTAAATAAGCAGGGAGATAATATACAGCCTTGACGTACTGTTTCCTATTTGCAAACGGTCTGTTGGTCCATGTCCAATTCTAACTGTTGCTTCCTGACCTGCATAAATATTTCTCAAGAGGCAGGTCAGGTGATCTGGTATTCCCATCTCCTTCAGACTTTTCCACAGTTTATTGTGATCCACACAGTCAGAGGTTTTGGCATAGTCAATAAAGCAGAAGTAGGTGTTTTTCTGAAACTCTCCTGTTTTTTTAATGATCCAGCAGATGTTGGCAATTTTATCTCTGGTTCCTCTGCCTTGTCTAAAATCAGCTTGAACATCTGGAAGTTTACGGTTCACATATTGCTGAAGCCTGACTTGAAGAATTTTGAGCATTACTTTACTAGCGTGTGAGATGAGTGCAATTGTGCAATAGTTTGAGCATTCTTTGACATTGCCTTTCTTTGGTATTAGAATGAAATCTGACCTTTTCCAGTCTTGTGGCCACTGCTGAGTATTCCAAATTTGCTATCAGTATATTGAGTGCAGCACTTTCACAGCATCATCTTTCAGGATTTGAACTAGCTCAACTGGAATTCCATCACCTCCAATGGCTGTGTACGTAGTGATGCTTCCTAAGGCCCACTTGACTTCACATTCCAGGATGTCTGGCTCTAAGTGAGTGTGAGTGATCACACCATTGTGATATCTGGGTCATAAAGATCTTTTTGTACAGTTCTTCTGTGTATTCTTGCCACCTTTTCTTAATATTTTTTGCTTCTGTTAGGTCTGTACCATTCTGTCCTTTATTGAGCCCATCTTTGCATGAAATGTTCCTTGGTATCTCTGTTTTTCTTGAAGAGATCTATAGTCTTTCCCATTCTGTTGTTTCCCTCTATTTCTTTGTGTTGATCCCTAAGGAAGGCTTTCTTATCTTTCCTTGCTATTCTTTGGAACTCTGCATTGAAATGGGTATATCTTTCCTTTTTTCCTTTACTTTTCGCTTCTCTTCTTTTCACAGCTATTTGTAAGGCGTCCTCCCACAGCGAGTTTGCTTTACATCAGACGCTCTATTATATCTAGTACCTTAAATCTATTTCTCACTTCCACTGTATAGTCATAAGGGATTTGATTTAGGTCATACCTGAATGGTCTAGTGGTTTTCCCTACTTTCTTCAATTTAAGTCTGAATTTGGCAATAAGGAGTTCATGATCTGATCCAGTCAGCTCCTGGTCTTGTTTTTGCTGACTGTATAGAGCTTCTCCATCTTTGGTTGCAAAGAATATAATCAATCTCATTTTGGTGTTGACCATCTGGTGATGTCCATGTATAGAGTCTTCTCATGTGTTGTTGGAAGAGAGTGTTTGCTATGACCAGTGTGTTCTCTTGGCAGAACTCTCTGATCCTTTGCCCTGCTTCATTCTGTACTCCAAGGCTAAATTTGCCTGTTACTCCAGGTGTTTCTCACCTTCCTACTTTTGCATTCCAGTCCCCTATAATGAAAAGGATATCTTTTTTGCATGTTAGTTCTAAAAGGCCTTGTAGATCTTCATAGAACTGTTCAGCTTCTGCAGCATTACTGGACAGGGCATAGACTTGAATTACCCTGATATTGAATGGTTTGCCTTGGAAACAAACAGAGATCATTCTGTTGTTTTTGAGATTGCATGCAAGTATTGCATTTTGGACCCCTTTGTTGACTATGATGGCTACTCCATTTTTTTCTAAGAGATTCCTGCTTACAGTAGTCGATATAATGGTCATCTGAGTTAAATTCACCCATTTCAGTCCATCTTAGTTCGCTGTTTCCTAGAATGTTGGTGTTCATTCTTAACATCTCCTGTTTAACTACTTCCAATTTGCCTTGATTCATGGACCTAGCATTCCAGGTTCCTATTCAATATTGCTCTTACAGCATTGGACTGTGCTTAATTAATTAATTAAATTGTAAATTTATACATTAAAATGTTTGTATAATTTGTCAACAAATGTTTATTTAACCCCTAGTTTGTGAAACAAAAATATATACGGCATTTGATTTTGATTGGACTTTGTGAATACTGAAATATTGTATAGAAATTGAAGTGTTTGTAGTGTTGTTGTTGTTGTTCAGTTGCTAAGTTGTATCTGAGTCTTTGTGAACCCATGGACTGCAGCACACCAGGATTCCCTGTCTTTCACTCTCTCCCTGAGCTTGTTCAAACACATGTCCACTGAGTCAGTGATGTCACCCAACCATCTCATCCTGTGACACCTTCTTCTCCTCCTGCCCTCAGTCTTTCCCAGCATCAGCATCTTTTCCAGTGAGTCAGCTCTTTTCATCAGGTGGTCAAAATATTGAAGCTTCAGCTTCAGCATTTGTCCTTCCAAAGAATATTCAGTGTTGCTTTTCTTTAGGGTTGACTGGTTTGATTTCTTTGCTGTACAAGGGACTGGGCGGGTAGTAATAGCTATCGCAAATAAATTGTTCAGACTTGGAAAATAATATTTTGCTACACACTGATGGTGATATTTCTGTTATAAGGCACTGTAGAAAGAGCTAGTCAAGAACTGATCTCTGAGTACTAAGTCAAGAAGGAAGAGATTCATCCAAATTTCAGCTCAGTTAACATTTGCTTGGGTATGCATAGGTTTTAACCTCCAGGACAAAAGTGAATGAAAGTTAGCAATCCCATATTAATCTGTGTGCATGTTAAATCACTTAAGTTGTGTTCAACTCTTTGCAACGTAATGGGCTAAGCCCACCAGACTCCTCTATCCATAGGTTTTCCCAGCCAAGAATACTAGAGTGGGTTGTCATTTCCTTCTCCAGGGGATCTTCCTGACCCTGAGACTGAACCCGTTTCTCCTATGTCTCCTGCATTGGCAGGCAGGTTCTTTATCACCAGTGCTACCTGGGAAACTCCATATCAATCTAAATGTAACTAAGTATACAGCATATACTCATCTTGCTAGTGGTCTGTTTCATTTTTGTGATATTTAGAGCTATTCTTTTATATTACATGAGATAATGTAAAAAAATCACAACCCAATTTAAGTGATGCATGACCTGGGAAAAACTGTGAAGAATGGGATCTTGATTGTCACCACTGTTTGTCCTGGAGAAAAAAAAGGCAACCCACTGCAGTATTCTTGCCTTGAGAATCCCATGGACAGAGGAGTCTGGCAGGCTACAATCCATGGGGTCACAAGAGTCGGACATGACTTAGTGACTAAACCACTGTTTCTCCATCAGCTGCTTTAATGCTGTTGTTGATGTCTAGGTCTCATTGGTTAGACAGTCTGTCCTAGGCAGACTCAATAATGCTTTTCATGGAAGAGACACGTGCTCTGTAAACACTGTAAACTCATTCCCAGAATTCCTTGCTGCACTCCTCAGTGCTGTGACACATAGCATAAAATTTCTGTAAGTTATTGCACATCCTCACTGTATTTGAAGCCATGTATTTAAGTGGGGTATATGCCTCAGATATGTTAAGAAAAAGACACTCTTCTCTGGGTTTCAGGGATACCCAGTCTTCTTAACTTGGATTATTTTGCTTCTCATTTTCAATGCAGTTCGAGCAAACCACCACACACATCTCTAGGAAAACCCAGCCTGCTGCTGCTGCTGAGTCACTTCAGTCGTGTCTGACTCTGTGCGACCCCATATAGGGCAGCCCACCAGGCTCCTCCATCTATGGGATTTTCCAGGCAAGAGTACTGGATTGGGCTGCCATTGCCTTTAACCTATTATTCCTCAAATACCTTTCATTGAAATAAATTCCCTTATTTTACAAAGTTTTTTAGTATGTGGTTCTGAGAAGCAACTCTAAGGAAAAGAATAGTAACTCTTTATTCAAAGTAGGTCTAAGTAAAATTAACTATGATTCTTATTATATTTGTTTATGAGTTAATTGTTATGTATCAGGGTATTTCTTCACTGTATCATTTGTCTCATTATCATTATCATTCATCTTTCTTTACTGTTTTTAGTCTCTAAGTATGTCTTCAAATATGTGAAATTGAAAATGTATCTTTTTTTCTCCTATCCTATTCTCACGTACTTCTATTTAAAATGTTTATAAATAAATATATATCCATAAATTTTTTCTTTGTAAATCTGAAATGAATGACATGTATTCATTCATTTTTCTGTTTTTTTGTTTTGTTTTGTTTTTTTAGCTA
>NW_011495072.1:15525334-15529517 GCF_000754665.1 Bison bison bison | reverse complement strand
ACTCTTTATTCAAAGTAGGTCTAAGTAAAATTAACTATGATTCTTATTATATTTGTTTATGAGTTAATTGTTATGTATCAGGGTATTTCTTCACTGTATCATTTTTCTCAACTTTCTTTACAGTTTTTAGTCTCTAAGTATGTCTTCAAATATGTGAAATTGAAAATGTATCTTTTCTTCTCCTATCCTATTCTCATGTACTTCTATTTAAAATGTTTATAAATAAATACATATCCATAAATTTTTTTCTTTGTAAATCTGAAATTATACATGTATTCATTCATTTTTCTGTTTGTTTTTTTAGCTGTGTGAGGGAAACACTATCTGTGACATTTTAGGTCTCTAAAGGAAAATAATATAACCCGTCTTCTAGATGAGATTTTATTAATGACATGCACATTATCAGCATTTAGGTATAGCATTTTTCCAACTAAACTCCAAAATGATTTTTAGAAGTTTTAGTATGCCCTCACAGTCTTAGTCTCCTTTAATCACCATGATACATAGAAATATTTTAAGGAAAAAGTCATTCTTCCACTATACCATTGGCCATATTCAAAACATTCCCCTGCACAGCATCTTTTTCCTTTACCTGTTCATGTGAGATCTGGGTATTTTATGAGACTCCTCAAAAACGAGAAAAGGATTTAACCCTTAGATAATAGTTTAATACATGTGGTATACTTTTGGGATCATCTCTAATTTTTAACACAAGCAGAAAAACTATATTTCAACAATGCAGAGATATTATGTGTGATAAAAAATAATTTAAGATAAAATAGTAAAGAATATGACTAGGTGTCTTCATATACTACTAAAGGAAGCACGGCGTAAAAGAGAGTAACTTTAATATTGTAAAGCTTGGAGTGCAGTGTAAAAGCCTAGATGAAAAATACTTTGTGATTAAGTCAGAATAACATTCCATACCAAAGAAAGCAATTTTAACATACAAGAAATAGCATTATGCTGCCAAATATGATCTTTTCATATTCAAAGTAAGTACTAAGTGATGTTTTTCTCTAATCTATTAGTTGCTCAGTCTTGTCGACTCCATGGACTGTAGCCCACCAGGCTCCTCTGTCCATGAAATTCTCTAGGCAAGAATACCAGAGTGGGTTGCCTTGCCCTTCTCCAGGGGATCTTGCAGGGATTGAATCTGGTCTCCCGCATTGTGGGGAAATTCTTTAGCATTTGAGCTACCTAGGAATAGTGTTTTTCCTAAAGGCAATTTTAAATATCCTTCCTGTGACCACAGACGTGAATAATTCGGCAAAGGCACACTGATTGCTAGAGGACAGGGTCATATAACAGTGTGTTAAGGTTAAAGAGACAGAAAACTTGAGTCATTTGCAGGATTATCAAAGTCCAAGGAAATACCTTTAACAAATTAAAGCCATTCTTAAGAAATTAGAGTAATCCTAGTTCATTTTTATCAAGAGGGATGTACAAAACCTTCATACCAAAAGTGGAACTGTTTACCTTAGCTACACATTTAGAATTACTAGCAGCAGCTTCTTACCAGTATAACCCAAGTTAAAAAGAACTTGTCTAGGTAGCAGAAAATAAATTAGTTCATGATAAGCACACATAAACAAGCAAATTCTCAAGCAATTGCATATGGTACAATGGGATGGAAATGAAAATACTTAAAATTTCCTTAGCTAGTTAAAGAAGGACTTCATAGATGAGTAGATATCTGAGATTTTTGTATAAACTGAACTATTTTAAGTTCTAGAACTTGTGCAGACTCAGTTTTATTGAATAGCATGATACTTTTGGAATAATGCAAGTGGGATGATTGTGAGTACTCAAATACTATGTGTTTGAAAAAAATATATCTGAAATGTTGGTTCCCATATGAAATCTAAAACTGGTCTCTCTACACAGAGGGCAAGGAGAGACTCCAAGAAAATGCATGACATTCCAGACAGGTAGGTGGCAGGTTTATTAAGCAAAAGAATTCACATGAGGTATGTCTCATGCTGCTGTAAGACTAGCGGATGCTCCACCTGCCCTGCCAGATCTTAAAAGTTTATATAGATGACTTACCTGGGTTCAGTCATATGTAATGTCCAGATGATCTCAACAACACATTGATCTTTCAATGCTGTGTCATTTATAACTGACCATAAGTTCCCAGGGTAGTAAAAGGGGATGAGGAGCCTCTGATTGACTAGGCCCAGCTTAAGAGTCAACCAGCAGGTTACATCCTTTGCATGACCTTCTCCAACAGGAAGAAACATAGAAAATGAGTTTTAAAGCTAAATAGAAGAAAAAAAAAAGAGTTTTGTTTATTATACAGAGTAATCTGAGCATAATTATCAGGGTACGGGCTTCCCAGGGGGCACAGTGGTAAAGAATCGGCCTGCCAGTGCAGGAGATGCAAAAGACATGGGTTCCATCCCTGGATCAGGAAGATCCCTTGTAGGAGGAAATGGCAACCCACTCTAGTATTCTTGCCTGGAAAATTCCATGGACAGAGGAACCTGGCAGGCTACAGTCCATGGGAGCACAAAGAGTCAGATGCAACTGAGCATGCATCAGGGACTAGGATACATTAAGGATACATTAAATAGTTATAGATCATGGTTCCATGTAGACCGTGCATGTGTGCTCAGATTTGGAATAAAAACAATTAAAAAAATTAAATTTTAGTATTATGATAAGAAATACCAGAAAGGATTTTCACTTACAGTTATGAAGTAGTGACCATCTTAAGAACAATCTTAAAAGCCATACAATTTAAGAAAAGTCAAACTGTGAATGTTGAAGCATCAGATATTAGAATCTAAGATTTTGGAGAGTGAAGAACTGTATCCTTGTGAGGGGACTGTAGTACCTTTGTACTACAGTACCCCTGAGTACCTTTGACAGCTGTGAGCACAGAGCAAGAGGGCAAGTATCTGGGCTTTAATGTGGCCAGCAAGAGGCTACTTATAGGAGACAGAAAAACCAGCAGATTCCTAAAAAGTGGAACTTTGTTGTTGGCAGTCTCAGTAGGCCACAGAGACAAAGATTAGGAGATCTATACTTGCCAAGAGGATGGTAATGTCAAAAAACCAGGATCTCTGCTTTAAATCCCTGGAGTGCTACAATTTAGATGAATAGAGATTTGGTAAAACCACAAAGCCCTCTCCATCCATTCAGCTCAGTCTCTAACTGAATTACAATTATTATCCCCTATTTTAGCTGTCTAGCAGAGGAAATGATGAACCTCTCTAGAGAAAGATACCAAGACCAGCCTCTGCAATTTGCTAGATACCCAGATTTCAAACAAAAGTTACTAATAAGTATGTCAAGAAAAAAAAATCATTCAAGATTACGTTTAAAAATTAAAAGATAGTAATACACACATGGGTTATCCAGATGTTAGATTCAGTAGTCAAAGACCTTAAAAAGCTAATTGATTTGCTCAAGAAAATAGAGAAAAATTGGAGAGAAAAAAATAAATTTAAAGAAATTCATCACCAAAGTACATTTTATGAAATAATATTAGAGACAGTGAAGAACTTAGCAAATTTATAAAATAATAAAACCAACAGGAAGAAAAATAACATCCCAAATGGACATAGAAATGTTAGCATTGCCTCAAAATACCCAAAGCAAAATTAGACCCAGCTAATGCCAATGGCTGATCGGTAAAGAAAGTGAAGTGAAGTGAAAGTGTTAGTCTTCTGTTGTGTCCAGCTTTTTGTGACCCCATGGAATGTAGCCTGGCAGACTCCTCTGTCCATGGACTTCTCCAGGCAAGAATACTGGAGTGGGTAGCCATTCCCTTCTCCAAAGGGTCTTCCAGGTCCAGGGATGGAACCCAGGTCTCCTGCATTCCATACAGATTGTTTACCATCTGAGCCACCAGGTAAGTAATCTGCCAGCAAGGCAGAAGACACGGAGACATGAGTTTGATCCTTGGGTGGGGAACATCCCCTGGAGGAGGAAATGGCAACCCACTCCAGTATTCTTGCCCTGAAAATACCATGGAAGAGGAGCCTGGTGGGTTACAGTTCATGGGTTCACAAAAGAACAGACATGACTGAGCGACTAAAAACAATGAAATAGTCAAATTAGCAACTCTAGTGGAAACTTAAACATACTTCTTTCAGTAACTGAAAAAAGAAGCAAAAAAAGAATTAAAGATATAGACATTCTGAAAAACATGGTTAACAAGTTTGACCCTTTTAAT
>NW_011495072.1:15519118-15525234 GCF_000754665.1 Bison bison bison | reverse complement strand
CCTTTTAATATATAGAATACAGAAGCCACAGACCATGCATTCTGTGGAATAAATTGCACATGGTACATTTTTCAAATTTAATTGCCTCAGCAAATTTCCAAGAATTGGAATAATATAGAGAAGCCACAGACTATGCATTCTTTGAAATAAATTACACATTGTATATTTTGCCAATTGAATTGTCTGAACAAATTTCAGAAAATTGGAATAATGTATACAACTCCCTGTAGCCAAAATGATGAAAGGTGGCCCAAAATTTAATCTCTTAAAATTTTATAAAAATTTAAATAACTGGAAATATTGCTAGCTTTAGAAATTAAAAAATGAAAACAATCTAATTTAGAACACATTTTTAACCAAATAATAATGAAAACCCTAAATGTCAAAACATCAGGGAATAGAGTTAAAATTGTGCTTTGAGAGACAAAGTAATATGAATATTGCTGCTCAGTCATTCAGTCATATCTGACTCTTTGCAACCCTGTGGACTGCAGCACACAAGGCTTCCCTGTCCTTCAACATCTCCCAGAGCGCGCTGAAACTCATGTCCATCAAGTAGGTGATACCATCCAAATATCACGTCCTCTGCTGTCCCCTTCTCCTCTTGCCTTTAATCATTCTGAGCATCAGGGTCTTTTCCAATGAGTTAGCTCTTCCCATCAAGTGACCTAAGTATTGGAGCTTCAGCTTCAGCATCAGTTCTTTCAATGAATATTCAGGATTGATTTCCTTTAGGGTTGACTGGTTTGATTTCCTTACAGTCCAAGAGTCTTTTGAGAGTCTTCTCCAACACCACAATTCAAAAACATCAATTCTTCGACACTCAGCCTTTATGGTCCAGCTCTCACATCCATACATGACTACTGGAAAAACCTTAGCTTTGACTAGACAGACCTTTGTCGGCAAAGTAATATCTCTGTTTTTTAATATGCTGTCTAGGTTTGTCATAACTTTTATTCCAAGGAGCAAGCATCTTTTAATTTCATGTTTGCAGTCACTATCTACAGTAATTTTGGAGCCCGAGAAAATAGGCTATCACCGTTTCCATTGTTTCCACATCTATTTGCCATGAAGTAATGGGACAGGATGCCATGATCTTTGTTTTTTGAATGTTGAGTTTTAAGCCAGCTTTCTCACTCTCCTTTTTCACTTCCATCAAGAGTCTCTTACCTCCTCTTCACTTTCTGCCATAAGGGTAGTGTCATTTGCATATCTGAGGTTATTGATATTCCTCCGGGCATTCTTGATTCCAGCTTGTGCTTCATCCAGTCCAGCATTTCTCATGACTTATTCTGCATATAAGTTGAATAAGCAGGCTAATATACAGCCTTGACGTACTCCTTTTCCTATTTGGAACCAGTCTGTTGTTCCATGTCCAGTTCTAACTGTTGCTTCCTGACCTGCATACAGGTTTCTCAAGAGACAGTCAAGTGCTCTGGTATTCCCATCTCTTTCAGAATTTTCCAGTTTGTTGAGATCCACAAAGTTAAAGGCTTTGGCATAGTCAATAAAGTAGAAATAGATATATTTCTGGAACTCTCTCTTGATACAAGGTCAGTATCCCCAAATTGATTACATTTCAATAAATCATCCCAAAGCTAAAAAGGAATACTTATATCCTCTATAGTATCATCTACAATATTATTGAAAACACAAAATAACTCTGAATATAACAAAATATAAGATATTTTTCTGTACTAAAAGCCACTCACAAATTTGTGAGAAAAAATAAATTGGGGTAGCTAAAATTATACCATGTTCAAAGATGAGAGGACTCAATATTATAAACATCAATCACATAGAATCAATGAGACATCAATCAAAACCTCAGATAAACTTTCTTGTTTAAATTGAACAGTTGATTTCAAGACTATTTCCAAAATAACAAGAGGTTAATATATTTGGGAAAGTCTATAACAAGAACAAATTTAGATGAGTCATTCCATCAGAAAGTAAGACCTTTATTCCAAAACAAGTTATAGCAATTAATAAAACGAAGTGATGCACTAACAAAACATTACTGGAATGACCAGTATACAGGGCCTTCTAATTTATGACAAAGCCTTTAATATAGTGAAATTAAAAAAAATTCAATAAATGCTTCTGGGTTCACTGTATATCAATATGGGAAAAAAGTTAATCTCCTTTTATTCCATCACAAATATACAAACATTAATTCTAGGATTAATTGTTGGAGATAATGGACCTAAGAGAATAAATGGAGGTAAAGAAATAATGTAAGAATTTTTCCTAATTTAAAGACACTAATAAGTAAGAATAGTCCAGTTCAGAGATGGGGGAAAGATATTTGCAACACATCTATTCACAAGAATGCTTCAAAGTAGAATATATAAAGAACCTGAAGAAGTAAGAAAAAGGCAAGCAATTTAATATAAAAATAAATAAAACACTTAAATGACAATCTAAAAATATGAGTCTGAATTGTAAATCAACATGTGAATATTTATTTGCCTTCATTAATCAAGAAAAGTAAAATTTGGCAAAGCATGCTTGTAAATTTTTGTAATTTGAACTTTTGGCTGGTAAGAAATATACATTGAGACAGCCACTAGAAACCTATCTGGTGGTAATATTAACTAATAAATCTAATAACTAATAAATCAAAATATTGATATATTCTATGACCCAACCCCTAAGTTAATTATAATCACATATAATCAAAAGAAATACATACTATTCATCAAAGAGAATACAAGGATTTTCATAGAGACATTATACAAAATAGCCCAAAACTAGCAACACCCCAACTGTCCATGAACAGAGGGATCAATAATAAATCGTGATGTATTTAAATAATGGAATATACAATAGCACTGAGAAATAGTGTTTGAAATTACATACGATAATATGGATAGATTCAGTTCAGTTCAGTTGCTCAGTCATGTCCAACTCTTTGCGACCCCGTGAATCGCAGCATGCCAGGCCTCCCTGTCCATCACCATCTCCCGGAGTTCACTAAAACTCAACGTCCATCGAGTCGGTGATACATTCCAGCCATCTCATTCTCTGTCGCCCCCTTTTCCTCCTGCTCCCAACCCCTCCCAGCATCAGAGTTTTCCCAGTGAGTCAATTCTTCGCATCAGGTGGCCAAAGTACTGGAGTTTCAGCTTTAGCATCATTCCTTCCAAAGAACACCCAGGGCTGATCTTCTTTAGAATGGACTGGTTGGATCTCCTTGCAGTGAAAGGGACTTTCAATTATACAAGTATAATATTGAATTCACAAATCCATTGAAATATATGATTATATTTTTCCACAATTCAAAAGCAAACAGAAGAAATACATGAGGCTAGAATAACATTTATGTCTCTTGGGTGGCTGGTAAGAGGGAGTGGGCCTAAGAAGGCATTTTAAATTGCTGGAAATGCTGTGTTTCTTTATCTATGAGCTAGTTATGTTTTGTGGACAGACTATGTACAGTTATACACTTTGTACACTTTCTATATACTTTGTACTCACATTTTATATACTTCAGTGCAGATTCAGTGCTATATACTTCAATGCAAATACACGTTTAAAAATTAGTAAGTTTGCTTTAGATTATGATGGATCAAAGTAATCCTCCCACCAAGTATATCTATAAGAACAGGATGAAATTATTTGAAAGGAACCATGCATGTCAGGCAGAAATTTAAATGTCACCATCTCCAATAAGAATGCTCGGAGGAGAGAGTTTGACCTCTACGCTCATTTACCCTTCAAGGGATTTGCCAATTTTCAACCTTCACAGGACTAAGATGTAAATAGTCCAAATGGGAAGTACAGAAAACAGCCTAAGGGAATATGAGAAGCAGTTTTTTAAAAAAATCTAACATTGCTAAATTCTTGAAAGAGAGAAGGAAAAAGTAATTCTGAAGGAGATATTTGGCACAAGCTTTCCAAAACTGACTTTAATAAAATGTCACAGATTTTTTTTATCTGCATTTTTTAAATTTTATTTTATTTTTAAACTTTACAATATTGTATTAGTTTTGCCAAATATCAAAATGAATCCGCCACAGGTATACATGTGTTCCCCATCCTGAACCCTCCTCCCTCCTCCCTTCCCATACCATCCCTCTGGGTCGTCCCAGTGCACCAGCCCCAAGCATCCAGTATCGTGCATTGAACCTGGACTGGCGACTCGTTTCATACATGATATTATACATGTTTCAATGCCATTCTCCCAAATCTCCCCACCCTCTCCCTCTCCCACAGAGTCCATAAGACTGATCTATACATCAGTGTCTCTTTTGCTGTCTCATACACAGGGTTATTGTTACCATCTTTCTAAATTCCATATATATGCATTAGTATACTGTATTGGTGTTTTTCTTTCTGGCTTAAGAAAGTATATGAATACCAGGCAGGGTAAAATAGAACCAAACAAAACACACGAACATTTATGCAAACAAATAGACAAATAATTCTTGATTAGGACACAATACAAAACCATAAAGGAAAGATCCGTGATTGAACCAATTAAAATGATGAACAACTATTCATTAAAAGATATCATTTAGAAGATATTAGCAAACATATATCCAATAAAGAATTCATATCCACAATATGTAAAATGCATTATATTTTTTTCTTAGGACTACTATAACAAATTACCATAAACTGACTGCCTTAAAAGAACAAAATTGCATTGACTTGTGGGCAAAACTCCAAAATCAAGATCTCTTCAGAGCCTCATTCCACTTCAGGGCCCTAGGAGAGTATCATCCCTTGCCCCTACCAGCATCTAGTGGCTCTTGAATTTCTTGGCTTGTGGCTTTATTACTCAGATTGCTGCCTCTGTCTTCACACTGTCCTCTCTCTGTCTTCTGTTCTGTTTCAAATCTCTCTCTACCATCCTTTTACGAAGACACTTTTCACTGGATTGAGCACCTACCTAGGCAATCCAGAATTATCTCCTTATCTCAAAGGTTTTCACTTAGTCACATCTGCACAGACCTTTTTTTTTTCTAAACAGGATAAATTAACACATTTCACAGATTTGAGGTAGATATCTTTTATCTGGCTGTGGGTCATACTACAAACATTTACAAGTTAACAAGAAAAAAGAAACAGTAAAAACTTAAGAAATCTTGAACACATATCTTCAAATAACCAGTTTTCTTGTGTTCATCCATAAAATAACAATGGCTGTGTAGGTAGTTTATTTTATGAAAGAATTCAAGAGAATATGATTAGGATCCTGGAAAGTGTGAAACAACAAAGAGAAAGGAGGACGTTATTGAGTCTGTTATTGGTATGGCCAATTTGGGAACAGTTCTTAGGAGACATTATAAAAAGCCAGGTAGATAGTATCTACCTGGGCATTGTTTGACCAAGTAAGAGGAAAGAAATATTTTTCCACCAATTCATGCCCCAATATGGTCAATGCCTTGCCCATGTGGTATTAACTTCCTTTCACATATTTCAAAATGGCTGATAAGGTTCTGGCAGACATCTCTCTAGTAAACCAGGTCTATGATTGGAAACAAAAATATAGGATGCAGTTAAAGCAATGTGCTGCCAGATTAGTCCAGAAAATGTCTATTTTCCATGACAATGATTGAGATAAAAAGACGAGGTCAGTTTATGAGGTGGGACAAAAAGGGTCCAACAGGTAAGGGAATTATAGAAGTCTTTTTTGAGATTCCTGGTGGCTCAGACAGTAAAGAACCTGCCTGCAATGCAGGAGACCCAGGTTCAATTCCTGGGTTGGGAAGATCCCCTGGAGAAGAAAATGGCAACCCACTCCAGTATTCTTGCCTGCAAAATCCCCATGGACAGAGGAGCCTGATGGGCTACAGTCCATGGGGTTGTAAAGAGTCTGGCATGACTGAGTGACTAACACTTTCTACATCTTTTTAGTTAGGAAAACTTAAATTACATCTTTATAAAGATGCAGAAGCCCTGAAATTCTCAATTCTCTGGTTTGACTATAAATGGGCACAGCTGTTTTTCAAAATGCTTTACCTATGTCTATTAAAGCTGAATTATGTATAGACTATGGCAATGCAGGTCCACTCTTAACGTATGTATGTTAATATGAATACAAGTAAATACATGACTAAATATATGCATACATGTATCACAATGGCATCCATTAGTAATAGAGAATC
>NW_011495072.1:15503085-15519018 GCF_000754665.1 Bison bison bison | reverse complement strand
CGCCAATCCCTCCCAGCATCAGAGTCTTTTACAATGAGTCAACTCTTCACATGAGGTGGCCAAAGTACTGGAGTTTCAGCTTCAGCATCATTCCCTCCAAAGAAATCCCAGGGCTGATCTCCTTCAGAATGGACTGGTTGGATCTCCTTGCAGTCCAAGGGACTCTCAAGGGTCTTCTCCAACACCACAGTTCAAAGGCATCAATTCTTCGGCGCTCAGCCTTCTTCACAGTCCAACTCTCACATCCATACGTGACCACAGGAAAAACCATAGCCTTGACTAGATGGACCTTTGTTGGCAAAGTATGCTATCTAGGTTGGTCATAACTTTCCTTCCAAAAGAGTAAGTGTCTTTTAATTTCATGACTGCAGTCACCATCTGCAGTGATTTTGGAGCCCCAAAAAATAAAGTCTGACACTGTTTCTACTGTTTCCCCATCTATTTCCCAAATGTAAAAAGGTACATCAATATTAGAATACACAAGTAATTACAGCTTACTCATAGACTGATGAATAAGAACAAACTACAAAAACAAAAAACAAAAAACCTTGACTTTAAGAAAAGAGCAAAATATAAGTATTAGCAATATAATGAGCAAAAGAAACCTGAAAAAGAGAGCATATATCACACGAATCTAGTGAATAAAGTTAAAATAGGTAAAACAAATATTCAGTGATAGAAGTCAACATATTTATTTTTTCAAGATTAGTAGTCGGGTAATATTTTCCATCTTATTCTATATTGTGGTAACACAAGAATGTTCACCTTGTGAGAATATACTGAGCTCTGTGTGTATCTGTACACTTTTCACAATGCATGTTTTACTTTAGTAAAATTCATTCCTTAAAATTAGAATTTTTTTTCATACTGTGGAAAATTAAGAATATACAGAGAATACGAAAATAAGATAAATATTTAACTATTTAAATAACATTTATTCCCTTCTGATATTTCACCTAAGCATATACAGGCAGCCCTTATTAGGATACTCATTAGCCTCTGTATGACTAGCAGTTTTCTTTTCCCACTCAGTGGAGATCCATAATTAGGCAAAGTGACTGCCAACCCTGGCATGTTTCCATGTCAAGGAGACAGACTCCCAGCAGTGTCCATGGAGACAGCCTGTGAAGTTAAAACGGCTCAGCTGGGATCTTGTTTCCTCCATTAAGGTGTCAGAAATAGTTATAACCAGTTACTGATTTAACTTTTAACTCTGCCTGATCATAGGGCAATTTTTCTGTACTATACCTTAATATTTCCTAATTTTGAATATTTTTATACAATCATTATTTGTGTTTTAGCTATAATTTGGGATGTGGCCTACTTTATTATTCTTATCCAGTTAATATGTAAAAACTACATTCATCCTAAATATTCCAGCACACAGAATAATGTTCCAGTGTATACGTGTGTATGTTTGTGTGTGTTAAGTCGCTTCTGTTGTGTCTGACTCTGTGATCCTCTGGACTGTAGCCCTTCAAGCTCTTCTGTCCATGTGGATTCTCCAGGCAAGGATACTAGAATGGGTTGCCATTTCCTTCTCCAAGGTGTCTTCCTGACCCAAGGATCGAACCTGCGTCTTGAATGTCTTATGTCTCCTGCATTGGACGGCCCGTTCTTTACCACTAGTCCTACCTAGTGTGTGTGTAGTTTGGCTTTTGTTCTTAAGGAGAAGAACCTTGAAGACAAGGTCAGAAATATGGATTGAAAATCCTTAGCAAGGTACCTCTTTTCTCCATAACCATTTTCTCTACTGTCTGAGTATAGAAACACTGACTATACACCATTGAAATCATACTTCATCAATAACTGAAACTTTAATCACAGATACAAAGCATCAGTCTTGGTGAACTGAGATCACATGTGGGTATCAGGAACTCAAGTCACTACTTCTTAAACCCTAATGTGTGTCAGAATTATCTGGAAGGTTTGGTAAAACACAAATTACTAGGCCCCACATTCAAAGTTACTGATTTCATAGGTCTGATGAAGCTTGAGAATTTATGTTGCTAACCAATTTCATTGACTGTGCTAAAGCCTTAGGCTGTGTGGATCACAACAAACTGGGGAAAATTCTTAAAGAAATGGGAATACCAGAGCACCTAACCTGCCTCCTGAGAAATCTGTATGCAGGTCAAGAAGCAAAAGTTTAAGCAGGCATGGAACAACAGACTGGTTCCACATTGGGAAATGAGTACAACAAGGCTGTATATTGTCACCTGCTTATTCAACTTTTATGCAGAATACATCATGTGAAATGCTGGATTGGATGAAGCACAAGCCAGAATCCAGATTCTGAAATACCAATAACTAGTGTTTGGAGAACTACCAATAACCTCAGATATAGAGATGATATCACCCTTATGCCAGAAAGAAAGGAGGAATTAAAAGAACCTTTTGGTGAAGGTGAAAGAGGAGAATGGAAAAACTGACTTAAAACTCAGCATTCAAAATCTAAGATCATGGCATCCAGTCCCATCACTTCATGGCAAATAGATGGGGAAACATGGAAACAGTGACAAACTTTATTTTCTTGGGCTCCAAAATCATTTTGGACCGTGACTGCAGTCATGTAATTCAAAGATGCTTGCTCCTTGGAAGAAAAGCAATGACAAAAACTGACATGTGTTAAAAAGCAGAGACATTTCTTTGCTGACAAAGGTCTGTCTAGTCAAAGCTAAGGTTTATCCAGCAGTCGCATACAAATGTGAGAGCTGGATGATAAAAAAAGGCTGAGTGCCAAAGAACTGATGCCTTAGAATTGTGCTGGACAAGACGCTTGAGAGTCCCTTGGACTTCAAGGGGATCAAACCAGTAAATCCTAAGGGAATTTGATCCTGAATATTCATTGGAAGGACTGATGCTGAAGCTCCAATACTTTGGCCACGTGATGTGAAGAACTGACTCATTGGAAAAGACCCTGATGCTGGGAAAGATTGAAGGCAGGAGAAGGGGATGATAGAGGATGAGATTGTTGGATGGCACCACCAATTCGATGGACTTGAGTTTAAGCAAGCTCTGGGAGTTGGTGATGGACAAGGAAGCTTGGTGTTCTGCAGTCCATGGAGTCACAAAAACCTGTATACCACTGAGCAACTGAACTACAACAGCATCGAATTCCAAGGCAATGCCAGTGCTGCTGGTCCGAAGTTTATGCTAAAGACTGCAGGCTCAAGGGGACCTACCTTTAATACTCTGACCTATGTCCTGTCTGTTTTGGCTTCTTTTCTCTATTGATAGCTGCTGTTTTTGACTGTTCATCAGGTTTACAACCTCCCTTCCACTTGTTTTCTAGTAATAGCAATTTTTAACTCCTTTACACTTACTGGGTATGTCTGATGAATATTAGTGTTAGAGTGAAGCTGTCACACAGGTTTAAGCATGCTAACCCAAATGAAAGAATAATCCCAGCCAAAAGATTAGGACAGTGTAGGGATGTAACTGAAGCAGGGTCAATCAACATAGATGCATAGGTAGGTATGCAGTGTGAAATGGAATATCTTCTGCCATATCAATAAACAAGGATGTAATAGTCATCAGACTCTAAATGTGAATGAGGACTCCCAAAATGGAAAACACAGCTTATGAGCCGGCAGATGCCTTACCACCCCATAGTGATTGGTAAGGAGCTGGGAGAGACAGGTGGCAGAATGTGAGTGATGAAAAAAATACAACAGGAGCTGGCTCTACATAGCTGAGATGCCTTTGAATGGAATGACTTCGGTAATCCCAGATTCTTATATTTTCCCAAAACAGAATTCCTTAACTTGATATCTGGTTTACCTTGTTGTTGTTCAGTCACTTGGTTGTATTCCACTATTCGCAACCCCATAGACTGCAGCAAGCCAGGTTGCCCTATCCTTCACCATTTCACAGAATTTGCTCAAACTCCTGTGCATTGAGTAGGTGATGCCATCCAATCATCTCATCCTCTGCCGTCCCCTTCTCCTTCCTTCAGTCTATGTCAGCATTAGGGTCTTTTCCAGTGAGTTGGCTCTTCCCATCAAGTGGCCAGAGTACTGGAGCTTCAGCTTCAGCATCAATCATTCAAATGAATATTCAGGACTGATTTCCTTTAGGATTTACTGGTTTTATCTTGCTGTCCAATGGTTACTCAAGAGTCTTCTCCAGTACCACAGTTTGAAGGCATTAATTCTTTGGGACTCAGCCTTTTTTACTGTCCAGCTCTGAAGCATACATGACTACTGGAAAAGCCATAGCTTTGACTTTATAGACCTTTGTAGGCACAGTAATGACCTGTGTAGTCTCTGCTTTTTAATACACTATCTAGGTTTGTCATAGCTTTTCTTCCACGGGGCAAGTGTCTTTTAATTTCATGGCTGCAGTCACCAATGCAGTGACTTTGGAACCCAAGAAAATAAATTTTTTCACTGTTTCCATTGTTTCCTCATCTATTTGACATGAAATGATGGGACTGGATGTCATTATCTTAGTTTTTTGAATGTTGAGTTTTATGCCAGTTTTTCCACTCTCCTCTTTCACCATGCTCCAGCAAAGCGCAGCCTCTGCTCCTTACCTTGACCATGGCGTAGCTCCTCTCGGCCACCGCCCCTACAGAAAGATCTGTTCATTTCCAAGGCAAACCATTCAATATCATGGTAATCCATGTCATTGTCCCGACCAGTAACACTGAGGAAACTTAAGTTGAATGGTTCTATGAAGACCTACAAGGCCTTTTAGAACTAACACCCAAAAAAGATGTCCCTTTCATTATAGGGGACCAGAATGCAAAAGTAGGAAGTTAAATAAATATGTGGCGTAACAGGCAAATTTGGCCTTGGAATACAGAATGAAGCAGGGCAAAGGCTAATAGTTTTGCCAAGAGAATGCACTGGTCATGGCAAACACCCTCTTCCAACAACACAAGAGAAGACTCTACACGTGGACATCACCACATGGTCAACAGAAATCAGATTGATTATATTCTTTGCAGCCAAAGATGGAGACTGGGAGGTGACGGTGGCTCCAATCATGAACTCCTTATTGCCAAATTCAGACTTAAATTGAAGAAAGTGAAGAAGACCACTAGACCATTCAGGTATGACTTAAAATCAAATCCCTTATGATTATACAGTGGAAGTGAGAAATAGTTTTAAGGGACTAGATCTGATAGACACAGTGCCTGATGAAATATGGATGGAGGTTCATGACATTGGACAGGAGACAGGAATCAAGACCATCCTCAAGAAAAGAAATGCAAAAAAGCAAAATGGCTGTCTGAGGAGGCCTTACAAATAGCTATGAAAAGAAGAGAGGCAAAAACCAAAGGAGAAAAGGAAAGATATACCCATTTGAATGCAGATTTCCAAAAAATAGCAAGGGAAGATAAGAAAGCCTTCATCAGCAATCAGTACAAAGATATAGAGGAAAACAATAGAATAGGAAAGACTTGAGATCTCTTCCAGAAAATCAGAGATTCCAAGGGAACATTTCATGCAAAGATGGGCTCGATAAAGGACAGAAATGATATGGACCTAACAGAAACAGAAGATATTAAGAAGAGGTGGCAAGAATACACAGAAGAATTATCCAAAAAAGATCTTCATGACCCAGATAATCACGATGGTATGATCACTCACCTAGAGCCAGACAGCCTGGAATGTGAAGTCAAGTGGGCCTTAGGAAACATCACTACAAACAAAGCTAGTGGAGGTGATGGAATTCCAGTTGAGCTAGTTCAAATCCTGAAAGATGATGCTGTGAAAGTGCTGCACTCAATATACCAGCAAATTTGGAAAACTCAGCAGTGGCAACAGGGCTGGAAGAGGTCAGTTTTCATTCCAACCCAAAGAAAGGCAATGCCAAAAAATGCTCAAACAACTGCACGGTTGTACTCATCTCATACGCTAGTCAAGTAGTGCTCAAAATTCTTCAAGCCAGGCTTCAGCAATGTGTGAACCATGAACTTCCAGATTTTCAAGCTGGTTTTAGAAAAGACAGAGGAACTAGAGATCAAATTGCCAACATTCGCTGGATCATCAAAAAAGCAAGAGAGTTCCAAAAAAAACATCTATTTCTTCTTTATTGACTATGCCAAAGCCTTTGACTGTGTGGGTCACAATAAACTGTGGAAAATTCTGAAAGAGATGACAATACCAGACCAGCTGACCTGCCTCTTGAGAAACCTGTGTGCAGGTCAGGAAGCAACAGTTAGAACTGGACATGGAACAACAGACTGGTTCCAAATAAGAAAAGGAATACGTCAAGGCTGTATGTATATTGTCACCCTGCTTATCTAACTTATATACAGAGCACATCATGAGAAAAGCTGAGCTGCACAAGAACAAGCTGGAATCAAGATTTCAGGAGAAATATCAATAACCTCAGATATGCAGATGACACTACCCTCATGGCAGAAAGTGGAGAAGAATTAAAGAGACTCGATGAAATTGAAAGAGGAGAGTGAAAATGTTGGCTTAAAGTTCAACATTCAGAAAACGAAGATTATGGCATCCAGTCCCATCACTTCATGGCAAATAGATGGGGAAACAGTTGATACAATGGCAGACTTTATTTTTGGGAGCTCCAAAATCACTACAGATGGTGAGTGCAGCTATGAAATTAGAAGATGCTTACTCCTTGGAAGGAAAGTTATGACCAACCTAGACAGCATTTTAAAAAGCAGAGACATTACTCTGTCAATAAATGTCTGTCTAGTCAAGTCTATGATTTTTCTGGTAGTCATGTATTGATGTGAGAGTTCGACTATAAAGAAAGCTGAGTGCCGGAGAATTCATGCTTTTGAACTGTGATGTTGGAGAAGACTCTTGAAAGTCCCGTGGACTGCAAGGAGATCCAACCAGTCCATCCTAAAGGAAATCAGTCCTGGGTGTTCATTGGAAGGACTAGTGTTGAAGTTGAAACTCCTGTATTTTGGCCACCTGATGGGAAGAGCTGACTCATTTGAAAAGACCCTGATGTTGGGAAAGATTGAAGACAGGAGGAGAAGGGGACAACAGAGGATGAGATGGTTGAATGGCATCACCGACTCAATGGACATGAGTTTGGGTGATCTCTGGGAGTTGGTGATGGACAAGGAGCCCTAGTATGCTGCGGTTCATATGGTCGCAAAGAGTCAAACACGACTGAGCGAGTGAACTTACTGAACTTTCACATTACTAATATGCTCTTTAAATCCTCTTTGTTTTCTAGCATAAGGGTGGTGCCATCTCTATATCTGAGGTTTATTGATATTTCTCCTGGTATTCTTGGTTCCAGCTTTTGCTTCATCCAGCCCACCATTTCGCATGATGTACTCTGATGTGAAAAACTGACTTATTTGAAAAGACCTTGATGCTGGGAAGGATTGAAGGTGGGAGGAGAAGGGGACAACAGAGGATGAGATTGTTGGACGGCACCACCAACTCAATGAACATGAGTTTGAGTAAACTTGAGGAGTTGGTGGTGGACAGGGAGGACTGGCATGCTGCAGTCCATGGGGTTGCAAAGAGTTGGACATGACTGAGCAACTGAACTGAATTCTGCATTTAAGGTAAATAAGGGTGACAATATATAGCCTTGAAGTACTCCTTTCCCAATTTGGAAGCAGTCCATTGTTCCACGTTCAGTTATAACTGTTGCTTCTTAAGTTGCCTACAGATTTCTCAAGAGCCAGGTAAGTTGGTCTGGTATTATCATCTCTTAAAGAAAGACTTTAACATAGTCAATGAAACAGTAGTAGAAGTAGTTTTTCAGGAAGTCTCTTGCTTTTTTTGTGGTCTAACAGATGTTGGCAATTTGATCTCTGGCTCCTCTGCCTTTTTTAAGTCTAGCTTGTACATCTGGAAGTGTTGGGTACACATACTAGAATGCTAGTTTTGAAGATTTGAGTATTACCTTTCTAGCCTGTTTAATGAGTGAAATTGTGCAGTAGTTTGAACATTCTTTGGCATTGTCCTTCTTGGATTGGAGTGAAAACTGACCTTTTCCAGTACTGTGGCCACTACTCAGCTTTCCAAACTTGCTGGCATATTGAGTGCAGCACTTTCACAGCATCAGATTTTAGGATTTGAAATAACTGAGCTGAAATTCCATCACCTACACTAGTTTTGTTCATAGTGATGCTTCCTAAGGCCCACTTATCTTCGCACTGCAAGATATCTGACTCCAGGTGAGTTATCACACCATTGTGGTTATCAGGGTCATTAAGATCTTTTCTGTATAGTTCTTTTGTGTATTCTTGCTACATCTTCTTAATATCTTCTGCTTCTGTTAGGTCCATGCTGTTTCTGCCCTTTATTGTGCCCATCTCTTCATGAAATGTTCCCTTAGCATCTCTAATTTTCTAGGAAAGAAAATTAGAGAAGAGATCTCTAGTCTTTCCCATTCTATTGTTTTCCTCTCTTTCTTTGCATTATTCACTTAGGATGGCTTTCTTATCTCTCCTTGCTATTCTCTGAAACTCTGCATTCAGTTAGATATATCTTTCCTCTTCTCCTTTTCCTTTTGCTTGTTTATTCAGCTATTTGTAAGGCCTCTTCTGACAATCATTTTACTTTTTTCATTTCTCTTTTCTGGGAATAGTTTTGATCACTTCCTCTCATACAGTGTTATGAACCTCCATCCTTAGTTCTTCAGTCACTCTTATCTATCAGATCTAATTCCTTGATTCTGTTTGTCACTTTCACTGTTTAATTGTAAGAGATTTTATTTAGGTCATATCTGAAAGGCATAGTAGTTTTCCCTACTTTCTTCAATTTAAGTCTAAATTTGGAAAGAGGGGGTTTATGATATGAGCCACAGTCAGCTCCCAGTCTTGTTTTTACTGACTGTATAGAACTTTTCCATCTTTGGCTGCAAAGAATATAATCAGTCTAATTTTGGTATTGACCATCTGGTGATATCCACGTGCAGCATCTTCACTTGTGTTGTTGGAAGAGGGTGTTTGTTATGATCAGTGCGTTTTTTGGCAAAACTCTGTTAGCCTTTGTCCTGCTTCATTTTGTACTTCATGTTGAAACTTGCTTGTAACTCCAAGTATCTCTTGACATCCTACTTTTGCATTCCAGTCCCCTGTGATGAAAAGGACATATTTTTTGGGTGTCAGTTCTTGAAGGTCTTGTAGGTCTTCATGGCATAGTTCAATTTCAGCTTCTTTGGCATTAGTGGTTGGGGCATAGTCTTGGATTACTTTGATATTGAATGGTTTGCCTTGGAAACGAACAGAGATCATGCTGTCATTTTTTGAAATTGACTCAAATACTGCCTTTTGGATTCTTCTGTTGACTATCAGGGCTACTGCATTTCTTTTAAGGGATTCTTGCCCATAGTAGTAGATATAATGGTTGCCTGAATTAAATTCACCCATTCCTCTGCATTTTAGTTCACTGATTCCTAAAATGTCAGTGTTCACACTTGCCATCCAATTTACCTTGATTGATGGACCTAACATTCCAGGTTCCTATGCAGTGTTGTTCCTTACAGCATTGGAGTTTATTTGCACCACTAGACATATCCATAACTGGACATTGTTTCCATTACTTAACAATAATCTTTGATGTTTAGACTGCCTGCTCCCTTTGTTGCAAACTTGTATATAGCCTGACTCCTTTTTCTGCCTTCTCATAGCAGTCTCCCAGGGTTTCCTGAGATGCTGTTCCTGGATTTGAAATCCTCTAAGATTTTCCCACCGAAGTCTTTAAATCTTTATTTTCAGGCTGTGAATATTTTTTAGTTACCCATAGATAGATATGTCATTATCATTGTCATGTCCACTAAGTTCTGTCTAAAACTTGTGACTTCTGACCCCATTGGCTGTAGCCTGTCAGGCTCCTCTTCTCGTGGATTTCCCAGTCAAGAATACTAAAGTAAGCTGCCATTTCCTTCTCCAAGATAGATAGACATATAGGTAAAATGTCAGTCTTCTATCCAAAATTCTCCAGTGACTCCTTCTTTTATAAAGAATATAAAAGTATGTAAATTTAGTATATAAAACTAAAATTCTTTGAATTAAAATTCTTTGAACAGCATACATGTCCCTGAGTGATCTATAATTCACAACCTTCTATGCCTACAGATGACATTTCTTAACACTCTCTGTGTTATTTTCACTCTAGTCCAAATTGCCTCTTCCAGTATCCATGTTTTCCACTACCTGGAAATCTCATCAAATGGCTGGCTTCTCTAGATTCTTCACAAGCACCAGATGGTCTGTCCTACCCTAATTATTGTACTTATCCTTTCAATTTTCCCTTGCCTGAGTGTCCTTTCTTCCTGCTTCTTCTTCATGCTGCTGCTGCTGCTAAGTCACTTCAGTCGTGCCCAACTCTGTGTGACCCCATAGACGGCTGCCCACCAGGCTTCCCCGTTACTGGGAGTCTCCAGGCAAGAACACTGGAGTGGGTTGCCATTTCCTTCTCCAATGCATGAAAGTGAAAAGGGAAAGTGAAGTCACTCTAGTATACTGTTAAATATACTGCATTTTTGTGCATATTTTGCTTCTTGCTACTTCAGCTAATCATAACATTGTGAAAACAATGTTCATTTTATTCACTATTATCTCCTCAGTACCTATGCAGGCTGCTAGTTCTATTCAGTATATATTAATATTTATTGAATCACCTTTAACTCGTAAATACATATAAATAATTAAAAATGGATTACAATATAGCTTATTTTCATAAAGTGTGCCAAGTTTTACTTTAGTTAAATGTTGCTGGATAAAATCAGTCTGAAGTAAAAATGAGAAATTTGCTAACTTTTCAATAAATGCTTCTTTATTATAGGTGTTTAAATCATTCCTTTAAGTTTTTCTCTTAAAAAGTTGAAGTCCTTATAAGCTCGATAGTACAATAACAAAGTTAAGAAACATAACATCTTTACACATTTCTGTACCTCTACTCCCCCAGCATATCTCTCTCCAGGTTTTATTACTTGCTATTTTTATATTTTTAAGATTGATATTTATATCCTTATATTTAACCATGATTTTTATTTTAATATTAAATTGGTGGTGGTGGTGATTTAGTCGCTAAGTTGCAACTTTTCCAGCACTAGTGACCCCATGGACTGTAGCCTGTCAGTCTTCTGTCCATGGGATCTCCCAGGCAAGTGTACTGGCACTGGAGACCATTTCTCAGGGATCTTTCTAACTTAATAATCAAACCTGCATCTCCTGGATCTCTTGCATTGGCAGCCAGATTCTTTACCACTGAGCCATCAGAGAAGCCTATGTTAAATTGGATTCACTGCCAATTGTTTTACTAAAAGGTCTCTTATTGGCTGAAATACAATATAAGGAGCACCCCCTCAACCTGCCATTACCCGCCAGAGATAGCACATATGTGAATCCTTGTGAGCATATCTTATTACCTAATTTCTCTTAGAGTAAATGTCTCTTTCAAGTTATTATATATATAGGGAATAATTTTCTTTCAGATGGGTTTGGAAATGGAATATTACCTATGCTTGGAGGTTCTTGGTGACTAAGGGAGTAACAATAATTATTCAAGGCAAATATTTCTCTCTTTTCACATTACTGTGCATCTCCATGGAAACATTACTCTGAAGGAACTTCTGTATTTCTACTTTTTTTTGCTGTGGTTTCATCAGTCTTAGTTTGTTATTTTTTGTTTGTTTGTTTGTGTATTCTTCCTTGTTATAAATTTACATTTATATACCAATGATGTAGTAGCCTGAAAATTGGAGGATGAGGAGTAGGATGGAGTCAGCTCTGTAGCTGACTCCTAAATTAGCCCCCAGGCTTCCTATTTCCAGCATTTCAATTATGGCTGATTCCTGGTAGTAAAATAGGGTATTTTCTTCCATGTGTCACATATATCCTCATTAGCACACTTTACATTCTGTATTATGTTTTATTGCTTAACTTCTTATGGTATTTTCTCCTCCTACTTTTGTTAATATTACTGCTTCTCAGAGGGTAATTACAAATCTAGTACTCATGTCTTCCATCTGACTCATCCTTATCTTTAACCTTCCCTAACTTTTAGTTTTGTTGAAAAGTTCTGACATTTTATATATAATCACTTTGTTCATTTCCTAGAATACAGAGGGAAAGAGTGTGACTAGGTAGAGAGAGAGAGAGAGAGCGCTGAGGTCAATGAGACCTCTGTACTTTCTTTAAAAAAATATATGGAAATCTATAAGAAAGAAAATCTTTATTAATTTGCCTCTTCAGAAAACCGACATTCAGTAGCTAGCTACTCAGGTGTTTATGTGTTACTCAGTGTATTTAGGAAATCTAGAAATAATAAAATTAAATTTACCCACTTGTATATCAGTTTTGACTTTATCAGAATTTCAGGTTATTTTTCTTGTGTCTCTAATCTAGATTCCATGTGTTTTTCAGACAAATTGATATATGTGATTTTTTTTTTCCAGAAAAGATTTGTCCTAGTTAGGGCTCTCAAAATTAAAATGATTAAAGCATGGAATATAACATGAAGGTAGGTATCCTCAGTGATCACTCTCCTCTATACTGGAGGAGAATTAAAGGGTTATTTTGGATGAGATATGAGTGATTTATGATAAATATTAATTTTCTTCTCTCCAGTCTATTCTATCTTGAACTATCCTAGACACTTCACATATAATGATGCATTGTGACATAATCATAGAAAATAAGTTAATATAGTCATTACAAAGAGATGATTTTGTGAACAGAAAAGCAACTTATTTAGTGTGATCATGTAAACTGATGTTAGCTGCCATTTTAAGAAAAATAAAACTTACATTATAAAACACAGTGAAATATAACTCTTAAAAACAGTGTATGTTGTGAATAGACAAAGAAATAAAAGTAAATACTACAGTTAAACATCCATAAATGAAAGAAGGCCACAGCTGCATAAAAACAGACCCTTTTCAAACAAACATTGTGTTATAATTGAATTGCCTGCTGAGCCAAACAAAAATTGTCTCTCTCAGAATCAGATTCTGGCTGTCATGCACTTTAAGTAAAGGCAAGCAAAATGCCTCTCCACGTGTTCAGAGAGTGTTATGGCTTTCACATGGTTTTGGAAAGCTTTTCCACAGGGTTTTTCATAATTGTATTTTCCCCAGGTTAAAAGAAATCTCTAATCACAGTGCCTTTTTTATTCCCCAGGTACTTTCCTGCCTATATTACATGAGAGACCACAGTGATTCACAGGAGGAGCTCTCTTTGCAAGATTCAAACTAATTTTTACACAAACTTCATTTAAGTTTTAGAGTATTGAATTTTTTAAAGTAATTCAACTGGCCTTTAAGAACTTTTTCAATTAATGCTTATTCCTTTATCCTTTCTAACTGGCACAGTAAATTGTGTGCTGTATATTATGTGTGTGTTATATTCATACACCTCATATCATTTAATGTCAAATACTGTTTACAAGTAGGGTAGGTATAATAATAGTAGATACATAGGTATAATATGGGTGCAAATATAACACTTGCCTCTTTCACTTTATGAAAGTAGAGAGTGAAAATGTTGGCTTAAAACTCAACATTCTGAAAACTAAGATCATGGCATCTGGTCCCATCACTTCATGGCAAATAGATGGGGAAACAATGGAAACAGTGACAGACTTTATTTTCTTGGGCTCCAAAATCACTGCAGATTGTGACTTCAGCCATGAAATTAAAAGACCCTTGTTCCTTGGAAGAAAAGCTATGACCAACCTAGATAGCATATTCAAAAGCAGAGACATAACTTTGCTGACAAAGGTCCATCTAGTCAAAGCTACGGTTTTTCCAGTAGTCATGTATGGATGTGAGAGTTGGACTAGAAAGAAAGCTGAGTGCCGAAGAATTGATGCTTTTGAACTGTGGTGTTGGAGAAGACTCTAGAGGGTCCCCTGGACTGCAAGATCAAACCAGTCAATCCGAAAGGAAATCAACCCTGAATATTCATTGGAAGGACTGATGCTGAAGCTCCAATACCTCCAAGAAAGATAAATCCCTGATCTTTATGAATGTATTAAGAAAAAAATTTTAATTCTGAAAGTTAGTCCATGAAAAAATACAGGATGTATATATAGAAAATTAAATAAGGCCAATGAGGCAATTACTAATTCCTATAGTAATTGAACCATAAAGAAGGCTAAGTGCTGAAAAATTGTGACACTTTCAAATTGTGATGCTGGAGAAGACTCTTGAGAGTCCCTTGGACAGCATAGAGATCAAACCAGTCAGTCCTAAAGGAAATTAACCCTGAATACTCATTGGAAGAATTGATGCTTAAGCTGAAGCTCAAGTACTCTGGCCACCTGATGCAAAGAGCCAGCTCACTAGAAAAGACCCTTATGCTAGGAAAGATTGAGGGCAGGAGGAGAAGGGGGTGACAGAGGAGGAGATGGTTGAATGGCATCATTGACTCAATGGACATGAGTTTGAGCAAACTTTAGGAGATAGTGAAGGACAGTGAAGCCTGGCATGCTATAGTCCTTAGGGTCACAAATAGTCAAACACCACTTAGTGACTGAACAGCAACAACAGATGAAAGAAAGCTATACAAAGTAATACATATATTTATTCAGTGTTATATAAGCCAGCTATGAAATATTACATAGTTATAGTGATATAGTAATTATGAAACTCAAAGTAATTGTGTTGTTTGTGAAAGAAATGAGCATATATGTTTATCTTGCAAGTAGAGCTGTATAGAGACTGGTAGATTGTTAAAAAGATAAACTGTGTCTTTCCACAAGAAGGAAACAATAGATAACATGTAACACCAACAACTCAATGCATTAAGATATAAGCACATTTTGTTTTTTTGGCAGTGGCACCCCACTCCAGTACTCTTGCCTGGAAAATCCCATGGACGGAGGAGCCTGGTAGGCTGCAGTCCATGGGGTTGCTAAGACACGGGCACGACAGAGCGACTTCACTTTCACTTTTCACTTTCGTGCATTGGAGAAAGAAATGGCAACCCACTCCAGTGTTCTTGCCTGGAGAATCCCAGGGACGGGAGAGCCTGTTGGGCTGCCATCTATGGGGTCACACAGAGTCGGACACGACTGAAGCGACTTAGCAGCAGCAGCAGTGCAGCTTGCAGGATCTTACTTCCCCAACCAGAGATAGAACCTGGGCCCCAGCAGTGAAATTACAGAGTCCTAACCATGGTACTCCAGGAAAACCCAGTATAAACACATTTTTAAGAAACATGGAAATAAATGCCAAAAGAAACAGTGAAAGAAATGAAAGTTTCTGGAAAGCAGAGATTGGAGAATGGTTAATAGGGGAACAATGACTGACATTTTTTTTTTTTTTTTTTTTTGGTTTTTTTTTTTTAATTTTTTTTAAATTTTATTTTATTTTTAAACTTTACATAATTGTATTAGTTTTGCCAAATATCAAAATGAATCCGCCACAGGTATACATGTGTTCCCCATCCTGAACCCTCCTCCCTCCTCCCTCCCCATACCATCCCTCTGGGTCATCCCAGTGCACTAGCCCCAAGCATCCAGTATCGTGCATCGAACCTGGACTGGCAACTCATTTCTTAAATGATATTTTACATGTTTCAATGTCATTCTCCCAAATCTTCCCACCCTCTCCCTCTCCCACAGAATCCATAAGACTGTTCTATACATCAGTGTCTCTTTTGCTGTCTCGTACACAGAGTTATTGTTACCATCTTTCTAAATTCCATATATATGCGTTAGTATACTGTATTGATGTTTTTCCTTCTGGCTTACTTCACTCTGTATAATAGGCTCCAGTTTCATCCACCTCATGAGAACTGATTCAAATGTTTTCTTTTTAATGGCTGAGTAATACTCCATTGTGTATATGTGCCACTGCTTTCTTATCCATTCATCTGCTGATGGACATCTAGGTTGCTTCCATGTCTTGGCTATTATAAACAGTGCTGCGATGAACATTGGGGTACACGTGTCTCTTTCCCTTCTGGTTTCCTCAGTGTGTATGCCTAGCAGTGGGATTGCTGGATCATAAGGCAGTTCTATTTCC
>NW_011495072.1:15497176-15502683 GCF_000754665.1 Bison bison bison | reverse complement strand
TTTGATGTGCAGAAGCTTTTAAGTTTAATTAGGTCCCATTTGTTTATTTTTGCTTTTATTTCCAATATTCTGGGAGGTGGGTCATAGAGGATCCTGCTATGATGTAACGTAAGACCAGAAACTATAAAACTCCTAGAGGAGAACATTGTCATTTTCTTTTTAAAAGATAGTTAAGATTCTCACTTTTTAACTATACTCATGAATAACTCTAACAGAATTTTAAATATATATATGTGTGTGTGTGTATATATATATATATATAGAGAGAGAGAGAGAGAGAGAAAGGGATGTTTATATGATTTATGTGTAGGTGTATATGATTTTAGCTATTATCAAAGTGATTACATGTGTGCATACATGCTTAGTTGCTTCAGTCACGTCTGAGCCTGCTAAGGCTCCTCTGTCCATGGGATTCTTCAGGCAAGAATACTGAAGTGTGTTGCAATACTCTCTTCTAAGGGAACTTGCCGACCCTGGCATTGAACCTGTGTCTCCTGCAGCTCCTGTGTTGCAGGCAGATTCTTTACCTCTGAGCCACCCAGGGAAGCCCACCAAAATCATTTTATATAGTGGCTTATGCTGACAATCAGTAACAGCTAAATCCATAGCCCCATATCCACATCTCCACAATTAGTTTTACCATTTAGGAATTGATGTGAGAGCCAAATCCCAGAAAGTTTAAGTGATATGTCCAAATCTAATACATAGGAATAAAAAGAGGAAAGAGTATAAATCATACCTCAGACTTTCTTTATGCTACATTTTACCTGGCCTATTTATATTAAGGAACACATTCTACTGTACATATTTGTGTCTAGCATGATAAGTAAGAACAAAGCCGTATATTCCAAGGGAAAATATTCATCTAAACCTATTGTATTGTTTTCACTCTATAAGTGGGAGAGTACAGATCCATGAGTGTATGTCTAATGATTTCAAATTGTCTATGACTCTTTTTTTCCCCTAATTTTCTATCTTTACATTTCGTGATGGCATAAATAAAAAAGACATTGTCCAAATTTAATATATCTTACTGTCTTGAGGCCATAAAAGTGATAGGGAATGAGAATGGACTATTTTTGAATAGTTTTCAGATGACTGATAAATAATGAAATTCATCATTAAATCAAACTTTTTTTTTTTTGCTTCTGAGCAAACACATATGATATATAGTTCCAGATCCAATTTAAAATTCAACACGATGAAGACATACACAGCAATAAAAAATGCAATAACATCATGAATGTCTGTGAAAGAGCAAACTTGCAAAACAAAATGGACAGTGATGTCAAAATAAAATTATACTATGCGTTACTCCAAGTTTTACTGCTTCCATTACTCGCATGGAATTTGGGAGATTGTGGAGGAAGCATTAGTACCAAGTGATTTTTCATTTGGGTTGATGCATCCATGTTACCATACACATATCAGAGAAATGAATATAGATTGCGGTTTAATACATAATAAATACTTATACTGTAGGCACAAATTTTATGCAGGGTAGTGTCTTCTCAACTGTGAATAATAAATAGCACATATTTTTAATTTTATGTGACTATTGTTCATGTTGTTAGTGAAAAAAGCATTGATGGTGTCAACCTGTGCTTGAGAAGGTGAAAATTTATATACTTATACTTAATATATTCCGTGTTCATAAACTGCACATGATTTGTTTTTTATTACATTTCTACTGCTTAGAATAAAGTATGGTATCGTCCAGGGACTCATTGCCTCATTAATCCTTTAAATTTCATTAATCAATTCATTAAACAAATATTTATCATGAATATACAACAACTTCATTACATTTTTTGCACTGAGAGTAGAACATGGAACAAAATAAATAAAGACTTCTTCCCTCGTGGAACTTAAAAGCTAGTGGGAGGAAACAGATAATAAACATTTAAAAATTGCTAAAATACATAGAATGAAGCTTGGTGGTATATATCACAAGGAAAAATAAATTAGGAAAAAGAAATAGAAAATGCCGAGTGCAATTCTAGATGGGTTGAAATGTGTCCATTAAGAAAATAGTCAAAGTCCAATCCTCAGAATGTGACCTTATTTAGAAATGGGGTTGTTGTGGATATAAGGACTTAAAATGAGATCATACAGGAGTATAGTGGAGCCTGTTTTTTTTTCAGAGCCTTAATCTAATATAACTTGTGTCCTTATAAGAAGAGGAGAAAGACGTGGAGGGAATACAGCTATGGGAAGTAGTAGAAACACTGGGAAGATGCTGTGTGAAGATGGAGGCCCCAGCTGGACTGATACATCTATAAGCCAAGGAGTGCTGAGGGTCACTGGCTGTCACCATAAATTGGGAGAGAGATTCCTCCATTGTGCTCTCAGGAAAAATGAACCCTTGATTAGTCCCTTGATTTCAGACTTGGAGCCTCCAGAACTGTAAGAGAATACATTTCTGTTCTTTTTAAGCTGCCCCAGTTTGTGGAACTTGGTTATGGCAGCTCCAGAAAATGAATATAGTCAGAAAAAGCCACATAGAGAAGGTGACTGTGTCAGTAAAGACCTGAAAGAGGCAAGGGACAGATACATGGAAAAATCAGTGGAAGAGATTCTAGGCAGGGGGAAAGGCAAATTCAAAGTTCTTGAGTTCAATGGTGACTCCTGTGTGGCTGGAGCAGCATGTTTAAAAAAGAAGGTAATGGAAAATAATACTCCATTTTGGATATACCCACAATGGAATATTAACTGTTTGTATATCTATCTACATCATATCTTCTTTATTTATTAATCTCTCAGTGGACATTTAGTCTTGACTATTATAAATAGTGTTGCACTGATCATTGGGGTGTATGTATCTTTTTGAATTACAGTTTTATCTTCCCTGGTGGCTCATCAGAATAGAATCCTCCTACCAATGCAGGGGAGGCATGTTTGATCCCTGAATCAGGAAGATGCCCTGGAGAAGGAAATGACAACCCACTCCAGTATTCTTACCTGGGAAATCCCATGGACAGAAGAGCCTGGTTAGGTACAGTCCATGAGGTCTCAAGAGTTATACACGACTTAGCAACCAAACAACAAAGAGTGTCCAGGAATGGGATTGCAGTAACTCTGTTTTTAGAAGATGTGGTATACACACACACACACACACACACACACTAAAATATTACTCGAGCATAAAAAAGAATGAAATGATGCTTTTTGCCCAGTGACATGGACGGATCTAGAGATTATCATAGTAAGTGATGTAAACTGGACAAAGAAATTTATTCATTGTACTGCACACTTGAAACTAGTGCTTAGATTTTGTCTTTTACCATGAGTGGGAAGCAATGGTTTTGGTGGGTCCTGAGCAAAAGAGTGACTTGATCAGATTTTTTAAAAATTTTGTTGAAGTATTGTTGATTTACAATGTTGTGTTTAATATCTGCTATAGAACAAAGTGACTCAGTGTACCAGTGGAGAGGTTGGCTTTGTTGTCAAAATACTGTGCACCTATAGAACTACAGAGCCTCTTAAGGAGGGTGAAAGAGGAGATTAAAACTGCTGGCTTAAAACTCAACATTCAGACATCTAAGATCATGGCATCCAGTCCCACCATTTATGGCAAACAGATGGAGGAAAAGTGGAAACAGTGAGAGACTTTATTTTCCTGGGCTCCAAAATCACTGCAGACAGTGACTGCAGCCACAAAATTAAAAGATGCTTACTCCTTGGAAGAAAAGCTATGACAAACCTAACAGGGTATTAAAAAGCAGAGACATCACTTTGCCTTGAAAGGTCTGTAATAATGAAAGTGATGGTTTTTCCAGTAGTCATGTACGGTTGTGAGAGTTGGACCAAAAAGAAGGTTGACTGCTGAAGAACTGATTGTTTTTAATTACGGTGTTGGAGAAGACTCTTGGGAGTCCCTTGGACTGCAAGGTGATCAAACCTAAGGAAAATCAGTCAGTCAGGACTGAAGCTGAAGCTCTAATACAGTGGCTACCTGATGAGAAGAGCCAACTCATTGGAAAAGACCCTGATGCTGGGGAAAGAATGAGGGCAAGAGGAGAAGGGGATGACAGAGGATGAGATGATTGGCTGGCATCATCTGCTCAGTGGACATGACTTTGAGCAAACTCTGAGAGATAGTGAAGGACTCAGAAGACTAGTGTGCTGTAGTCCATGGAGTCGCAACGAGTTGGGATACAACTTATCAACCGAACAACCTACAGTAATAAGAGTGACTACAAAGCATATGAGAACAGGTAAAAGTGTTTACATAGACAAGACAACAGGACTTAACGGAAGTTTCCTTCTTAGAGTTTCAGTTTTCTGAAATTGAAAGCAAGGTCAGGAGCTGAGAGTTTGAATAGGAAAGAAGGTGCTGTGAACTTGACAAAAGATAAAAGGCTATGAAATTAATGACCGGGAGGGTGAAACTGTGTGCTGGGACAATATCGTGAGATTGTCAGGTAGCATTTGGGACACATTTGAGGTTAATGATAATGACTTTAAAGTGAGGCTGTCAGCATTGCTGCAGACTTTTTCTAGACACAGCAAGTTGCAAGGTTGTAGGCAAGAAGTGGATAGCAAGTTGGATTTAACTGACCAGAGTATAATTTAGCCTGATTGCCTTTCACATAATTGCCTATCACTCCCCTGACTCCGCACTGTGTTGTAATTACAGAATATTTGGCCTGTTCCAGTTACAAGTTATCTTACTATCTCTCAGTCAGTGCTACTGTGACTTTAGGCATTAGTATTTTCTAGATTCTTTCTTGTTCTTCATATGATTTGAGTATTTGTCAACCGGCAAGTCTGGAGGAAAGTCTTCCTTGCCCATCCTAGCTAAACAGCTCTTCATGCCCACCACATGAGCCCTGTTTCCTTACCTTCTTATTTATCTATGTGCCTTTTATCACCAATTGCCTTTGTTTTAAGGTAATATGTAATGATTTACATGTTTAACATCTGTCTCATTTATTTTCCTTTAGATTGAGTATAAAGGGAATTCTGCTTACATATAGCTTAGAACTCTATGTAAAGACTTTAGATTTTATTTTGAATGATCAGTTCAGTTCAGTTAGGTAGCTCAGTCATGTCCAACTCTTTGCAACCCCATGAATCACAGCACGGCATGCCTCACTGTCCATCACCAACTTCCGGAGTTCACCCAAACTCATGTGTATCGAGTTGGTGATGCCATCCAGCCATCTCATCCTCTGTTCTCCCCTTCTCCTCCTGCCCCCAATCCCTCCCAGCATCAGTCTTTTCCAATGAGTCAGCTCTTCACATGAAGTGGCCAAAGTATTGGAGTTTCAACTTCAGCATCAGTCCTTCCAATGGACACCCAGGATTGGTCTCCTTTAGGATGGACTGGTTGGATCTGCTTGCAGTCCAAGGACTCTCAAGCGTCTTCTCCAACACCACAGTTCAAAAGCATCAATTCTTTGGTGCTCAGCTTTCTTCACAGTCCAACTCTCACATCCATACCTGACCACTGGAAAAACCATAGCCTTGACTAGATGGACCTTTGTTGGAAAAGTAATATCTCT
>NW_011495072.1:15487876-15497040 GCF_000754665.1 Bison bison bison | reverse complement strand
TTGGTCATAACTTGCCTTCCAAGGAGTAAGTGTCTTCTAATTTCATGGCTGCAGTCACCATCTGCAGTGATTTTGGAGCCCCCCAAAAATAAAGTCTGACACTGTTTCCACTGTTTCCCCATCTATTTCCCAAGAAGTGATGGGACCGGATGCCATGATCTTAGTTTTCTGAATGTTGAGCTTTAAGCCAACTTTTTCACTCTCCTCTTTCACTTTCATCAAGAGGCTTTTTAGTTCCCCTTTCCTTTCTGCCATAAGGGTGGTGTCATCTGCATATCTGAGGTTATTGATATTTTGAACCACTAAATTATTTTGCAATAGATGTGGTATTTTTTGGACTGATATATTTGAAAGTGACACTGAATACTGAGGTGGAAGGCCTGCAAGGGAGGAAAGGACTGCAGAAATTAGGGAAATCTATTTGGAAGCTGTTGAAATATTCTTGAAAATAAAGTTGTATGGAAAAAAAAAATGTTACCATTGATGAATAAGAAGGGAGTCAGAGACTTCTACGTGTTTGGCCTCATAAATTGAATATTTTGTGGCCATATTCACTGAAGTATTAGTATTTGTAGATTTCCACATTTTATTAAAGGTGACGAGGTTGAAGATGGGAAGCTAAAATTCTGTTCTCGACTATATATGTGTGTATAAAAATAACTGAATTACTTTGCTGGACACTTGAAACATTGTGAATCAGCTATACTTCAATTAAGAATTAGATAAAACATAGGGAGACAAACTAAACTTTGAGATTACAAAGTATTGATGAAAACAGTTTAAATATAACTGATATTTTTGTCATTATGAATGATGAATAGTACTATGAGGTTTACATTAATTCATACATGGTTCTCACAAGATATCTGAGGTAGGTTTTACTGTTGTCTTAATTTACAGTTAAGAAATTTTGAGTAACTAGAGAGTGAGGAAGCTGCCTATTTTTGGCACAAAAACAGCATTGACCTTTTAGATGTCCATAAATCTGCTTATTAAGTTTCATATTCACTTTGTAGTAGAGATGATAATTAATGTATTTGGCAACTGTTTTCACAAAAATTCTGAGAAGGAAACAACTCCAAAAACTCATAGGTTTAATACAGTACTTCTCTATCTTTTGTGAATTAGTGGGTATATTTGGATTCAGCTGATCTATACTGGGCTAGGCTAAGGGGTTCTGCTTTAGAATTAAGTCTGAAGTGGCTCTGACTTTTATTGTAGGCCTGTGAGCTAAATAGGCCTAGTTTACTGTGTCTGATACCAGGAGGTTAATCCAAACATATTCTTACGGCAAATAACAAAGCTGCAAGGAGGGTAAAGCCTAAGCCCAGAACTGATGTACCAGAACTTTTATGCCATTGGCATTGATCAAGGGAAGACACATTAGGCAAGTCCTAAGCCAAGACATGAAGAGCTGTATTATATCAAATAACAAGGCTATAGAAAGAATGTGAATATTAGAGCTAAGAAAATTGGAGAAAAATTAGAGCTGATCATTAAATCTTCGTTAAATAATAGTCTATGTTGTTATATTGGAGAAGACTTTTGAGAGTCCCTTGGACAGCAAGGAGATCAAACCAGTCAATCCTAAAGGAAATCAACCCTGACTATTCATTGGAAGGACTGATGCTGAAGCTGAAGCTCCAGTACTTGGGCTACCTGATGCGTTTGGAGTGGAGCTTGTTCCTTAGCACATATGTAATTTTTAAGCCATGTAATATGGGGAAGCAAGAAAGTACAAATGAATAGAAAGGGGGTGTGCAGTGAAGAGTTAATTCAGCAGGCTTAGAATGTTCAAACCCTATACATTACAAAGAACAAGTAGCCCTTGAGCAGAATCTGGGATTTAACCTCTAAGCATTTGAAATGTCTTGTATGACAAGAGTTTCATTGGTGTGGAGCTTCATCAACCAGTTTATTCTTGTCACTTACGGTAGCCTTGGGTCATGCTGTGTCAGTTTGACCTCTGGAGAAGCTGGAGACTGAGTGACTAAGGTCAGTTACCCCAGCACTCCATGCCTATCAGACTATTCTCCGATAGAAATCCTAGACACCAAGGCTCAGGTGAGCTTCTTCCTGGTAAGCCATACTCATATATGTTATTATACATGGCTGGTGGGGAAAATTAAGCATTATCTGTAGGACTGCACTTAGACAACTGGAATCTTATGCTTGGATTTCACCCTATGTGCCTTTGATCTTTATGAATCTGAATCTGTATCCTTTTCCTGTAAGAAACCATAATCATGAGTATAACAGCTTTTCTGAGTTGTGTGAATTGTTCTTGTGAATCACTGCATCTGAGAGTGGTCTGGGGAAATCTAATGCATAGGAGCAAGAACAAATTCTGAGAATCCAAAGTTTACTAGATAAGAATGAAAAGCCAGACAAAAATCTGACATGTTTTTGTTCAGTTGCTCAGTTGTGTCCAACACTTGGAGACCCCCTGGACTATAGCACACCAGGTTTCCCTGTCCTTCACTGTCTCCCGGAGTTTGCTCAAACTCATGTCCATTGAGTTGATGATGCCATCCAACCATTTCATCCCCCTTCTCCTTCCTTCCTTCAGTCTTTCCCAGCATCAGGGTCTTTTCAAACGAGTTAGCTCTTTGCATCTGGTGGCCAAAAGTGGAGCTTCAGCTTCAGCATCAGTACTTCCAATGAATATCTAGGACTGATTTCCTTTAAGATTGACTGGTTTGGTTTCATTGCAGTCCAAGGGTCCCTCAAAAGTCTTCTCCGGCACCACAATTTGAAAGCATCAATTCCTCGGTGCTCAGCCTCTTCATGGCTCAACTCTGACATCCATACATGACTACTGGGGAAACCATAGCTCTGACTACAGGGATCTTTGTTGGAAAAGTGATGTCTCTGTTTTTTAATATGCTGTATAGGTTTGTGATAGCTTTTCTTCCAGGGAGCAAGTGTCTTTTAATTTCATGGCTCCAGTCACCATCTACAGTGATTTTGGAGCCCAAGAAAATAAAGTCTGTCACTTTTTCCATTGTTTCCCCATCTATTTGCCATGAAGTGATGGGCCTGGATGTCCAGATCTTAGTTTTTTGAATGTTGGCTTTTAAGCCAACTTTTTCAACTTACAGATTGTATAAAAATCTGATAGATTGTATAAAAGCTGCCAGTGAAATTGACAGAAAAATAGAAGTGTGTAGTGTTCTATCCTCCATGGGAATAATCTTTCTCAAGATGAAGGAAAGTGTCACATGGGTCACAGGCTATGAGAGATAGAGAAAAATGAATTAATTTATTTAAGAAGAGAGACGCCATTACAGGTGTGAAGAAGAGAATCTCTTCTTTGGAGGGATTAAAAGAGAATTTGGTATGAACAAAATTAAGAGTAGTGATTATTGACAGTACATATTGAGTTGCTTATCAAAGGAGCAAAAAAATAGAGTAGTAGCTGAAGTGGAAGATACTCTCACAAGCTTTATTTTCTGATGTAATGGTAGCACTAGAATACAGTTCTATGTTGATGACAAAAAACAAAATAGGAAATTGTGTGATATATGAAATAGTGAAATAATTTTTAGAATGAAGTCTGTCATAGGAGGTATTGAGATTCAGTGAACATATGTAAAATTTGACCTTAGAAAGGAAACAGGGTAGATTAACTATTTAATAGAAGGAAAGTGAGTATTCTGTAAATAAAGATACTAGTAAGTTTCTGGTTTGAAGACAATACGACTAGATAGTTATTATACAGTTGCTTCTATTTTAATCAGGAAATAAGTGAAGATGTTACAAAAATATCAAGGTAGGAAAGGTAAATGGAAGTTTGAGTATAGTGAACAAAGCATAAAATATTCATTTCAAAGACTAAAAATTAAGTGTATTAAGCAAGTTGAAATTAGATTTCAACAGATGATCCCTTGAAATGTGTGATCATATATTTAAAATAGAGTCAGTTAATATGGCTTGAATTTATTCCATTTGTGTTCAGTTGCCAGAGTTCAAATTTCATGTTTATAAAAATGAGTTTCGCCAGATGTGGAGATTGTTAAAGTAAATAAGACTCATAACAAAGTTGGGAATACAGATAGAGTGGAGAAAATAATGATGAACTAAAATATTTAAGAATAAAGTAGGTAGTGAGCTCACAGCAGAGGTAATAAACAGTGAAAATGTAGTGTACATGGTTTTAGCTGAAGTGCCATTACTTGAAATTAGAAAGTACAGTATGTATATTATTGGCATATTTTAGGAGTTTAATTTTTCTTCTAAAAACAAGTAAAAGGAATTGAAAAATAGTCATGAAAAGTCTTTGATAATATTGAATAATGTGAAAGTATCTTCATGTAGTGAAATTATGCCATATATACATACTGAATCTGTTTCCAGGTTAACTGTGCAATCACAAGAGAATTACAATAAGCTGCCTTAAAGAAATCATAGTTATCAGCAACAGCAAACTCCATTTACTGATTAGAAGTGTTTGTTTTTTTACTTAGTAACATCAGATCACAAAACCCTCAAGCCATGGGATGTTAAATTTCTTTTTTTTTTTTTTGATGAAATATGCATATGACATATTTGTGCAAATGCTAGAATTCAGATGATGGATTATTTTCCAAATATAAAATAATAAAATATAGTAATACTGACTGATAAAATAATTCATGTAGGAACTGAATGTTGTTTTTATCACCTAAGTAGTCTCCTTTTCTTGTCATTTCTATACTGCAAGTCTGGCTAATAACAGTGTGAGCTTTTGCCTCCACAGTTATATTGGTTATTTTTCTAATGGGCTTCCCAGGTGGCCCTAGTTTTAAAGAACTTGCCTGCAAGTGCAGGAGACCTAGGAGACACGGATTCAATCCCTGGGTTGGAAAGGATTTGGATCCTTTAACTCTTGGTTTCAGTGCTAGTACGCAGAGCCTTGGTTAATTTATTGAAAACGAAGTCGCTCAGTTGTTTCCAACTGTTTGCAACTGTATGGAGTGTAGCCTGCCAGGCTCCTCCGTCCATGTCCATGGGATTTTTCAGGCAAAAATACTGGAGTGGATTTCCATTACCTTCTCCGGGGGATCTTCCCATCCCAGGGATTGAACTCAAGTCTCCCACATTGCAGCACACTCTTTACCATCAGAGCCTCCAGAGAATCCCAGTTAATTTATTATGTAAATTATAATTACAGTCCTGACTAATGCTTTGTTAATGTGCTTAGTTCTTGAGATTGTTGTTGATTTGTAAGGAGGGAGGCAGAGTTTCATTCCATTGCCCTCCTCACATCTTTTGTTATTCTCTTCTTACTCATGTAGACAGTTTCTTGCTACTCTGGGCTTGTAGGTAGCTGCTGCTGCTGCTGCTAAGTCTTGTCCGACTCTGTGCAACCCCAGAGACGGCAGCCCGCCAGGCTCCCCCGTCCCTGATATTCTCCAGGCAAGAACACCGGAGTGGGTTGCCATTTCCTTCTCTAGTGCATGAAAGTAAAAGTGAAGTCGCTCAGTCATGTCCGACTGTTAGCGGCGACCCCATGGACTGCAGCCTAGCAGGCTCCTCTGTCCATTGGATTTTCCAGGCAAGAGTTCTAGAGTGGGTTGCCATTGCCTTCTCAAGCCCATTATTATAAAGCTAATGATTTTACTTTCACATTATATAACTAATATTCTGCACAATTTAATATTTCACCATACTAAATGTTTTAAGTGAATCAAATGTCTTCTACGTTCCTTTGTGTCAAATTGCTCAGTGATATGAACAAACTCCAAACAGCTGTCTGCCTCAGATTATGCTGGTGAGTCAGGATCCTTTATCCTCTTTTATTTACCACCCTTTCAGTCAAAATGACTTTATTCACAAACTCTATTCCTAGAACCATTTGTCAAATTTTTCGTGTCTAACATTAACAATTAGCCCACATGTATAGACCAGTATCTGACTTATAAGCTATTGACATCACAGATAGTTTCTACCATTTAAGAAATACGTAGCTAGGAGAGTTCTCTCAATTGTCCTGGAATAATCCACATGCACCTCATACAAGGTGAATTCCTCTGACATAAAAAAAGCAATCATGACTTTGAGGTGTTCCTCTATTTCAGTTGAGGCTTTTACTGTCGTTTATATACTGTTCTCTGGGACTCTGTATTAGTTAGTATTTCCATTTTATAATCTCTGAAGAATAATTTCTGAAGAAAAAGCTTAGAAGATCATTTCCAGTATTCCAAAGGAATTGCCTTCAGGAATGCCAAAAAAAACTAGAATAACTTCTGAGTTTTTAAAACAATGAGAACATATTGATGCCTACATAATTTTTTGGCATTTGCTGCCTTCGAAGCACATTTCTTTCTATCCCCAGCTGCATCTACCTGAAAATAGAAATGAAGCAATGCTAATTCAGAAAAGAACTTTTTTTCAATAGTAGGTACACATCTTTGTGTCTAGTTCAGGATACAGTGAACTATATTAAAGCAAACAAGTGAAAACAATATGTGATTACTCTCTTTGAGTTTCTACTATAGTTTTTTCACCTTAAAGCGGAGTTTATTTTCCCAATTTTACATGAAGCTTATTGGAAATTCTTTTATATATAAATTATATACAAAGCCCTTAGGACATCTAGAATATAGTAAGTGATCAATAAAATAGTGGCAGTGACTGTTATTTAATACTTTTCCCTTTCCTGTTACACATTGAGGAAGAATCAAGATTTGAAGTCAATTTTGTCTAACTCTAAAACCAGAATTTTCTCTCCCATGTCATATTATCACCAAATATTAAAATAATAGTGTATTTAAAATATCTCATATTTCCATTGCTTTAGCAATTGTCATTTTTGGACAAATTGTTATAAATAAATTTAGTAGCACACTATAATGAATCCTCTGAAGGCTCCTAGATTCTTTAATTAGTAGGATTCATTACAGGGGATTGTTTTATCCTGAATAACTATAGTAAATGCTTTGGTCTCACTAATACTTTGCAATGCTTTAGCCCACTTAAATTTCATTATATCAATTCACCAATTTAAATGAACACAAATAATCTTAATAAAATTGGTTTCATCTAGATTCTTCCAGATAAAACAATTTGGCAATTAATCATCCCTAAGAATTTTTTCCTTAGATCACCCAGTGTTTGCATATTTGATTAGCTAAAACCTATAACTTTTAACAGAATGAAAATCCATAGTAGTTAGTGACTATTTGAGATAATTTGCGTATATTTTAATGTATTAACACTTCAAAACTAACATCTAATTTTGCAGAAAGAAGCTTTATAATGTAAATGTTGCAACATTTTTGTGACAGACTGAATTAATTAGCTCCTGCAAGATTTCCCTAGAGCCTTTTGTTTCACACCTTTCTAAAGAAGTTATGTTTTTTTTGGTTTTTAGTTCCATAGAGATCAGGATAATGCCTGATACTTTCTAATCATTTTTCCAATGTACAAATTACCAGTAGGTGTTGAATTATGAGTTGAATAAATTGTAAGACTGATGCACATACAGAGAATGTTTAGGTGGATTTTAGAACTCACTATTTTTTTAAAGCTAAAGAAAATTTTCTAATTAGAAAATATTGTGATTTAACCATTATTATGCAATTTGAGAATGCTTTGTCAAATATCTGATCAAGTTATTTCTGAAGTATCTCCTTCATAAAAAAGGCAGGGTTTGTCATGTTTTAGGTTAATCAAATGGAATTGGATTTGTCAAATAGTTGACTTTATTAAATCATGCCTTCAGCATGCTTTTAACAAGAACATTCGGTCTGTCAGTGTAACACATCTACTCTTTTTCCAACGGGTAAATGATTAAGCATGTATGATCTTTTTTTTTTTTCTTAAGTATATATGATCTTGACACAAACTGACAAAACACAGCCCTCTTCCATCACTAGCTTCCTTATTGGAGGTGTTATCTAATATCTCTAGATTTCAGGGTCCTCCCTTGCAACATGAGAAATAACAGTAGTACTAATCTCATTCTATTATTGTGAGAAATAAGTGACCAAAACACGCAATCCCTTTGAACAGAGTTCAGCAAGTATTAGCTATTATCAATTTAATGGGATTAAACTTTTATAATGGTCCATATTCAGATAACAAGTGATGTCATATCTATAACATGCAGATTTTATTTTAGCTATTTTGTTTTCAGAATAAACAGTCATGTTTTTAACTTTCATCTATCAGTTCAGTATTATTCTTAGATCTATATCTTCACTATCTTTACCTGTACTAAAGTAGTTGTCTTACTTATTTTATTCTGCTTACTTTTGACTCATCAAAGGTAGATACTGGATCTTGTCCACTGCTATCTTCCAGGGCGTAGATTAAGCCTAACACAGTGTAAATGCTCAATTAATATTTTTTAAATAAATGATTATATGAATATCAGTTCAGTTCAGTTCAGTTGCTCAGTTCTGTCCGACTCTTTGTGACCCCATGAATCACAGCACGCCAGGCCTCCCTGTCCATCACCAACTGCCAGAGTTCACTAAAACTCATGTCCATCGAGTCAGTGATGCCATCCAGCCATCTCATCCTCTGTCATCCCCTTCTCCTCCTACCCCCAATCCCTCCCATCATCAGGGTCTTTTCCAATGAGTCAACTCTTCACATGAGGTGGCCAAAGTACTGGAGTTTCAGCTTTAGCATCATTCCTTCCAAAGAACACCCAGGGCTGATCTCCTTCAGAATGGACTGGTTGGATCTCCTTGCAGTCCAAGGGACTCTCAAGAGTCTTCTCCAACACCACAGTTCAAAAGCATCAATTCTTTGGTGCTCAGCCTTCTTCACAGTCCAACTCTCACATCCATACATGACCAGTGGAAAAACCATAGCCTTGACTAGACAGACCTTTGTTGGCAAAGTAATGTCTCTCCTTTTGAATATGCTATCAAGGTTGGTCATAACTTTCCTTCCAAGGAGTAAGCGTCTTTTAATTTCATGGCTGCAGTCACCATCTGCAGTGATTTTGGAGCCCAAAAAAATAAAGTCTGACACTGTTTCCACTGTTTCCCCATCTATTTCCCATGAAGTGATGGGACCAGATGCCATGATCTTCGTTTTCTGAATGTTGAGCTTAAGGCCAACTTTTTCACTCTCCACTTTCACTTTCATCAAGAGGCTTTTGAGTTCCTCTTCACTTTCTGCCTAAGGGTGGTGTAATCTGCATATCTGAGGTTAGTGATATTTCTCCC
>NW_011495072.1:15483565-15487776 GCF_000754665.1 Bison bison bison | reverse complement strand
GCCCAGCGTTTCTCATGATGTACTCTGCATATAAGTTAAATAAGCAGGGTGACAATATACAGCCTTGACGTAGTCCTTTTCCTATTTGGAACCCATCTGTTGTTCCATGTCCAGTTCTGTTGTTTCCTGACCTGCATATAGATTTCTCAAGAGGCAGGTCAGGTGCTCTGGTATTCCCATCTCTTTCAGAATCTTACACAGTTTATTGTGATCCACACAGTCAAGGTTTTTCAATTTTTAACATATATAAAGAGAGGCTTCACTGTGTGGTCAATAACAAAATATATTAAACCAATTGATTATAATTAAAATAATTAAAAATAATTTTATAGAAGATATATGTCTTATTTGCAGAATATATAATATATTATGTGTTTCAGGAATTCCTGAACAATGAGCTTATTATAAAGCATTTCCTGAGAGCCTGATTCCCCTTCCTTTATCTCAACTAATATGATAGGGGGTAAGTTGGTGTGTAGATAAAATTAATCATTAATATTCTTCAAAATGTTACATCAGTTATCCTTAGAATTTCTCTCTGGGAAAGATAGAAACTAAATAAAAATAAGCCTAGAGAACAATATGTTTTCATGTGTTAAATACCTATAGTATCATGGTTTATACCATGAAATCAGTATATGTTCTTACAGTAAAAATTACCTCTTAACATTTACATACATGATTTTTAAAATCATTTTTAAATAACTATGCAGTTAGAGCCATTTAAAAATTATCTTATGAATAAATCTGTCAAAAATTTGTTTATTCAATTAAGAATTATGACATTCTATTCTAAGTCATAGTCTAATGTGAAGACAGAATTAAATAATTGCATGGTTTAGATTGCATTATGTTAAAAAAGGCATTTTTAACATAATCCTGACTAAATATATGAATTCAATAAATTTTCAGACTTGTATAGAAAAGTGTACAATGCTATACTTGTAAATTAAATATACCATGGCTCATCATTTTTATGTGTTAACTAAATTTTCTCATAATTAGCAGGTAAAATAGGAAAATACCATCTTAAAAGGTTTTGTCAATATTGTTACTAAGTCTAATACATATATACTCATTAGCTCTTCATTATATTTTTATGACTGTATTCATTGTTTAATAGAAAACTAAACTAAACTCCTACAGGCCAACACCTGCTGTCTAAGGAAATTAATTTATATAAACATAATCAATATCATAAGTTAAATTTTAATTAAAAGCTCAATGGCAAGCCAGCACACAAGCATTTTAAATCATTTCAGTGTGAGAAAAGTAGGTTGTGTTTCTTTGTCTGTTAAAAATAAAATAAGGAAAAACTGCATGTAAAAGGAAAGACCCTACGTAAATAATGCTTACACGTAAGATGGGTGCTTTGCTATTATGTGTCCCCCAGTGTTACTGGTATAAAATACACTTCACTAGTTATCCTTATTTCAGTGTATTCATTTTCCAATCTATCATCTACGAAATCAATGGGCTCATCTTTAAGAACACACTTCCCTGCTCACACATTTTGGCTAGCTCACTCATCATCATGAGGAATATGATCGAAGCTCTTGAATCTGTAATATAAATATTTTTCTCTCCTGCTTTAACTCTACAATTCCCTGTTATAGTTGTGATAAGAATATTTTAACTCCTCTCATATATCAAGGTCTGAAGCCCTTTCATGCCTGTGTTCTGTTCTGACAGTCTCTTCTTTCTTTCATGCTCTCTGATTTGGACCGAGGCTCACGGGCTTCACTCACCCAGCAGAGCTAGAATTTTTAAGGGAAGCCTCACGCTGCTACGTCAGCTTTACACAACTCTGCACTGCTTAGCTCATGCTTCAGCTGTCTCTTTACTTGTCTGTCTTAATGGATTATGAATCCCTCAAGATCAGGGCAGAAGGCTTATTCATATTTATAGCTGGCCTCCTTAGCACAGTCCTGAACACACACTGTTTATACTTGCCCAGGTTTCTATTTGCACAAAATTGGGAAAATGTTTAACTCTTTTAAGCTTTTCTTTGCCTAAAAATGAAGTTAAAGTTATTTTCCTCTGCAAGATGATCAAGGGAAATTACATTTTTGGAAATTTAACTTTGTTCTGTAAAACTAACCACTCCTTCCTTCTTGAAATATAAAATAAGAGTTGAATAAATATAATCTATTATAATTTTACTTAACATTCACTGTATAATAGCTATTGTTATACTGTTGTTGAGCAATAATGAATGATGATAACATTATATAAATTAAAAAGGAATAAGCTCTTCCCAGGTGGCTCAGTGGTAAAGAATCTGCCTGCCAAGCAGAAAACACAGTTTGCTCCCTGGGTTGGGAAAATCCCCTGGAGAAAGAAGTGGCAACCCATTCCAGTATTCTTGCTTGGGAAATCCCATGGACAGAGGAACCTGGTGGGCTATAACCCGTAGTGTCATGAAAAGAGCCAGCCATGGCTTAGCTATTAAACCCCCTTACCCCCCCCCCCCCCACACACACAGGAATAATATCTTTCAGGTGAAAAATGCAATGAGTCAATTCTTCATTAATTAAAGAGGAAAAGAGAAGAGACATTTTAGAGGTTTTACAGGACAATCTTTCCAAATGTAATACATGCTCCCACACAAACCTTTCACTCTTTCTACTGCAGGGCAGTAGAAAGCGAGTACTACTGTACTCACTCTTTCTTTTGCAGGGCATCTTATCCTCCAGATGTCTGCATGGCTCAGAGATCTTTGCTTTTTCGAATCTCTGCCTTGAGAGGTGATTCACTTAAAATAAATATCTTTCCCATTTCTCACCATCTCTGTACTTTTCTTTTTTTTTCTTTATACCACAATTATCAGCTAATACTGATTTTTATGTATTATGTCTATCTCAGACTGAAATGAAATGAAAGTTGCTCAGTTCAGTTCAGTTCAGTTGCTCAGTCCTGTCCAATTCTTTGCAACCCCATGAATCGCAGCATGCCAGGCCTCCCTGTGCATCACCAACTCCCGGAGTTCACTCAGACTCACGTCCATCGAGTCAGTGATGCCCTCCAGACAGTGCATCCTCTGTCGTCCCCTTCTCCTCCTGCCCCCAACCCCTCCCAGCTTCAGAGTTTTTTCCATTGAGTCAAGTCTTCTCATGAGGTGGCCAAAGTACTAGAGTTTCAGCTTTAGCATCATTTCTTCCACAGAAATCCCAGGGCTGATCTCCTTCAGAATGGACTGGTTAGATCTCCTAGCAGTCCAAGAGACACTCAAGAGTCTTCTCCAACACTACAGTTCAAAAGCATCAATTCTTAAGCGCTCAGCTTTCTTCACAGACCACCTGTCACATCCATAATGATCACTGGGAAAACCATAGCTTTGACTAGACAGGACTTTGTTGGCAAAGTAATGTCTCTGCTTTTGAATATGCTATCTAGGTTGGTCATAAGTTTTCTTCCAAGGAGTAAGTGTCTTTTAATTTAATGGCTGCAGTCACCATCTGCAGTGATTTTGGAGCCCAAAAAAATAAAGTCTGACACTGTTTCCACTCTTTCTCTATTTCCTATGAAGTGATGGGACCAGATGCCATGATCTTTGTTTTCTAAATGTTGAGCTTTAAGCTAACTATTTCACTCTCCACTTTCACTTTCATCAAGAGGCTTTTGAGTTCCTCTTCACTTTCTGCCTAAGGGTGGTGTAATCTGCATATCTGAGGTTAGTGATATTTCTCCCGGCAATCTTCATTCTGCTTGTGTTTCTTCCAGTCCAGCGTTTCTCATAATGTACTCTGCATGTAAGTTAAATAAGCCGGGTGACAATATACAGCCTTGACGTACTCCTTTTCCTATTTGGAACCAGTCTGTCGTTCCCATGTCCAGTTCTAACTGTTGCTTCCTGACCTGCATATAGATTTCTCAAGAGGCAGGTCATGTGGTCTGGTATTCCCATCTCTTTCAGAATTTTCCAAAGTTTATAGTGATCCACACAGTCAAAGGCTTTGGCATAGTCAATAAAGCAGAAATAGAAGTTTTTCTGAAACTCTCTTGCTTTTTCGATGATCCCTTGGATGTTGGCAATTTGATCTCTGGTTCCTCTGCCTTTTCTAAAACCAGCTTGAACATCAGGAAGTTCATGGTTCATGTATTGCTGAAGCCTGGTTTGGAGAATTTTGAGCATTACTTTATTAGTTTGTGAGATGAGTGCAATTGTGTGGTAGTTTGAGCATTCTTTGACATTGCCTTTCTTTGGGATT
>NW_011495072.1:15482455-15482912 GCF_000754665.1 Bison bison bison | reverse complement strand
CTTGTGGCCACTGCTGAGTTTTCCAAATTTGCTCGCATATTGAGTGCAGCACTTTCACAGCATCATCTTTCAGGATTTGAAATAGCTCAACTGGAATTCCATCACCTCCACTAGCTTTGTTTATAGTGATGCTTTCTAAGGCCCACTTGACTTCACATTCCAGGATGTCTGGCTCTAGGTGAGTGATCACACCATTGTGATTATCTTGGGCATGAAGATCTTTTTTGTTCTGTTCTTCTGTGTATTCTTGCCACCTCTTATTAATATCTTCTGCTTCTGTTAGGTCCATACCATTTCTGTCCTTAATCGAGCCCATTTTTGCATGAAATGTTCCCTTGGTATCTCTAATTTTCTTGAAGAAATCTCTAGTTTTTCCCATTCTGTTGTATTCCTCTATTTCTTTGCATTGATCGCTGAGGAAGGCTTTGTTATCTCTCCTTGCTATTCTTTGGAACTC
>NW_011495072.1:15460934-15482355 GCF_000754665.1 Bison bison bison | reverse complement strand
TCTGTATTTGGTATTAAGCAGTTCATGATCTGAGCCACAGTCAGCTCCCCCTTGTTTTTGTTGACTGTATAGAGCTTCTCCATCTTTGGCTGCAAAGAATATAATCAGTCTGATTTTGGTGTTGACCATCTGGTGATATCCATGTGTAGAGTTTTCTTGTGTTGTTGGAAGAGGGTGTTTGCTATGACCAGTGCATTCTCTTGGCAAAACTCTATTAGTCTTTGCCCTGCTTCATTCCGTGTTCAAAGGCCAAATTTGTGTGTTACTCCAGGTGTTTCTTGACTTCCTACTTTTGCATTCCAGTCCCCTATAATGAAAAGGACATCTTTTTTGGGTTTTAGTTCTAAAAGGTCTTGTAGGTCTTCATAGAACTGTTCGGCTTCAGCTTCTTCAGCATTACTGGTTGGGGCATAGACTTGGATTACTGTGATAATGAATGGTTTCCCTTGAAAACAAACAGAGATCAGTCTGTAGTTTTTGAGATTGTATCCAAGTACTGCATTTCGGACTCTTGTTGACCATGATGGCCACTCCATTTCTTCTAAGGGATTCCTGCCCACAGTAGTAGATATAATGGTCATCTAAGTTAAATTTACCCATTCCAGTCCATTTTAGTTCACTGATTCCTAGAATGTCGAGGTTCACTCTTGCCATCTCCTGTTTGACCACTTCCAGTTTGCCTTGGTTCATGGACCTGATATTCCAGGTTCCTATGCAATATTGCTTTACAGCATCGGACCTTGCTTCTATCACCAGTCACATCTACAATTGGGTATTGTTTTGGCTTTGGCTCCATCCCTTCATTCTTTCTGGAGTTATTTCTCCACTGATCTCCAGTAGCATATTGGGCACTTACCAACCTGGGGAGTTGCTCTTTCAGTATCCTATCATTTTGTCTTTTCATCCTGTTCATGGGGTTCTCAAGGCAAGAATACTGAAGTGGTTTGCCATTCCCTTCTCCAGTGGACCACATTCGGTCAGACCTCTCCACCATGCCTGCCCATCTTGGGTTACCCCACGGGCATGGCTTAGTTTCATTGAGTTAGACAAGGCTGTGGTCGTAGTGTGATTAGATAGACTAGTTTTCTGTGAGTATGGTTTCAGTGTGTCTGCCCTCTGATGCCCTCTTGCAACACCTACCTAACCTACTGTCTTACTTGGGTTTCTCTTACCTTGGATGTGTGGTATATCTTAACATCTGCTACAGCAAAGTGCAGCCACTGCTCCTTACCTTGGACAAGGGATATCTCCTCACCACCGCCCCTCCTGACCTTGAATGTGGAATAGCACCTCTAGGCCCTCCTGCGCCCGCACAGCCACCGCTCCTTGGACATGGGGTTGCTCCTCCCGGCTGCCGCCCCTGGCCTAGGATGTGGGGTAGCTCCTCTTGGCTGCTCCTGCGCTGTCACAGCCTGGCACTCTCGGCCACTGCCCCTGACCTCGGACACGGGGTAGCTCCTCTCTACTGCCGCCCCTGACCTCAGATATGGGGTAGCTCCTCTAGGCTGTTCCCACGCCGTTGCAGCCTGGCACTCTTGGCTGCTGCCCCTAACCTCGGACGTGGGGTAACTCCTCTTGGCCACTGCCCCTCGGGCATGGGGTCCTCCCAGCTTCTGCCCCTGACCTCGGACGTGGGGTAGCTCGTCTCCACCGTGCTCTGTGTGCCGTCGCAGCTGCCCGCATTCTGTGCACCATCCTAGTTGCTCAGTTGTATCCAATTCTTTGCAACCCCATGGACTATATAGTCCATGGAATTCTCCATCCCAGAGTACTGGAGTGTGTAGTCATTACATTCTCCAGTGGGGATCTTCCCAACCCATCTCAGACTTGAATGCTGTATGTATGAAGGCAAAAAGTTGTCTGTTAAATTCACATCCTTATCACCAGCTAGGAGGGTGTGTATCTTTTTTTTTTTTTTAATTGAAGTATAGTTGGTGTACAACATCATGTGCTACACATGTGCAGTATAGTGATTCACAGTTTTTAAGGTTATATTCCATTTGTAGTTTTTATAAAATATTGGTTATATTCACTGTGTTGTATATAATATATCATTGTAGCTTACCACTCAGTCTGCTATAACAAAATAATACAGACTGGGTAGCATGTTAACAACAAAAATTTATTGCTCACAATTCTGTAGCCTGAAAGTCTGAGATCAGACTGCCAGTATAGTCAGTTGAGAGCCCTCTTTTAGACTTAGGGCTGCCAGCTTCTCATTGTGTCATTAGTGTGGTAGAATGAGGCTAGCAAGCTCCTGGGCTTTACTTTATAAGGGCACTAATCCCATCATGAGGGCTCCACCCTCATATCCTAAGTATTTCCCAAAGGCCTCTCCTCCTAATGCTGTCATATCAGGTATTAGAATTTCAACATACAAATTCTGAAGAGACACAAGCAATCAGACCATAGCGATGCCTAACATGTAGTAGATGTCAAATAACTTACTGAATAAATGCATTTGAAGAGGATTTAAAAGTATTCAATTCCTAAATATATTTTCACCACCAACTTTCAAAGTGTTAGAAATTCTTTCTTTGTTTTAAGCTATGGTAAAGGCACTTTTGTTTAGCAGATGCTTTCAAGTAATATAGAAACATAAAGGAAGAGAGACTAGAGTCCATTCTCTCCGGGCTCCCACTCCCATCCAGAGGAAAGGCCATGTGAGAACACAGTGAGAAGGTCCCATCTGCAAGCTGGACATGATTGATTTTCATTATTTTGATTACTATGTGTTTTGATGTGCTTCTCCTTGGGTTTATCCTGCCAGGGATTCTGTGCTTCCTGAATTTGGTTGGCTATTTTCTTTCTGATGTTAGGGAAGTTTTCAACTATTATTTCTTGGGTCCTTTCTCTCTCTTCTCCTTCTGGGACCCCTATAATGTGACGTTGGTGTGGTTGATCTGTCCTAGAGGTCTCTTAGGCTATCTTCATTTCTTAATTCTTTTTTCTATATTCTGTTCTGCAACAGTGATTTCTACCATTCTGTCCTCTAGGTCACTTAGTTATTCTGCTATTGATTCCTTGTTCCTATTGCTCATCTTTGTTTTTTAGTTCTTATAGTTCTTTGGTAAACATTTCTTGCAACTTATCAATCTTTGCCTCTTTTTTTTTTTTGTTAACCCAAGATCTTGAATCATCTTTACTATTATTATTCTGAATTCTTTTTTTTTCTGGAAGCTTGCATATTTCTACTTTATTTATAAATCCCCCCCCCCCCCCCCCCCCCTGGGGTTTTATTTTGTCCCTTCATCTGGGATGAAACCCTCTGCTTTTTCATCCTGGTTAACTTTCTGTTGATGTGGTTTTGGTTCTAGCCAATGTGAGATTGTGGTTCTTCTTGCTTCTTCTGTCTGCCCTCTGGTGGTTGAGGCTAAGTGGCTTGTATAAATTTCCTGATAGGAGGGACTGGTGGTGGGAATAACTGGGTCTTGCTCTAGTGGGCAGGACCATGCTCAGTAAAACTTTAATCCAATTACCATTGATGGGTGGGCTTTCCAGGTGGCACTAGTGGTAAAGGACCTGCTTGCCAGTGCAGGGTGACATAAGACACAAAAGTTCGATCCCTAAGTGAGGAAGATTTCCTGGAAGAAAATGGCCTGGCAACCCACTTAGAATACGCTGAGTATTCTTGCCTAGAGAATCCCATGGACAGTAAAGCCTCATGGGCTAGAGTCCATACAGTTGCAAAGAGCTGGATATGACTGAAGCAACTGAGCAAGCAGCACACTGCTCATGGGTGAGTTTGCTCTCCCTTCCTGTTATTTGTCTGACCTGAGGTAAGCCAGCTCTGGAGTCTGTGGACCTTATGGTAGATTCAATGATGACCTCCAAGAGGGCTCACGCCAAGGGGTACCTCCCAAAATTGCTCCTGCCGGTGCCCCTGTGGCAAGCCACTGCCAACCCTTGCCCTCACATAAGACCCTCCAACACTAGCAGGTAGGTCTGATTCAGTCTCCTGTGGCATCACTGGTCCTTTCCTCTGGGTTCTCATACATGCAAGATTTTGGTTTTGGCCTCCAAGAGTAGAGTCTCTGTTTCTGTAATCAAATCCCACTGGCCCTCAAGGTCAGATTTCCTGGGGATTCCCTTTGCCTTGACTGGATCCCCAAGCTGAAGAGCATGACATGGGGCTCAGGACCTTCACAACATTGGGTATTGTGTTGTATTAATGTTGGCATTATTGTTCTCCAGTTTTTGGGTTGCCCACCTGCTGGGCATGGGTTTTGATTTATTGTTTGTATCCTTCCTACCACTTCACTCTAGCTTCTTCTTTGTCTTTGGACACGAGTTATCTTTTTTTCGTAGTCCTCCTGTTGATCATTGTTCAACTGCTAGGGGTTGGGTAGTTTTAACTTGTTATTTCACTTGGCATACTCTATGCATATCTATATAATTTTAAAATAAATACATCATTTCTTAAAATAGAAAACAATAAAATCTCTTAGCTTAGTTGCATATCAGCTATATAAGAGAACCAAATAAATCTGAATGATTGAGATGTTGATGAACTATCAGGGCATATAAGAGTTTTGGAGTCAAAGATTGGCAGGGACCTACCTGAGAGTTATACCATGAGAAGAATGAGAAACTACATCTCAATTTTAAGACAGATATTTGGTGTGTACATATTAGATACATATGTAGCCAAATGCCAATGTTGCATTATTAACTTCTGCCAAATTTTAGTGATTGAATTAGAGAAAAATTCTTTGGAAAGCAAAGGACAGAAAAAAATCAAATTGATAGTGGCTTAATTAAAGATTAATTAATGTGGTGTTGGAGAAGACTCTTGAGAGTCCCTCGGACTGCAAGGAGATCCAGACAGTCCATTCTGAAGGAGATCAGCCCTGGAATTTCTTTGGAAGGAATGATGCTAAAGCTAAAACTCCAGTACTTTGGCCACCTCATGTGAAGAGTTGACTCATTGGAAAAGACTCTGATGCTGGGAGGGATTGGGGGCAGGAGGAGAAGGGGACGACAGAGGATGAGATGGCTGGATGGCATCACTGACTCAATGGACGTGTGTCTGTGTGAACTCTGGGAGTTGGTGATGGACAGGGAGGCCTGGCGTGCTACGATTCATGGGGTTGCAAAGACTTGGACATGACTGAGTGACTGAACTGAACTAATTAAAGATTAATATTTCCAAATTTCAAGAAACCTGTCTATCTGTGCCTCAGTGATACTCATTCAGCAGTTCAACAATATATTTGCAAATGACTTAAACTTATATTACTTGTGTTTGCTACATATATGTATATTAAATGTCTCTGGACGTTTATAGCTCATATAGCTATTTAAGGCAGGAATAACAGGTACATAGAGAAAGTGATGCTAGCATGTCCATTTCTTTTGCTAGGAAAGCAAAAGTTTTCCAAGAGAACCACCTTCTTTCTAAAAGACTTCCCTTTACATGTCATTAGCTAGAACTGGGCCATGTGGTTACTCCTAGCAGCAAGGAATAAAAGGAAAAGGAAGAATGTCAGAATCTTAGGTGGCTTAGACCAGTCATAATCCATTGTCAAAGTATAAGCCTTGTATTGCTTAAACATGTCAAAATTCTGTTAGCAAAAAAAATCAGGAAAATTGGGAAGGCTACTAACATTTTTTTTGCCCAGTGATTCATTGCAACAAATTTGATGTTAGTCATTATATGTCTTAAATATCCAGATAATGAACATGATATTTTTAAAATTAAATACTTTTGCAAAATTTCTTTCATATTGGGTGAATAAAGAAAAAAATCTAAATAAAATATATTTCCACTATTTCTTATACAATAAAATCCATGTCACTTTTTAAAATTTAGCACAAAAATTATATTAATACATATTTAAGTATTTGGAAAATTTTATTAAAGGCTAGTGGTAGTGAAATTTTGAATATGATGTCTTTGTGTTACTTTTCAAAGAAACTAGAGTGAATTTATTTCTGTTCATTTTTACATTAAATTTTTCATCATCAATCTAGAAATAGATATCATTAGGAAAGCTTTAGGAGTAATGTGTCTCAGTTAATATCACTCTCTGATTTTATCCTCTTTCATGCCATTTTACTTACATGCATTGTCAGTGTGGATAAATTAATATGAATAAGACTGGAATAAAAATAGCCTTTTTTAAATTTTTTATTATAATTATTATTATTTTTTAACTTTACAATATTGTATTGCTTTTGCCATACATCAACATGCATCCACCACAGGTGTACACGTGTTCCCTATCCTGAACCCCCCTCCCACCTCCCTCCCCATACCCATAAGATAGAATTGTGGCGGATTCATGTTGATGTATGGCAAAACCAATATGATATTGTAAAGTTAAAAAAAAAAAGAATTCCCTTTAAGAAATGAATTACAATGCTTATGGTAATGTAATTTTCGTACCCATCTGAAACAAGTTGAATGAGTTAATTAATTGATGAGACAACCTCTGGCATGTATGTGAAAGTTGGCTCACCTGGTAAAGAATCCACCTGCAATAATGCAGGAGACCTGGCTTCAATCCCTGGATTAAGAAGATCTCCTGGAGAAGGGACCAGCTACCCACTCCAAGATGCTGGCCTGGAGAATTCCATGAACTATATATATAGTCCATGGGGTTGCAAAGAGTCGGACACAACTAAGTGACTTTCACTTTCAACACATAAACAGTTATTTACTTTTTCATACACAGATGCATTAATAACGATATTTCAGGACCATAGCAGCACCTATAACCACTTGGAAAACAGACCAAAGAAATATTTAACCGAGGTTAACTGAGTTCTATACATGTCAGTTTAAAACCACTGCTAAGTGTGATCTGTCTCAAATTGACTTTCCATTTGTTTTCTTTTTTTTTCTTTTTGATACTTCAGGTCATCAGTCTCCTCTGGAGTTATTCTGATTCAGTTAAATGACACAAAGAGATGTGTTTTGTTTTGTTTTGTTTTTTTCAATCCAAACCTGACTGTTCCTTTCCTTTTTCTTCTGTTCTCCCTCTCAACTCTCTCTCCCCCGAAACTTCTTTCATTTTATATTTATTTCCATTTTTAAACAACAAAATAACCATTTAATTTTTTCTGACATACAGTTTTCAAATGCTGGGGCCCTTGAAAAAGCTGCATTCTAGTTCCTATAGAATCTGTGGATCACTGGTATATGATTATCAGTGGCTTCTGATATGGCTGCTACTCTTACGATATAATACTTTGCATATGCACACAGAGAGTGGAAGTCAACCCTTAGAAGTTATTTGAGGGTTATCTGGAAGTTTTTAAATGATATTCATAAATGATTGTGGTAAAATTATCTTCCAGGGGAAAAAGTGAATTATAACATTCATTTTCCGGTTATTTCCTGCACTTCCAACCATGACAGTGTAAAATTGTTCAAATAGGATTGGTTTTAAATGTGATCCAGTTTTACTCCACTGGAGATGTGCTGAATTTGAAATATTAGGTAGTAAACACAGGGAAGTACTGAATTAATCTGCCTTGCTAATGCTAAGGCAAAGCTCTGTTGGAAAGGTGTAGAGAAAAGATGAGATTCATTTACCCAAGTAGTATAAGGAGAGCTGCAATGATTCAATTATGTGAAAAAAAGTTTTAATTTCTCCCTTAGTCTACATTCACATTAAATCAACTAAATATTTTATAACATTTAAATGAATATAATTTTCATTATTGAATTTAAGCATGACTTTTTAAAGGATCCTTTGGACATTTGGTTGATTCTTTTTGGGGGGGTGTTGCAAATAATTTGACTCCAATCATTTCATAAGCAGAATTACAAAAGTTTAGATCTGGAAGAAATATTTGAGGCCATCTAAGACATTTGTTCTTCTCTCAAATGAGGTCATTAAAGTCCATGAGAGTTAATTTCACAGGGATTCTTGATTAAATGTTGGCAAAGCTGCAATAATAATTTATATACTATTGTTTCCAGACTTTGAAATTTTATTTTGTTGTTCTAAAATTAAAAAATCCTTAATATGAAACAGCTGCTGGAGATGACAATTTTTTAAATTTTTTTTTTAATTTTATTTTATTTTTAAACTTTACATAATTGTATTAGTTTTGCCAAATATCAAAATGAATCCACCACAGGTATACATGTGTTCGCCATCCTGAACCCTCCTAATTGGAGGAAGATTGCTTTACAATGTTGGGTTGGTTTCTGCCATACAACAATGTGGATCAGTCATAATTATACGTATATTCCCTCCCTCTTGATCCTTCCTCCCCTACCCTTTCCCACTGAAAAGGTTATCACAGAGTTCTAGGCTGGATTCCCTGTGTTCTATAGCAGCTTCCCACTAGTTATCTATTTTACACATCATAGTGTATATCAGAGATGACACATTTTAAACTGCCTTACATACCATAACTCATGGTAATATTCAGTTATTATTACTACAATTTACAGTGTTAATCCTGTGTGGAAAAAAAGATTTAAGTATTAAAGAAAATATAATATTTGGGCATTATTTACAGAATAAAAGTTTAAGCAAAAAACCCAAACTTTCCAACTAGTACAAGGCCAGGTTTGTAATTGTAATTCAGAAATTTAACAAAAGTCCTGCAAAATTGATGGGAGTCTAACTTAAGCAGTGAGCAGAAAAACAAGGAGATGGATATGAAAGATGTTAAGAAATTAGAATTGCAGCACTTAGTCAACCAGGATGGGGAAAGATGAAAATAATTTTTGAAGACAGCAAAATGGCACAATTAAATGTATTAAGTTTAAGATGCTTATCCACATGTCAAGTCTACTTTATGGATTTTAATGTTTGGAGGGTACAATAGAGATATGATTTGAGCTTTTACATAAACTTTGTTGTGATAATTATTTCATGAGTCTATATATAGGGAACCTACACAGTCATGTAAAGAAAAAAGAATAGAGATTTCTGAAGAACACTGACTAGATGGAGACTGAGGAAACAGGGGAGGAGTCTGAGGTTGAAGAAACAAAGAAGAAAATTAAGAAAGGTGGAAAGATACAGATATCTTAATGAAAGAGTTCTCTCCAATTCTCAACAGGCAGAAAAATACAAAGAATGACAGGAAATGAGATATAGTTTCTTATTAGCTCTAAAGTTATGTCAGTTGAGATGATTACTTGGAGTTATTACAGTTTTTATTCCTTATAATCATTTAGGACCTCACTGGTGATTCAGTGGTAAAGAATCCTCCTGCCAAGGCAAGTGACATAGTTCTATCCCTGGGTCAGAAAGATCCCCTGGAGAAGGAAATAGCAACCCACTCTAACGTTCTTACCTTGGAAATCCCATGGACAGATGAATCTGGTGGGATACAGTCCATGGAATCGCAAACAATTGGACACAGCTTAGTGACTCAACAACATAATCTTCTATGACCACTGTTTGGAGATTTAGGAATTTTGAATACAAATCTCTGATTCCTGCTCTAGTAGAAATTTCTCTATATGCTGGATACTTCAAGATAATTATTAGTATGTCAGCTAAGCTTCTGCATGTTATTATCTGAAAAAATGTGTTGAAAAAATTGTAATTTCTTGACAGTACAGTGTTTTAAAGGGCTCAGTGGGTAGATAGAGAATCTACCTGCAATGCAAGAGATGTGGGTTCAAGTCCTGGGTCAGGAAGATACCCTGGAGAAGGAAATGTTAGCAACCCACTCCAGTATTCTTACCTGGGAAATCCCATGGACAGAGGAGTCTGGCAGAGTACAGTCTATGGGTTTGCAAAGAGTTAGACATGACTTAGTGACTAAACCACACACAATGTTTAAAAAAAAAAATTAAAAATTACAATTTTGGCTTTTATTTCAAACTTAAATACAGTGGTGATTCTATAACTAGTTTTATATTAAGTGATTTAGATTTGAGGAAATGTTTTCATTTTCGGAATATGTATTATCTGAAATTATAAACTGCATAAGAAATTATTTCTTTTTTTTAAATTTTATTTTATTTTTTAACTTTACAATATTGTATTGGTTTTGCCATATATCAACATGAATCCGCCACAGGTATACACGTGTTCCCCATCCTGAACCTTCCTCTCTCCTCCCTCCCCGTGCCATCCCTCTGGGTCATCCCAGTGCACCAGCCCCAAGCATCCAGTATCGTGCATGCATCGAACCTGGACTGGCGACTCATTTCACATGATAATATAAGGAGAACTTGTTCATATAGATCATATTTATAATGAATAACATTTTTTGTTTTAAATAATAGTCATTACAATTTTAATAATACCAGTTTCAAATGTGTTAATGCTTCTCAAATGCAAAGCATTTGTAATTGAGGTAAGTACTTGTGTTTGTATATAAGCAGAATAGTATATAAAAGAGCCCCTTTTCTTTTGAAGAGTATCTGCACCAAGTTAAAGTGATTCTCCTAAACTCTGTTGATACCTATCAATGCAATTCAGTAAGTAAGTTAATAATCTAGTTCTTTGAATTAACCTTGACCAAAGCAAATAATCATAATTCATGTTTCACAGTTTAATTACTTATATGTTTCAGCATTTATTAATTTAAATCACAGTATATACATAGTGAGACATTTAACATATATTTTACATCATTTTCACATGTCCCATCCATATAGTGAAATCAATACATAGATTCAATACATTTAATTCCTTGGTAACAATAATAGTTAATTTTCTGTGTCAACTTTCTGGGACACCAACTCTCCAGGTATTTGGTTAAATTCTGGGTAAGTCTATGAGGGTACCTCTGGAAAGGAATAATATTTGTGTCTGTAAACTGAGTAAAGCAGATACCCCTACCCAATGTCTGATTGGCGAAGGCAGGGTGGCCATTCAGACACTGAAGACTTGAACAGAACAATAAGATTAAGTAAGAGAGAATCTATTGTTTTGGCTTGACTGTCTTCCAGCTGGAAATTCTCTGGCCTTCAGACTAGGACTCATATTGGAACTCATACCATCAGCTTGCCTGCTTCTCAAGCCTTCTGATTCAGACTGAAACTATACCATTGGCTCTTCTGGGTCTCCTGCTTGCTGACTGCAGACCTTGGAATGTCTCAGCTTCCATAACTAAGTGAGTCTGTTCCTTCCAATAGATAAATTTATATACTCAGATATATATTAATTATTTATGTATATATTAGTATGTGTATATATGTGTATATGTGTATTCACCTATGTCTGTATCTATGCCTTCAGTTCGGTCACTCAGTCGTGTCCAACTCTTTGCAACCCTGTGGACTGCAGCACGCCAGGCTTCCCTGTCCATTACCAACTCCTGGAGTTTACTCAAACTCAGGTGCATCAAGTTGATGTGCATCAAGTGCATCCAACCATCTCATCCTCTGTAGTCCCCTTCTCCTCCCGCCTTCTATCTTTCCCAACATCCAGGTCTTTTCAAATGAGTCAGTTCTTCACATCAGGTGGACAAAGTATTGGAGTTTAAGCTTCAACATCAGTCCTTCCAGTGAATATTCAGGACCGATTTCCTTTAGGATTGACTGGTTGGATCTCCTTGCAGTCCAAGGGACTCTGAAGAGTCTTCTCCAATACCACAGTTCAAAAGCATCAATTCTTCGGCAGCATTCTCTATAGTGCAGCTCTCACATCTAGACATGTCTATTGGAAAAACCATAGCTTTGACTAGATGGATCTTAGTTGGCAAAATAATGTCTGCTGTTTAATATGCTGTCTAGGTTAGTCATAGCTTTGCTTCCAAGGAGCAAGCATCTTTTAATTTCATGGCTGCAGCCACCATCTGCAATGATTTTGGAGCCCCAAAAAGTCTGTCACTGTTTCCATTGTCTCCCCATCTATTTGCCATGAAGTGATGGGACTGGATGCCATGATTTTTTTGAATGTTGAAAAATTCAGAATGTTTTCTTAATGTTGAATTTTAAGACAGTTTTTTTCCCTCTCCCCTTTCACTTTCATCAGGAGGCTCTTTAGTTCCTCTTCCATTTCTGCCATAAGGGCTGTATCATCTACATATCTGAGGTTACTGATATTTCTCCCAGCAATCTTGATTCCAGCTTGTGCTTCATCCCTGGAATTTTGCATGATGTACTCTATATAGAAGTTAAATAAGCAGGGTGACAATATACAGCCTTGACGTACTCCTTTCCTGATTTGTAACCAGTCTGTTGTTCCGTGTCTAGTTCTAACTGTTGCTTCTTGACCTGCATACAGATTTCTCACGAGACAGGTCAGGTGGTCTGGTATTCCCATCTCTTGAAGAATTTTCCAGAGTTTGTTTTGATCCACACAGTCAAAGGCTTTGGTGTAGTCAATGAAGTGGAAGCAGATGTTTTTCTGGTACTCTCTTGCTTTTTCAATAATCCAACAGATGTTGGCTATTTGATCTCTGGTTCCTCTGCCTTTTCTGAATGCAGCTTGAACACCTCAAAGTTCACAGTTCACATACTGTTGAAGCCTGGCTTGGAGAATTTTGATCATTACTTTCCTAGCATGTGATATGAATGCAATTGTGTGGTAGTCTGAACATTCTTTGGCGTTGCCTTTCTTTGGGATTGGAATGAAATCTGACCTTTTCCAGTCCTGTGGGCCACTGCTGAGTTTTCAAAATTTCCATATGTAATGTCTATGTTATTTCTATGTCCATCTTTGTCTGTATCTATACTTATGTCTCAGAGAAGGCAATGGCACCCCACTCCAGCACTCCTGCCTGGAAAATCCCATGGACAGAGGAGCCTGGTAGGCTGCAGTCCATGGGGTCATCGCTAAGAGTCGGACACGACTGAGCGACTTCACTTTCACTTTTCACTTTCATGCGTTGGAGAAGGAAATGGCAACCTACTCCAGTATTCTTGCCTGGAGAATCCCAGTCATGGGGGAGCCTGGTGGGCTGCCGTCTATGGGGTCGCACAGAGTTGGACATGACTGAAGTGACTTAGCAGCATACTTGTGTCTATGTCTGTCCATGTCTTTTATCTATGTCTGTCTATATCTCTGTCTATATCTAGACAAATATCTATGTCTATATCTATCGATATTCTACTGATTCTGCTACTCTCGAGAATTCAATTATGTATTTTGGTACTGAAGTATTTTAGAAGAAAATAATTTAATTTTGAGGACAAGTTTTCTGAATTAGTTTTATAGTTTCTAAAATAGACTCTATAATCTGATTATATTTAAAGGTGTTAAAAACTCTGTCTTCAATGATAGTGGTTTCATGAGTATTTGCAAATATCAAAACTCTCTAAATTGCATACATTAAATATTGTAGTTTATTGTACAGCAGTTCCACATTGGTAATGCTATTAACGTTACTTTCACAGTGAGGCCTTCTTATGCCATGTATAATATGTAATTACCTTCTTGACTTTTCTAGTCCCTCTTTCTTTCTTTTGCTTATTTCTTATTACCTTTATATTTATCACCATCTAAAAATATCTACTTTGTTATTTCAATTTGCTTACAAGTAGGCATATATTTTTATTTGTTTTAAACACTGCTTATTTCTACTGACTAGAAAATTCCTCTCCTAGATAAATGCAAACTAAATATTCTTTTAATAAATAAATGGTTGAATGGGAGAATATGAGAAGTTGATGATATTAATAATATGCCTCAGTGCAGTCAGTGGATGGTTGGAGTAGTGTTACTAGAAGAATTGCCAATGAAAACTAAAAGAAAGTGCCTCAAAAACATGTGCTTGCATTGAATTATTGGAGACATTATATTTACTAGCAGAGGTGTGTCTAAATTTGAACCACTCGGTCAACTTTCTAGGTAAGCTAGGGGAAGCAGTATTTGAGGATGAAAGATGGAAGGATGGATGACAAAAAGGCATGAACAGATATTTGGGAGTATAGAATGTCTTAATTGTTTTGACTGTGATAGTGGTTTCATGTGTATCTGCAAATATTGAAACTCACTTAAATTGCATACATTAAATATATGCAGTTTTTTTGTTCAACAGTTACACATTATTAAAGCTGTTAAAGTTATTTTCACAGTGAAAGGTAAATAAGAAAGTAAGACACCAGAGTTTTAAATATATTTATTGCTATTGATGTCAAATTTAAGGTTTATTTAGTTGGAGAGAATTATAGTATGCCAAGAGCCAATAACTTTAAAAGAACAAAGTAAACTCTGTGATGACAGATTCCTGCAATAATTAGGTAATTGGTGGGTAAAGTGATATCATGAGATTCAAAGTGTCCTGTTTTTAGGAAGAAGAAACATCTACAAACAAAATTTAGCTGTTAGAAACAACCTACTCACATTTTAGACAGTGAGAAAAGAACTAGTCACATCCTGAGAAAGTTGCAGGGGAAACAGTATTCTAAAGAAACAAGCCAGAACACAGTTAAAGGCAGAAAGTCAAGGGATCATTCTAAAAAGAGGTTAAAAATATAGGAGATTTGGCTGATGACTGACTGTGAAGAGTATATAGAGTTCTGCTCAGATATAAGGAAACTGAAAGGGCAACGTGATCTAACAGATACTATAACCCCATCTAAGCCACCACTGTCGGAGTAGCCTGTCCAACAGGAGCTGTGGCCTTCGGTAGAGGAATGAGGGCAAATATCATCCCTCAAGGTCATAGCCAGAGGATTGTATCTCCCAGCCTCTTCTTTTCACACACTCTGATTTTCAGATGGTGGCTCCTAATGACAAGATTGAAACAGAAACAGAACAAAATATCCTGGTTTCTGAACTACATAAAAGTCAGCCTCCTGAGACAGATAACAGTACTGAAAGGTAGAGAGTGAATTTGGAGGAGCAAGTGGTATCTTTCTAGCCCAGAACCTTTCTGTGTCCCTCAGTCATATGACTTAAACTTTAAAAGATATTCATTATTCCCAAATTATTTTATAAATCAATAGAGTTTACCTTAAAATTATATGTGTATTTTGTTTTGAATAACACAATGCATTTATGCAAAAACTTTTTTAGGAAAGGATTGTTTCCTGACTTGGGAAAATAGGAGCAAACACTATTTGCCTTATTAACTACATTCTATGAAGTTACAGCAACAAAAATATTTTAGGACCATTTAAGAACATACAGTAGATGCCACAATGTTAGAATAGAGAAGTCAGAGATAGACCATGTGTATGTGAAAACTTGATTATGATAAATTTGGATTGTCCGATAAATGAGGAGGAAAGGAATGTGTTTTACTCAGTGCTTAAAAAATTGCTCACCCAATGTAGAAAAATTAATGTTAACTCTGATAAGCGTTCAGCTTCTGCTTATGTTGCAGAAAGCTTGAAAATGGTGTTGCCCTCATATTTACAAAGTGAAAAGCCAGACAATGCACAAAGCATAACTTCGTAAATGCGTCAGAAAGCTGAGAGTACTGGACAACTAACTAACCTGAAACTTAGGGGATGACCGGTGACTACAAAGGAGACATGGTATGAATATTGCCTGGGGCAGATACTGAAAATCCAGACAACATGAAAGTCGTTAAATAGAATCCAGCTAAAATTTGTAGTAAATTGTTAAAAACCAAGTGTAGACTACAATGACAGTATAGAAGTCGGGAAGTCACAGACACAGAGAGAATTTATACTTATTTTGGGTTTCTACACCACAAACTTTAGCTTATTTAAGACTAGAAGTTGAATAGGAGTCTGAGAACGTCTCCATTATGGTTACTCCCAGGAAAGCAAACAGCAGCTGTAAAAGGCAGGACCCATTTGGGCTATCCAGTATTCCCAATGGGAAAAAAGCCTTAAGCTGTGTGTGGAAGGGCGGCAAACTTACTGCTTGCTTATAGGACACAGGTGAAGACCCAGTGAAATGTGGATAGGTTCTAGGCTCAGTACATTAGAGATCTCCTTTAGCAGGGAGAAAGAGTAGTCACTTAGAAAGCCCCATCCTAGATTTCGGAGCCAGAGTGCCAAGAAAAGGCTGACCGTGAAACATGGAAACAGAGAGTGCATCCTCTCTTTACACTCCATACCAACTCCAGTCTAATAAGTGTAAAGTAACAAGTACCAGCAGTGTATTGTTGGGGAAGTTAAAGAAGACCAGAAATGTTCTCTGAAGAGGAATTACGAAGATAAGACCTGAAACTGAGGGGAGAGAAAACACTAAGAACAATTTACTGCAAGCCAGCCCCTATACATGTTACAAGGGAACTCGAGAAACATTTAAAGCCTGTGGTGCTCTGAGGGTTGTAAGAGCAATAACAAAATCTAAATGGTGCTCAAATCCTAATTTAATTGACTAAACCCTCAGACTGACAATATTTATAAATAGGAATAAAGCCAAATGGGGTATGACAACACAGAAATTTGGAATTCTCCAGGAAAGATTACTGGAGTGGTTAGCCATTTCCTTCTCCAGGGAATCTTTCTGACCCAGGGATTGGACCTGGGTCTTCTGCATTGCAGTAAGATTCTTTAACATCTGAGCCATCAGGGAAGCCCATTTTTTAAAATGCCTACTGGTAGGCATATTGATTGGAGAAGGCAATGGCACCCCACTCCAGTACTCTTGCCTGGAAAATCCCATGGATGGAGGAGCCTGGTGGGCTACAGTCCATCGGGTCGCTAAGAGTCGGACACGACTGAGCGACTTCACTTTCACTCTTCGCTTTCATGCATTGGAGAAGGAAATGGCAACCCAGTCCAGTGTTCTAGCCTTGAGAATCCCGGGGACAGGGAAGCCTGGTTGGGCTGCTGTCTATGGGATTGCACAGAGTTGGACACGACTGAAGCGACTTAGCAGCAGCAGCAGCAGCAGCAGCAGCAGGCATATTGATGTTTGCATTTATCGCAACGCTATGTTCTTCCTCTGAGAAAAAGTCTCACCAAGTTGCATAAAAAGGATGTTCACGAATTGTTTTATAGTAACATGGAGTTGATAAAGACTGTTTTCTATCATTAGGGAAACTAACAAGGAAAGTGGATTCCTTTTGCCTTATAAACAATATGTTCTTGTTTGTTCAAAGCAAAATATTACATAATGTGCCTATAAAGATCGGTGTTCAACTCTTAAAGGTATGGGGCTGAGAGATAAAGAAAAAGACATCCATAGCACAGTGTCACTTTTAAATAAGAATACATGCACAAAAACTAATTCAGTGCAAAAAATAAATATTTAACAAGGATATGTCAGTAAAAGGATACTCACTAAAGACTTTAGAATAGATTAACACATATAAGTATGACATAGAAAGAATAACGTGAATAAACATAAATATACAAGTAAAATAAGATTCAGCCTTTATGAAGACTGATGTCAATTCATTGCTATGAATACAGAAAAAAAAAATTGAATCTTTCACCTTGAGTGAAACAGTCAAATCAAATAAAACCTGCAGTGGCACTAAATGTATTGGGTTTTCTAGTTCAATTACAGAAAAATATTTAGAAGCACTTAGGTCACTGTGTATGAGGGGGCGGAAGAGGGGAGTGAAAACAAGAGAGCTATCATTCATCTACTCTTTTCCCCCAGTTTAATTAATCTAATTTCATTTATTTAGCTCAAAGGCATGATGCAAATTCAACTTAACAGGATTTATGTTGAAAAATAAGAAATAATTAGACAACATAAATAGTGTTTTCAATTTTTTTTCCTGACTCTAGTCTTTGGGGTCACACAGAGTCAGACACGACTGAAGTGATTTAGCAGCAGCAGCAGCAGAAACCCTGAAGAGTGAATCACAATCTTGCTCTCACGACAAAAGCAGTAAAGTGACGAATCTGATGAGTTGTACAATAAAAATAAAAGTTTTAATAGTATAAATGAAATTCATAAAATGAAATTCATATCTCCCTTTGGAGATAATTCATGGAAAGTTTCATAGACTGTTCCAGCTTGCTTTTAGGCTTATTTGTACAAAATAGTAACATTTGGAATTGGCAGTCCTAGATAATAGACTCAATTTTTATTCACAAGTCAGATGGCAGAAAAATGTTGTTTCCCAAATAAAAAGCAGCACTTAGTATAATTACCCAGATATCAGCCCTAAGGGAAAACATGGATCATGAATGTCTGGACATGCCAAAGTTCCAGAATATTTATCTTGAAGTTTTGTAGAAAAACATTCTTTCAATCCAATTTTTATACCATCATCCAACTTTTTATCATCATGTAAGACTGAACCTCTTTCATTGTTTACCCAATAGCTACTTGTAATCATTTAAATTAATTAAAAGTAAACAAAACTTAATAGTCAGTTCCCCATTACACTAGAAGCATTTCAAATGCTCAGTAGTTACTTGTGCCTAGGGGCAGTGCAACTGCCGCTGACAGTGCAACTTTAGGGCATTTCTATCATAACCGAAGTGGTGTTGGTATAAAGAATATACAGCATTACACTTCATATTGCTATTGGTTGCTAAAATAAGATAGAATAAACTTCTTACTTCAAAAGACATCTATCATACTAATAATATAAAGATGTATTCTTAGAACCTATGGTCTCTAAATTTTAGTGCCAGTGCCAGAGCTATACAAAACAAAGGTGGGTTACATAGATGTAAATAGTACATAAAATTCAGTGAAAACTGATCAAAGGAAGATGAAATGTACAAAGAAGCTTGTCTTATGACATAAAAATATGTAAGTCATTTTGTTTCATGACATAAAGTATGTGTACAAATGGTCTCTAGCTGTCTAGCTTTATGTATTCCAACCAAAATCTTCAAATATGTATCCTAAAAAGAGACAGTATACAAATCTGTTTAACACCAAAAACAGATAAAACTTTTTATAACAGAACATTTTTAAAACAAATTTCACTTTGAAAGTACCATTGTTAAAGACTTTTCACAGCTTGATGAAACTTTTTAACATTATTAATTCTCTAATGTATTTCCCAGTGAGTTGGTATCAGTAATGTATTGGCAACAATACCACATAAAATAAGAAAAAGAAATAATACAAGATGAAACTAGCCTGACAAGGGAAGAACGTAATGACTCCTAATTAGTAGGACACACATGATGATATCTCAATTAAAATAAAAACACTCTACTAAAGATAAAAAATAATTTCTATTCTAGAATGCTCAGATGAAATATTAATAAATCAAATTATTTAAAAAAAATCCAAACTCTTCCCTAAGAGATCAATTATCATTGTCTTTCAGCCTTCTAAAACATTAAATATTCTATGACATATTTTTGTGTTTGGTACTTTTCTCAGATATAACAGGTTACTGTAAAGGTGTGCACTTGACTCTGGCTGGATTTTGACATGGAATACAGCATAAGAGAGGAGGTTGGAGAGTTTTCCTAAAGATATTTTTTGACCAAGGGAGAAGTGTATCTAAATTAACCATGATAATTATAATTTTAAAATTACTAGAGATATAAGCATCCAATCATATTTCAGGGTGATTGACTTAGTCCAGAGGTAAATTCTGTTTTGTCCAGATCCAGACAACTGTCTGACAAGTGAAATTAAATAAAAAGATATGGTCAGCTCAACCATACTCTCTCTGATACTAAGAAAAGAGATTCACAATGAGCTGACTACTAACCAATCATATTCAATTTATAAGTATAATCCTTAAATATCTATTTTAGTTACACAATATAAGAAGTTATTATATGAATATTGAATGGAAAATCTATAAGAATCAGAAGAGAAACAAAGGAGATAAGTTTTAAGTGCAGAGATAGGCATTAAAGAGAGTATATATACTGTATGTATCTGCATTCTGACATTGTAAAAGAGAGCGATTATGCAGTGCAAAATTTGTGGGAGTGTGTATATAGCATTTCCCTTTTAGTTTTCTTCTCTTCCCCTTCCTTTCCCTAGTACCCATAGTCAAATCTCTTCATTACAAGTAGAAAATTATCTCATAAAGAAGAGCAAGTAAGTAGAAATTCATCATAAATGAATAAATATATTGATTAAACACTTGCATAAAGTACTATCAAGTCAAAATATATAAATGGGGACTGGTTTCCTATTGCTGAAGAAGATAATTTAAATTCTTGGAATCAGATATACCCTTAAGGAGTCTGGATAATTCCCAGCTTCTCTGCAGTAGATTTTATTCCACTGAATATTTCACAAATTTGTATTTTTAAGGATAAAATAAAATTTGAAATTCCTATGTGTATTACCCTACTCAGTATTACATAATGAATAATAACATATCAAGGACTTTTTAAAGACTTACAGTGCTTACAGTAAAACATTTTAAAATATGTTTACCAGTATTTTGATTTATAACATTTATGAAGAACACATATTGGAAAACACTTTGTTTGCTTAAATGATTTGATTTTAAAATGAGAATTTTGAGTTGCAAAGGATAGGATCATTGAATTCTCCAACACACAATAAAATCTGTTAACAAGGAAGTTTTAAGAAAAAATACCACTGTAGCAGAGCTGTGTCTCTGAAAAGGGACAATTTCTCTGAAAGGGGAAATTGCATATATACACAAAGTTTGTAAGGCTTTGGAGTCTGAGCTCAAGTTGTTTACCTTGGGTCTTTCAAGGTAAAACCATATTGAAATTAAGCAGTTATGATATGACAGTTTAGAATTAGAAGGCTAAGGATTTTGATGTAAATGGAAAAGTATTTTTGTTTTATACATGAACTGTTTGCCTTGATGACTAGAATATTGATCTTTATGGATTTCCTCAATCACACATTGAAATTATTTATAGTCTCAGTTTCAATTCTCTGTGGTAGAATTTTCCTGAAACAGGTAAGTAATATTGACTTAAGTAGTCCAGAGTTGTATTTAAGTCATATTGACAGGTATAATCTTGATTCTCAATCACCTATCATCATCATTCTTCACTGAGTTCTAAGATAGATAGATCATTATGAACTAGCTGCTGCTGCTGCTCCTGCTAAGTCTCTTCAGTCGTGTCTGACTCTTTGTGACCACATGGACAGCAGCCCACCAGAGTGAAAAGAGAAAGTGAAGTCGCTCAGTCATGTCCGACTCCTAGCGACCCCATGGACTGCAGCCTACCAGGCTCCTCCATCCAAGGGATTTTCCAGGAAAGAGTAATGGAGTGGGTTGCCATTGCCTCTCTCAACTAGAGAAGTGACCATTTCAGATCTCCCCCACTCTTTGATATACCAGATCTTTGGTGGCAGTTATGTGATCTTTTAAATGAAGATCATTATTTACTTATTTGTTTATATTGAAGTATAGATGATGTTAGAGATAATTTAGTCAAAATTAGAGATACCAAGGGAACATTTCATGCAAAGATGGGCTCGATAAAGGACAGAAATGGTATGGGCCTAACAGAAGCAGAAGATATTAAGAAGAGGTGGCAAGAATTCATAGAAGTGTACAAAAAAGATCTTCACGACCCAGATAATCATGATGGTGTGATCACTCATCTAGAGCCAGATATCCTGGAATGTGAAGTCAAGTGGGCCTTAGAAAGCATCACTACAAACAAAGCTAGTGGAGGTGATGGAATTCCAGTTGAGCTATTTCAAATCCTGAAAGATGATGCTGTGAAAGTGTTGCACTCAATATGCCA
>NW_011495072.1:15459662-15460834 GCF_000754665.1 Bison bison bison | reverse complement strand
AAGATTGAGGGCAGGAGGAGAAGGGGACGACAGAGGATGAGATGGTTAGATGGCATCACCGACTCAATGAATACGAGTTTGGGTAAACTCTGGGAGTTGGTGATGGACAGGGAGGCCTGGCATGCTGCAGTTCATGGGGTCACAAAGAGTTGGACACAATGAGTGACTGAACTGGATTCTAACTTGTGTGATGTGGTACCTCGATGTAATTTTGTTTTGCATATGTCTAATAATTAGCAATATTGAGCATCTTTTCATGTGTCTGTTGGCTGTCTAAAAGTGAGAACTGCTTACTGAGTCATTTGATGAAGTGTCTGAAAAATAAAAGTTAAGATTCTAAAATCAAATATTTGAACACTGCAACAAAGAAAGTGACTATTTATGCTCAAAGTTTGTAGATCTCTTCTAAAACAGAAATCAAGAATGTCCAAACTAAACCAAGAGAAGAAATCCTTTCTTCAATTTGCAGTCCTCACAGAACTAGATATGGAGATATTAGGTGAATCACTTAATTGCTTAATTCCTTCCTTTTTTCTGAATCTTGTTAGTAATACTAAGATCTGAGAGAGTTCGGTGGGTGTTTACATGCACTATTCTCGTTAAATGATAGATAACCTTTTGCAAAGACAATATCATTTTTACTTATGCTCTCCCTTATTTCTGGCCATTATTGTTAACTATTAGAGTGAGAACTTAAAGCACTTCAGTGACGTTTTCTAGCACCAGTAAATATATGAAATATTGCATGTAAGATTTTTCACTTTTCTCATGATTCTTTCATAGTGTTATATGAGGAGATTTAAGTATAGGAAAAAAAAAAGTCATATAGAGTTTCTTAGGAATCTCAACTAGAATCTAATTTTTATGCTTGATTTAAGTTTTCTAGCAAATATCTCTCAATCTCTTAACATCTCTCTCTTTTGCTTGATAAAAAGAAAAATACTGAACCTAAATGAACTAGAATTGACATCACAACATTAGTTCAGTTCAGTTGCTCAGTTGTGTCCAACTCTTCAGACTCTATGGACTGCAGCATGCCAGGCCTCCCTGTCCATCACCAACTCCTGGAGTTTGCTCAAACTCATGTCCATTGAGTTGGTGATGCCATCTAACAGTCTCATCTTCTGCCGTCCCCTTCTCCTTCTGCCTTCAATCTTTCCCAGCACAAGGGT
>NW_011495072.1:15458196-15459562 GCF_000754665.1 Bison bison bison | reverse complement strand
CCTAACAGAAGCAGAAGATATTAAGAAGAGGTGGCAAGAATTCATAGAACTGTACAAAAAAGATCTTCACGACCCAGATAATCATGATGGTGTGATCACTCATCTAGAGCCAGATATCCTGGAATGTGAAGTCAAGTGGGCCTTAGAAAGCATCACTACAAACAAAGCTAGTGGAGGTGATGGAATTCCAGTTGAGCTATTTCAAATCCTGAAAGATGATGCTGTGAAAGTGTTGCACTCAATATGCCAGCAAATTTGGAAGACTCAGCACTGGCCACAGGACTGGAAAAGGTCAGTTTGCATCCCAATCCCAAAGAAAAGCAATGCCAAAGAATGCTCAAACTACTGCACAATTGCACTCATCTCACACACTAGTAAAGTAATACTCAAAATTCTCCAAGCTAGGCTTCAGCAATATGTGAACCATGAACTTCCAGATGTTCAAGCTGGTTTTAGAAAAGGCAGAGGAACCAGAGACCAAATTGCCAACATCTGCTGGATCATGGAAAAATCAAGAGAGTTCCAGAAAAACATCTATTCCTGCTTTATTGACTATGTCAAAGCCTTTATTGTTTAGATCACAATAAACTGTGGAAAATTCTGAAGGAGATGGGAATACCAGACCACCTGATCTGCCTCTTGAGAAATTTGTATGCAGGTCAGGAAGCAACAGTTAGAAGTGGACATGGGAACGACAGACTGGTTCCAAATAGGAAAAGGAGTACGTCAAGGCTGTATATTGTCACCCGGCTTATTTAACTTACATGCAGAGTACATTATGAAAAACGCTGGACTGGAAGAAGCACAAGCTGGAATCAAGATTTCCCAGAGAAATATCACTAACCTCAGATATGCAGATGACACCACCCTTATGGCAGAAAGTGAAGAGGAACTAAAAAGCCTCCTGATGAAGGTGAAAGAGGAGAGTGAAAAAGTTGGCTTAAAGCTCAACATTCAGAAAACGAAGATCATGGCCATCAGGTCCCATCACTTCATGGCAAATAGATGGGGAAACAGTGGCTGACTATTTTTGGGGGCTCTAAAATCACTGCAGATGATGATTGCAGCCATGAAATTAAAAGATACTTACTCCTTGCAAGGAAAGTTATGACCAACCTAGACAGCATATTAAAAAGCCGAGACATTACTTTGTCAACAGTGGTCCCTCTAGTCAATTCTATGGTTTTTCCGGTACTCATGTATAGATGTGAGAGTTGGACTATAAAGAAAGCTGAGCACAGAATTGATGTTTTTGAACTGTGGTTTTGGAAAAGATTCTTGAGAGTCCCTTGCAGTACAAGGAGATCCAACCAATCCATCCTAAAGGAAATCAGTCCTGGGTGTTCATCGGAAGGACTGATGTTGA
>NW_011495072.1:15454769-15458096 GCF_000754665.1 Bison bison bison | reverse complement strand
CATGAACTGCAGCATGCCAGGCCTCCCTGTCCATCACCAACTCCTGGAGTTTGCTCAAACTCATGTCCATTGAGTTGGTGATGCCATCTAACAGTCTCATCTTCTGCCGTCCCCTTCTCCTTCTGCCTTCAATCTTTCCCAGCACAAGGGTTTTTTCAAATGAATCAGTTCTTTGCATCACATGGCTGAAGTATTGAAGTTTCACCTTAAACATCAGTACTTCCAATGAATAGTCAGGACTGATTTGCATTAGGATGGAATGGTTGTATCTCCTTGTAGTCCAAGAGCCTCTCAAGAGTCTCGCCAACACCACAGTTCAAAAGCATCGATTCTTTGGCACTCAGCTATATGTATAGTCCAACTCTCACATCCATACATGACTACTGGAAAAACCATAACTTTGACTAGATAGACTTTGTTGGCAAAGTAATGTCCCTGCCTTCTAATATGCTGTCTAGGTTGGTCATAGCTTTTCTTCCAAGGAGCAAGCGTGTTTTAATTTCATGGCTGAGTTACCATCTGCAGTGATTTTAGAGCCCCCCAAAATAAAGTCAGCCACTGTTTCCACTGTTTCCCCATCTATTTGCCATGATCTTAGTTTTCTGAATGTTGAATATTAAGCCAATTTTTTTACTCTCCTCTTTCACGGTGAGTCAAGAGGCTCCTTAGTTCTTCTCTTTCTGCCATAAGGGTGGTGTCATCTGCATATCTGAGGTTATTGATATTTCTCCCGGCATCTTGATTCCAGCTTGTGCTTCTTCCAGCCCAGCGTTTCTCATGATGTACTCTGCATGTAACTTAAATAAGCACAGTGACAATATACTGTTTCCTATTTGGAACCAGTCTGTTGTTCCATGTCCAGTTCTGTTGCTTTCTGACCTGCATACAGATTTCTCAGGAGGCAGGTTATGTGGTCTGGTATTCCCATATGTTTCAGAATTTTCCAGCATTTGTTGTGGTCTGCACAGTCAAAGGCTCTGGCACAGTCAATGAAGCAGAAGTATATGTTTTTCTGGAACTCTCTTGCTTTTCCAATGATCCAGCGGATGTTTGCAATTTGATCTCTGGTTCCTTTGCCTTTTCTAAAACCAGCTTGGACATCTTGAGGTTTACGGTTCACGTACTGTTGAATCCTAACTTGGAGAATTATTTTCATTACTTTACTAGCATGTGAGATGAGTGCAGTTGTGCAGTATTTGAATATTCTTTGACATTACTTTTCTTTGGGATTGGAATGAAAACTGACTTTTTCCAGTCCGGTGTCCACTGCTGAGTTTTCCAAATGTGTTAACATATAGGGTGCAGCACTTTCTCGGCCTCATGTTTTAGGATTTCAAATAGCTCAACTGGAATTCCATCACTGCCACTAGCTTTGTTCATAGTGATGCTTCCTAAGGCCCACTTGACTTTACATTCCAGGATCTCTGGCTCTAGGTGAATGATCATACCATCATAATTTCTGGGTCATGAAGATCCTTTCTGTATTGTTCTTCTGTGTATTCTTGGCACCTCTTCTTAATATCTTCTGTTTCTGTTATGTCCATACCATTTTCTGTCCTTTATTATGCCTATCTTTGCATGAAATGTTCCCTTGGTATCTCTTATTTTCTTGAAAATATCTCTAGTTTTTCCCATTCTACTGTTTTCCTCTGTTTCTTTGCATTGATCAATGAGGAAGGCTTTCTTATCTCTCCTTGTTATTCTTTGGAACTCTGCATTCAAATAGGTATATCTTTCCTTTTCTCCTTTGCATTTCACTTCTCTTCTATTCACAGCTATATGTGAGGCCTGCTCAGACAACCATTTGGCCTTTTTGCATTTCTTTTTCTTCAGGATGGTCTTGATCCCTTCCTCCTGTACAGTGTCATGAACCTTGTCCATAGTTCTTCAGGCACTTTGTCTATCAGATCTAATTCCCTGAATCTATTTGTCACTTGCACTGTTTAGTCATAAGGGATTTGCTTTAGGTTGAACCTGAATGGTGTAGTGGTTTTCCCTACTTTCTTCAATTTAAGTCTGAATTTGGCAATAAGGAGTTCATGTTCTGAGCCACAGTCAGCTCCTGGTCTTGTTTTTGCTGACTGTATAGAACTTCTTCATCTTTGGCTGCAAAGAATATAATCAGTCTGATTTTGGTATTGACATCTGGTGATGTCCATGTGTAGAGTCTTCTCTTGTGTTGTTGGAAGAGGGTGTTTGGTTTGACCAGTGTATTCTCTTGGCTAAACTCTATTAGCCTTTGCCCTTCTTCATTCTGTACTCCAAGGCCAAATTTGCCTGTTACTCCAGGTACTTCTTGAATTCCTAGTTTTGCATTCCATGCCCCTATAATGAAAAGGACATTTTTTGGGTGTTAGTTTTAGAAGGTCTTCACAGAACTGTTCAGCTTCTTCAGCATTACTGCTCAGTGCATACACTTGGATTACTGTGATATTGAATGGTTTGACTTGGAAATGAATAGAGATCATTCTGTCATTTTTGAGATTGCATCCAAGTGCTGTATTTTGGTCTCTTTTGTTTACTGTGATGGCTACTCAATTTCTTCTAAGGGATTCGTGCCCACAGTAGTAAATATAATGGTCATCTGAGTTAAATTCACCCATTCCAGTCCATTTTAGTTCACTGATTCCTAAAATGTCGATGTTCACTCTTGCCATCTCCTGTCTGACCACTTCCAATTTGCCTTGATTCATGGACCTAACATTCCAGCTTCCTATGCAATATTGTTCTTTACAGCATCGAATTTTACTTCAATCACTAGTCACATCCACAACTGGGTGTTATTTTTGCTTTGGCTCTGTCTCTTCATTGTTTCTGGAATTATTTCTCCAGGTTTCCACTGATCTCCAGTAGCATATTGGGCATTTGGGGAGTTCATCTTTCACTGTCCTATCTTCTTGCCTTTTCATACTGTTCATGGGGTTCTCAAGGCAAAAATTGCCATTCCCTTCTCCAGTGAACCACATTTTGTCAGAACTGTCCACCATGACCTGTCTTTCTTGGGTGGCTCTACATAGCAATGGCTATTTTTTCAGACCAGTAGCAGTTTACCAAATAATTGGTACATACTTAATTTGAATTTAGTACCAAATATTTTTTTGTGTGTGCCAAAAACCTAATACTAACTGTTGAAGACTATGCACAAAAAACTATTTTAGGAATCAGCGAACAAAATTGGACTGGAATGAGCCTAATTAGGTACACAGAATATAAAAAGGGGAAATAATCAACTAGATGAAGGATACGATCTGAAGATAAGACGCTTCTGTGTAAGATTGTTATTAAATATATGTCATCATTCTATTTCCTTTCTAAGCCTTGCCTTAA
>NW_011495072.1:15450288-15454669 GCF_000754665.1 Bison bison bison | reverse complement strand
CCCAGTGCACCAGCCCCAAGCATCCAGTATCATGCATCGAACCTGGACTGGCAACTCGTTTCATAGATGATATTCTACATGTTTCAATGCCATTCTCCCAAATCTCCCCACCCTCTCCCTCTCCCACAGAGTCCATAAGACTGATCTATACATCAGTGTCTCTTTTGCTGTCTCGTACACAGAGTTATTGTTACCATCTTTCTAAATTCCATATATATGTGTTAGTATACTGTATTGGTGTTTTTCTTCCTGGCTTACTTCACTCTGTATAATAGGCTCCAGTTTCATTTTTTAAAGAATTGATTCTAGAAATAATTGATTGTAACTTAGAAAAATATGTTCAAATGAATACCCTATGAAATAATCTTTAATCAAATCATTAAAAAATTCTATAAGTCTATACTTAGACTCTTACCAAGTGTTGACTCAATACATAAAAGATAATTTTAAGTTAGAAACTTTGTAAATATGTGGTTAAAATTCTTTAAAAATTGCTAACAGCAAAGGTTAAAATGGAAATATAAAAGAATAAGAATATGCCAATTAAAGCATGAAGCTTGTGATTAACATTTCATAGATTTTGTTTGGTAGATCTTATATGGATCTGTCCATGTAATGCAATTGTTTTCTTGATAAAAAGGTCTTGTCAAGCCTGTCACTTTCTGTGCGAGTTACTGTTATTGTCTCAGTTCAGATTTGCTTTTAATTTCCTCCTTTGTGATGTAGGATTTGGGTCCTTTAAATATTTTTCATTTGTCAGCTGGCATAATGTTAAGCATTGTCAATAAAGGTTATTATAGGGATATAGCAAGAAGGTTTTCCTTCCTGTTTCCAATCACTCTGTTTGACTGGCTTCTGCAACACCCACATTTCTTACCATCCAACTCCTGCTGTGTGCATGGCTTCTCCAATATCCAGCACTTTCAGTGCATGGTACCCTGCAGTACCTAAAGACAGACAGCTTCCCCCAGGACCACCTGCTTTCAAGGCAGTTTTGTAGTGGAGTACCTCTAGCTTTCTCTAGGTACTATGTGGATTTACAGCACTCTACAGAGAATTGATTTCTAGGAAGTTCAGTTATCAACATCACAGCAGTATCTTTGCCCCTTAGAGAACTACCACCTATCCTCCACCAATAATTTCTGATTCTGAGCTTTGTTATATATTTTATATCGTTATTTTTACTTTATCAGCCAATTCCATATTCCTCCAATCCTCTGTAATGGTGAATAATTCTTTTTACTGAGCTTTTCCTGTTCAAATTACTTTGTAGTTTCTTTATCCTGGCTAAACTCTGACTGATATACAAGCTAAAATTATTTATTTATGGAGGATTATTAAGACTCTTAGTTTTACATTTCCTGATATAATGATAGCCCATGTCTTATATCTTTTTAGCTAGGACACATTTAGCCATGGATCAATACTCTGAAGATTGAGTGCAGCTTTAGTGTTCAAAAGTATTTAATAGAGTTGTTTTCCAACATGATTCTCAGACATGTTCCTCTTCTGGTATATTTTCCAGGAGATGAATTCTTTAGTCTTAGTCCATTTAGAGGCTATTTTAAGAATATAAGGAAAGAAAGTTTGTACCTGTAGATGATAAGACTAGATATATATGAATGAATATTTTGCATAATTTGTGATACCTTCTTTAGGTGACTTAGGATTTGAAATCAAGAGTGAAATATCCAAGCCCGTAAGTGACCTGCACTAAACTTGGTTAAAGTCACGAGTTCTTGATAGTGTGGGCTTCCCGTACATGAAGGGCAGAGGCAAAACTCTTGTCTAAGGAAGCCGAAATGTCAGCTAACTTTGCTAATATAGATTTAAAATGTCATTGGCCCCCTTTTCTTTTCCTAAGTATTAAGAATGATAGAGACAACAATGTCTCTTAGTGAGTAATCAGACTTTCAAATTTCCCTACTAAAATTCCCTATAAAATTAATGTCTCTGTCTTTGAAGATGTAGGTTGGAACTACCCAGCCACACACAAAATCAAGCCAGATTTTTGCTTCAGTTAGAGCCATAGCTCTTTGAAAAAGAAAAGTGTCATGTTCCTAAAGATAGGCAGGAAGAAAAGCACATTTTTCAAAACCCATGGCAAGTAATTAGTGGTATGAAGTCTATTCAGAGATGTTCAAGGGATACTGGAGTGTGCATTTTTTTCCAGGTTCTGTCTTTACACTTCTCCCAGTATGATCATTGTGACAGATTAGACATATACCGAGACATGTGTTCACTATTATTGACCATGCATAGTGGCAACGTTTTGAAAGTTTCTATTAAAGATCTCTGTCCCACTATGAAGCTTATGGTATATTCTGCTTAGTATATCTCATATAAGTTTTAAGTTATGACCTACCAAAAAACCAGATTAAGTCTGGATTTTCTAAAGGGAAGGGAGTTATATTAAACTTTATTTGGTCATATTTCATCAACAACAGAGATGATAAACAGTCATGGATTTACCTTTCTTTTGGAGAAAGGAATGATAGCAGGATATGGTTTATACAAATAAATAGACATGTTTGAGGGAAAATTAACACTTATTAATAAATATTTTTTATTTTCAGTAACAAGTACTGACAGTATGAAAGACCATCAGGTTCAGATTTTAAAATCAAATATGGAGAAGACTTCACTAGTTTAGTTGCTGCTACAATTTCTCTTTGAAAATAGGGGTAGGTCTCTGTCACGAGGTTTGTAGAACACTCTAATAAGAAATTGATTTTTGTTATTCACATGAGTTTGATTCTGAATTCTAAGAACTTGCCAATAGTCTTTATGTACAGAATAGATTTATAGATTCACAGTAATTAAAAAGGCACAGAGTATTGGAGCTCTTAAAGATTGTATTTAAATTACAAGTTTTTTCAGGGAAGTTTCAGTCATAAGGTAATATAAAAGTAGAGAGAGAAAAAGACACAAATGAACTTATAAAACAGAAATAGACTCACAGACATTGAAACGAATTTATGGTTACAAAAGGGGAAAGGGGTGGGGGAGAGATAAGTTAGGATTAGCAGACACAAATTACTGTATATAATATAGATAAATAACAAGGTTCTACTGTATAGCACAAAGAAATACATTCAATATTCTATAATAAACCATAATGGAAAAAATATGAAAAATAGTAAGTATATATATGTGTATATATATATATATATTTTACAAGTGTGTGTGTGTGCGTGTGTGTGTGTGTATATATAAATGAATCATTTTGCTGTATACCAGAAATTAAAACATTGTAAATCAACTATAGTTCAATTAAAAAAAATAACTTGAGACTTTGTTGCCTACAATACAAAGTGATATTCAGAAAAATACTATTATTTGTCTCTTGGTAACATTTTGAATGGATTGTTATCTGTTAGGAGTATTCACAGTCTTGGGACAAATCGTGTCCAAAAAAATCAGCTTTGTTCTCACAAACTTCTAACTTTTCTTTCGAAGCTTTTTTTTATGTCCTAAGAGTAATTATATTGATGGAGTCAGTTTATCCTAATATTTCTTATGTCTGTACATGCAAAAATTCTCATAAAATATAGACAAACTGCATTTATGCTTTACATTCTGACATTAATGGGACTTCAGAGTTGACAGTCCTGTGTACTCATTATGAGAAAAGGTTGAACAAGCAGAAAATTAACAACTCTTCTTAGATCCATCAGGGAATTGAAGTCCGTGGAAAACCGTGGTCCTGAAAACTGGACAGGCAGACAGAAACAGAGAGTCACAGCTTAGCAAGAGCAAAAGCTACAGAAAGCATAAATGAGTAAGAACATGTACAGTAATTGACAAGTTACCAGAGGCTGAGTGCAGACTAGCTTGCGTTAAAATTCCTGAGGGCTCCCTGTGTCAGTAGGTGTATGGAGGAAACATTTTTTGTGAATTTTACTTCAGGAACCTCACCAGGTTCTCAGAGTGAAGGATGGAGAAATATACTTCAATCTTTGCAATAGATATCAGTGCAAATCAATTTTTTTTTTAATTTATAGCAATTTTAACAATTTTTGAACACATAGCAATGTCTATGACTTTTTTCTTATTTGTAGCCAGCAATCCCACTGCTGGGCATACACACTGAGGAAACCAGAAGGAAAAGAGACACGTGTACCCCAATGTTCATCGCAGCACTGTTTATAATAGCCAGGACATGGAAGCAACCTAGATGTCCATCAGCAGATGAATGGATAAGAAAGCAGTGGTACATATACACAATGGAGTATTACTCAGCCATTAAAAAGAATACATTTGAATCAGTTCTAATGAGGTGGATGAAAGTGGAGCCTATTATACAGAGTGAAGTAAGCCAGAAAGAAAAACACCAATACAGTATACTAATGCATATATATGAAATTTAGAAAGATGGTAA
>NW_011495072.1:15438793-15450188 GCF_000754665.1 Bison bison bison | reverse complement strand
ATCTTTGTTCTTCTGTGTACGAGACAGCAAAAGAGACACTGATGTATAGAACAGTCTTATGGACTCTGTGGGAGAGGGTGGGAAGATTTGGGAGAATGGCATTGAAACATGTATAGTATCATGTATGAAACGAGTTGCCAGTCCAGGTTCGATGCACGATACTGGATGCTTGGGACTGGTGCACTGGGATGATCCAGAGGGATAGTATGGGGAGGGAGGAGGGTTCAGGATGGGGAACACATGTATGCCTGTGGTGGATTCATTTCGACATTTGGCAAAACTAATACAATATTGTAAAGTTTAAAAATAAAATAAAATTTTAAAAAAATAGGAAAAAAAAAAAGAAATGAAGAAGGCTTTTGATGAACCCATCAGTATGTTAGAAAAGGTCAAAGGAAAAAATAAATCAGTGAGCTTGAAGGTATGAAAAGCAGAAAGTAAAAAGAACAAAAAAACAGAAAATTTTCAAGACTTGTGAGACAATTATAAAATGTGTACATATGTGTCGTGAGACTAGTAAAAGGGGAAATAAGACAACAGAAGTAAATATTTGAAGTAGTAATGTCTGAGAATTGTCCACAATTCATCAAGGACACCAAAAACCATACATCTGGAAAAGCTCAGATTTAACAAAGGACAAGGACCAAAAAATATAATACACATACCATACTCAAATGACCAAAAATCAAAGACAAAGAGAAAATCTTAAGAAGACAGAGAGAAATAGAGATTTACTTAAATAAAGGGAAGATGATAAAAATTTATATTATGCTTTTTCAGAAACTGTAGAAGCAAGAAAGGCATAAAACAAAATACTTAATGTGTTAGACACATAAACACACACATAACTAAAAACAAAATAACAACCTAGAATTCTGTGTCCAGCAAAATTACTTCAAAAAGTGACTGAGAAATAAAGACTTTCTCAAACAACCAAAAACTGAGGAGTTTGCCACCTGTAGACTTACTTAAAAGTTCTTCAGGGAGAAGGAAAAATTTATTCACTTTAAAAACTCCCCAAACTGAAATTGGTTAAATTATGAAAATTTTGTCATTGTGAAATATGCCTTCTAAGGTAGTTATTTAATGAATGACAGTCTTTACTGGAAAGGTCACAGAGTTACGTTCAAACTAAGACTAACCCAAAAGAGTTTAACAAAGTTCATATTTCTTGTTCAGCTCTGGAATGCCAGCCAAGGTACATGAAGTCCCATTCTTAACTTCTTATCTTAGAATCTCTGCTATCATCACCAACTTCAAATTGTTGGTTTTCAAATATACCACTCTTACTGGCCTATTAATTTCTTTTTTTTTTTAATTTGATATAGTTTTTTATTTTCTGCAAACATTTATCAGCAATTTCTCCCCCCTTCAGTTAGCATTAATATCTAAGTATTTTTAAAAGAACAAAATAATACATCAGCACCTTTTCATGTATCTGTTGGCCACTTGTACTTCTTTTTTGGAGAAATGCCTATTTAAGTTCTTAGTCCATTTTTAAATAGGATTTTAGTTTTGTGTTTTGTTTCTAGTGAGTTATAAGATTTTCTTATATATTTATGACATTTACCCTCTATAAGATATATGCTTTACAAATATTTTCTCCCATTTTATGGGTTGCCTTTTATTACTTGCTTCATTTGCTATAGAAAAGTTTTTTAGTTTTATGTAGTCCCGTTTGTTAAATTTTTGTTTTTGAGGTCTGTGCTTTTGGTGTCATATCCATGAAATCACTGTCAACACTACATCATGAAACTTTTGCTCTATATGTTCTTTTAGGTGTTATACAGTTTCAGAATGTACATTTAATGTTTTTTACTCGTTTTGAGTTGACTTTCATACATAACATTTCATTCCTTTTGTGTGTGTGTGAATATCTTATTTTTCTAACATGAAACATTTCACTAAACAGAAACAGAATATATTGATACATTCTTTTCAAGCACACAGGGCATTTTCTCCAGGATAGATCACATATTAGGTCACAAAACAAGTTTTTACAAATTTAAGGATGAAATCACACTGAGTATTTTTTTCTGACCATAATAGAATGAACCTAGAAATCGACAGCAGAAGGAAAACTGGAAAGTCACAATATGTAGAAATTAAACAACACACTGAGCAACAAGATTGGATCAAAGAAAAAAAATCATACGCAAATTAGAAAATACCCTCAGACTGACAAAATAAAGATATATGATAACAAAACTTATGTGATATTGATGGGAAGAGCTGACTTATTAGAAAAGACTCTGATGCTGGGAAAGATTGAAGGCAGGAGGAGAAGGCCACCACAAAGGATGAGATGGTTGGATGACATCACCAATTCAATGGACATGAGTTTGAGCAAGCTCCAGGAGATGGTGAAGGACAGGCGTGCTGTAGTCCATGGTGTCACAAAGAAGTGGACACAACTAAGCAACTGAACAAGAACAATAGGATGTTGAAAAGAAGTTACTAAGAGATAAATTTATTACAAAAATGCCTATGTTTTGAAAGAAGAAATATCTCAAACAACCTAACTTTATACCTCAATGAGCTAGAAAAAGAACAAATTAGGCATATATGTTTGTGTGTGTGGGGGTGGGTGGGTGTGTATGTGTATGTGTGTGTGTGTGTGTGTGTGTGTATGAAAGATTCATTTGATATGTTAGCGGTCCATACCCACAAATGCTATTTAAAATGTGTGTGAATCTTTTTGCTTTATGTTAAATTGAGTATGTTATAAACATATATTGTTAGGCTGAATGTGTTAATGCCTTTAAAAAGTTAAAACTATAATTTGTAGGCAAATAAGTAAGTAGCTCAGATGGTAAGGAGTCTGCCTTTAATGCAGGAGACCCATGTTTTATCCCTGGGTTGGGAAGATCCCATGAAGGGGGGATCGCTACTCACTTCAATATTTTTGCCTGAAGAATCCCATGGATAGAAGAGCCTGGCAGGCTATAGTTCATGGCGTCACAAGCACACACACGCATGCAAGAAATAGGATTAGTGATAGATTACATGTGATGTTCTATAAACTTAATGATACCTCATAAAATTTTCTGATACATTAGACAGTGCATTTTTTGAAGACGTGTAGAGATAAAGAATCTACTCTTATTTTTAATTATATACTATATGCTGCTAAGTCGCTTCAGTCGTGTCCGACTCTGCAACCCCATAGACAGCAGCCCACCAGGCTCCCCCATCCCTGGGATTCTCCAGGCACAAACACTGGAGTGGGTTGCCATTTCCTTCTCCAATGCAAGAAAGTGAAGTGAAAGGGAAGTCGCTCAGCCGTGTCTGATACTTCGCGACCTCATGGACTGCAGCCTACCAGGCTCCTCCATCCATGGGATTTTCCAGGCAAGAGTACTGGAGTGGGGTGCCATTGCCTTCTCCGATAAACTATATATGTGTGTATATATATATGTAGCATATGTAATATACATTTAACATATTACAAATATTTATATTTAATATATCTTAATTATATGAAAAATTATTTCCTTAATTAAAATTCTAGTCTAAATATTATCATGGATCATTTAATATAATTAAATTTTTAATATTAATTTTAAAATCATTTAATTTAATATAATTTAATATAATTCATTCTCATGAATCATTAAAACTATAAAATCATTTATTATAACAACAAACAACCTCTACATTACTTTGCCTAATTAACTGCCTGATTATCTCGTTATAGTATTACAATATAAGAAGCTATTATAAGAACATCTCAATGGTATGTGAAGTGAAGTAAAATGAAAGTCGCTCAGTCGTGTCCAGCTTTTTGCAACCCCATCGTCTATACAGTCCATGAAATCCTCCAGGCCAGAATAAAGGGAAGTGGGTAGCCTTTCCCTTCTCCAGGGGATCTTCCCAAGCTGGGGATTGAACCCAGGTCTCCCACATTGCAGGAGGTTCTTGACCAGCTGAGCCACAAGAGAAGCTGAAGAATACTGTAATGGCTAGCCTATCCCTTCTCCAGCAGATCGTCCCGACCCAGGAATCTAACTGGGGTCTCCTGCATTGCAGGTGGATTCTTTACCATTTGAGCTATTAAGGAAGCCCTGATATATGGTATATATATGGTAAATATATGGTATCTCATTGGTATAGACCATGCATGTATTATTTTCTTTTATGTGTCTTAGAATTTATCAAAATGTCTTGTACATAATGGTTGCCCATTCATCTCATTAATTGGCATAACTATTATGATGTTTGAGAACTAGTAGTCTTTAGCCATGCTCTTCTATGCTTTTTTTTTTTTTTTTAAGATGTGTGTGAGGATACTAGATTTGGGGGAAACAAATGATCTCTAGTGATACTAAAAACTAATGATCTTAAGAAAAGCATAAGGAACTTGGATGCTCTTTCAAGATAAGGATGAAATATAGTCAAGTCCATTAAAGATATAGCACATAAATAAGTTTAGAAAAGGATAACATCAACTCTCTTCTACTTCTGCACTCAAAATAAGAACTATCCTAATGGGACATTTAATTAAGATATGTGAAATAAAATAAACTGATTGTTTTTCTGTAATTTAAAATGCTTTAATGGCCTTAGATGAAAAAAAAAAAAAAAAAAAAAAAACAACCTGTGACCATACACTGAGGAATAGCAATGACAAACAGGGTGAAGTCCAATCACAGAGTCCTGGAACTATGAACTAGAACACACACTTTAGATGATAAACATTGTTAAAAAATACAATTCAACTGAATAAATTTTAAAGACCCTAGTGGCTTTATTCAACAATTCATGAATCAAACAGCATCCAATCTAAGATAGAAATAAGCCCCAAAAGCTATACAAAAATGAAAGACTATTAGAGGCAGAAGGAAGCAAAAACAAAGACTTAATGCCTGGCAATAATGTGTGTTTAGTCTCTTAGTCATGTCCAACTCTTTGTGACCCCAAGGACTGCAGCCCACCAGGGGGATTCTCCAGGCAAGAATATGAGGGTAGGTTGCCATGCCCTCTTCCAGGGGATATTCCCAACCCAGGGATCAAACTCAGGTCTCCCGCATTGCAGGTAGATTCTTTACTGTCTGAACCACCAGGGAAGTCCAAGAATACTGGAATGTGTAGCTTATCCCTTCTCCAGGGAACTTCCCAATCCAGGAATTGAACCAGGGTCTCCTGCATCTCAGGTAAATTCTTTACCAGCTGAGCTACCATGGAAGCCCCTTTGCAATGAGAGTGCTTCATTATTTAGGAAATGGCAGGGATCTATCAAGCAGATTACCTAACTAACTTTTCTGATCAGGTGGTCCCAGATCTATTTAAGATTCCATTTCTGGGAGAGCTGAACTGTAATTAAGTCTCTGATGATGTGGCTTTTAGCATAGGCAACTCCATTTTGGACCTGCAGTCTTGTTTTCAACAGTAAGAATCACATGGAATTTACTGAATATCACTTAGGATTCTTATTAGTGCATATTCTTGAGAGTCCCTTGGACTGCAAGGAGATCCAACCAGTCCATTCTGAAGGAGATCAGCCCTGGGATTTCTTTGGAAGGAATGATGCTAAAGCTGAAACTCCGGTACTTTGGCCACCTCATGCGAAGAGTTGAGTCATTGGAAAAGACTCTGATGCTTGGAGGGATTGGGGGTAGAAGGAGAAGGGGACGACAGAGGATGAGATGGCTGGATGGCATCACTGACTCGATGGACGTGAGTCTGAGTGAACTCCGGGAGTTGGTGATGGACAGGGAGGCCTGGTGTGCTGCAATTCATGGGGTCACAAAGAGTCGGACATGACTGAGCGACTGAACTGAAGTGAACTGATGAGATAAATTTGACAAAAACTTTCTCTTGGACAAATGATCCCTTACAAACTGAGATGGCATGTTATTGTTCAGTCGCTCAGTCATGTCCAACTCTTTGTGACCCCATGGACAGCAGCACAGCAGGACTTCCTGTCTGTCGTCATCTCCTGGAGTTTTCTCAAGCTCATGTCCACTGAATCAATGATGCCATCCAACCATCTTATCTTCTGTTGCCCTCTTCTCCTCCTGCCTTCAATCTTTCCCAGCATCAGGGTCTTTTCTAAAGACTTGGCTCTTTGCATTAGATGAACAAAATATTGGAGCTTCAGCTTCAGCATCAGTGTTTCCAATGAGTATTCAGGGTTGACTTCCTTTTGGATTGATTGGTTTGATATCCTTACTGCCCAAGGGTCTCTCAAGAGTCTTCTCTAGCACCACAGTTCAAAAGCATATTCTAGTCTTTGTTTTAGAGCCAACTACTTCAGAGAAATATCACTGCTTTGGGTTACTTATGACTGTTTTGGACAGAGAATGTTGTCTGCCATTCCAGTAAACAAGAATGTTGCCTTACAATCCTGAGGGAAACTCAGGATAAAGGAAAACAGGAAGCATTATGTTCTTTGGATACTGGCCCTAGACAATTAAGTTGCATATTTAAGGAGTAATATTTGTATGAGCCCAGATACTTGACGGAGAAGGCAATGGCACCCCACTCTAGTATTCTTGCCTGGAAAATCCCATGGTTGGAGAAGCCTGGTAGGCTACAGTCCATGGGGTCGCACAGAGTCGGACAGGTCTGAGCGACTTCACTTTCACTTTTCACTTTCATGCACTGGAGAGGGAAATGGCAACCCACTCCAGTGTTCTTGCCTGGAGAATCCCAGGGATGGGGGAGCCTGGTGGGCTGCCATCTATGGGGTCGCACAGAGTCGGACACAACTGAAGCGACTTAGCAGCAGCAGCAGATACTTGAATCTTCCCATACAAAGAAAAGCACTAAAATCATTAACTGAGATGTCTTTTTTTTTTTTTTTTTGGTCATTAGCAGTAATCTTTTGATGTTCAACTACATAGTTTTTTCCCAGAAAAATATTCCTACATATCCTGCCTCCTCTCTTACCTCTTTGGAACAGCAACTCAGAGCTATCTGAGAAGCTGTTTTCTGGGCTATAGTCCTCAGTAAAGTCTCCAAATAAAATTTAACTCATAACTTTTAGGCTGGCTGTGCGTGTGTGTTTAGTTAGTTTTTATATAAAAAGTAATTTCATATATGTCACATTATTTAGATACTTGTGAATTTTTTTCAAATTTAACTTGTAGTAGATTTTAAACCTCCACTGCATCAATGCCATACTCTGTTGTTTATCATACATATGTTGCTCTGGTTGTAGTATGACAAAGCATCCCCAAGGAAACTGAGAGGTAATCTACAGTCAATGTTTCTGTCAGTATTCCAGAAACAGATTTAATGAAAAAAGTACAGTTTATATACATTGCATTGGAGGTGCTTGGATAATTTTACTCATTCATGCTCTCAAGAACACGTTTTCTTACACGGTCTCAAATATAATATGAATATACAGCTGTTAGAATTCTTGGTAGGGTAAGGTAAACGATATTTAAGCTCAGAGGACCTGATTGCCTGACTAGGCAGCTGTGTATATTTTGTAAGGATGATATCTAGTATTGTATTTAATATTTTTCAAGTTTGACATAAAATGATGGGGATTCTATCCTGAAGGCAATCATCTTCCAATGTATCAGTGTGAACCAAAATACTGAAGATGTCAGCATTTCACCCATCATTGATTCTTAACATTTCTAGAGCTGTTTTTCAGCGTCCTGTGGCTACAGGTAAAAAAAAAAATAATATCCTTTTTGTAGTACTTTTCAACATCTTAACATCTTATGACTCAGAGCAAGGAACATTGTGCTATTTTTGTTTGTTGTTTTGTTTTGAAGTCCATTTCATGGATCATTTGTGATTTGACTAACTCAATATAAAAAAAATGCATTCAGTACCGGACCTTCCAAGCTAAAAGTGAAATATAAATATACTGAAGTGGATTGCCACTTTCTCCTTCAGGGGATCTTCCTGACCTAGGGATCGAACCCACATCTCTTATGTCTCCTGCACTGGCAGGCAGGTTCATTACCACTAGCTCCACCTGGGAAGCATAAATATAAAAAGGATTGGCTAAAGGATGTTCTCTGCAGCAATGTGTTTTTTAGAAAAATATTTGAAATAATAAAAAACTTCATGTAAATTTATTTCATCATTAACTTTAATATTTCAAACCTCGCTGTATACATGCTCTTTGGACGGGTATACCACTGTACTGAGTCTTTTTGACTTGCTGTTAACAATGGGAGAATAGCAAATTTCATGGAGGTACAGGTTCAAGGAAGCAACTGTGTTTCCACCATCACTCTTGATCCTCTATGTTCTCCTTGAACACCTGTTTGAGAGCACTGTCTCTCAGATCTTTGTCACAGCCATGGGAACAAGCTCTAAGTAGTCTGTTGAAGGACTAGAGATCACAAAGAACAAAGATGCATTTTTTTTTTCAGCTGAGGCTATTTTAGGTCAGCCAATCCAGATCCAACCAATCTGGTCACCTCAGTCACATGAGTAAATCTACCCTGCTTTGAGTCGATTCTGGCCCAAATCACCAGGACCATCTGACTTACTTATAGGTCTATGTAAAATAATAAATAGCCAATTTTAAAGAAACTATTATGTAGTGTGTTTGTTATTCACCAAAAAATAATTGATACAGAACCAAATCTAAATAACTGAATATACCAGAGTATATAGCTACAATTGAATACTACAAACTATCAAATATGATAGGCTTTCCTGTAGCTCAGCAGTAAAGAATCCACCTGCCAATGCAGGAGATGTGGGTTTGATCCAGGGATCAGGAAGATTCCCTGGAGAAGGAAATGGCAATCCACTCCAGTATTTTTGCCTGTGAAATCCCATGGGCAGTTTAGCTGGAGGGCTATAGTCCATGGGGTTGCAAAAGAGTTGGACATAACTTAGTGACTGAATAACAATATCAAATATGATGTATGTGTTTATATGTACACACACACACACACACACACACACACATAGGAGCATATGCTAAAAGATACACAGGAAGTTACTATCACTGTTGTCTCTGGGTAGAAGAAATACAAATGAAAATTACTATCCAAATCTTGTTTCACTAAGGACGCTTATCAAACGAATCATACCTGGAATGCATATGACTTCTCTACCTCTGATTATGGAATTATCTTTGCTTGCAAATTTCTGCCTTTCTTTGATTTGTCCATGTAATATGATGAAAAAGTAAGGAACCATTCATATAATATAAACCTTGGAACATACTTACACAGAAACTTATACCATATCAGAATCCCATTATATTTGAAATACTATTAAGGTATTTATTTGATTTAATTCACTGTCTGAAACATTTCAAATTAAATGTAGGTTAAAAGGGATTGAAAATTTAAGCAGATTACATATATATAACATGCATGTCCAAAATTCCCTCTCTAAAGGGTATGAAAACATTACCTTCCTCATATAATTCCTTTGAGGGATAAATTTAAAATATGAAAGGTTCTTAGGACAGTGATTACTTAATTAAAGTTAACTTTTTAAAAAAATCACATGATGTTCAATAATGCAGTTAGGAAGGATTGATTTGTGAACCACTATTATAAGTGACATTTTTTTTTTCTTACCTGTGAACCTGCTGGAATAAGATCTCTGCTGCTGCTACTGCTAAGTCGCTTCAGTCGTGTCTGACTCTCTGCGACCCCATAGACGGCCTCCTACCAGGCTCCTCTGTCCCTGGGTTCTCCAGGCAAAGAAAGAAGGCATATATAGACTGATAACTGATAATGCCAAAAGTTAGAACTTGGAAGTGCATCAAAATGTAAAATCATTCACAAGACAGATAATTACTCCAGTTACTTTAGTTTTGAGATGAACCTGATCCTTAGGATAGTGAAGTGATGAAAGTTGCTCAGTCATGTCTAACTCTTTGCGACCCTATGGACTACACAGTCTGTGGAATTCTCCAGGCCAGAATACTGGAGTGGGTAGCCTTTCCCATCTCCAGGGAATCTTTCCAACCCAGGGATTGAACCCAGGTTTCCCACATTACAGGCAGATTCTTCACCAGCTGAGCTACAAGGGAAGCCCCTTAGGATAGTAATAGCCAGTAACTACTTGATTGACTTAGTTACTTGCAAATACTACTGATGTTGTGAATATACTTTAAAATCTTTTGCACATGTTCACAGGCACACACACACATATCCCTTGACCCAATAGCATGAATCAGGATACTATGACCTTTGTCTATGGTCACAATATCTAGATACTAGTGGGTCATTTGAGAAGCCTCAGCTTGGGGAAAAGGTCAAGCTGTGTGATACAGATTCAAAGTCATGGAGCAGACATAGCAATTTCTTTGAAGTAGAGAAGGAAGAGAAAATTAGAGTGGTTTTATGCATAAATAGAAGCTCTAGCCTTGGAATAATTTTTTGTACCAAGAAGTGGTATTTTTTTTTTTTACCAGAGTACCTGATACCCCAGCCTTGAGCACCAAAGGAATAGTGAAAATATATCCAATAGAATACATGTTAATAGTCATTTCATATTCCTGAAGAAACATAGCAGAACCAAAAAATCATTTTCTAAAGAAATATCTCTCTACCACTATAGCCAAATTGGTTTATTTTTTAACTGCTTAAACAAATATAATAAAATCATATTGAAATAGAAACATGAAATATTCATATGTCTAACGCTGTAAAGATTATTTCTCAAGGACAGAATATAATTACCTATTCTTATTCTTAGTGTATGTTTTTTAGTGCATGTAAGTCCTGAGTTCAGACAAAGTAGTACAAGAGGAAACATTCTGAGTGTGAAAGACCAAAGGAAAAGATGGAAGAACCAATACTGTGATGTGAACTCTGTGGATTCTGCATTAAATGTGAACATAAGAACAGGGAATCACACATGTAAACAGTGAGGTAGTGCCAAACAAAGGTAACATTAGGAGCAGTTAAATTTCCCAAGGGAAAACAAGACTGATAAAGGGGAAAAAAAAAACAAAAAACATTGAACACATGTCTTAGGCAGCTAGTATATTTTTTGAAAAGAAGCATGTACATTCTTATGCATATACATATTCTGAAAATTTTACATCTACATATATATGTGCACATATATATATGTGTGTGTGTGTGTGTGCATATATATCTATATAGATAAGATCAGATCAGATCAGTCGCTCAGTCATGTCCGAATCTTTGCAACCCCATGAATCGCAGCACGCCAGGCCTCTCTGTACATCACCAACTCCTGGAGTTCACCCAGACTCACATCCATCGATCAGTGATGCCATCCAGCCATCTCATCCTCTGTCGTCCCCTTCTCCTCCTGCCCCCAATCCCTCCCAGCATCAGAGTCTTTTCCAATGACTCAACTCTTCACATGAGGTGGCCAAAGTACTGGAGTTTCAGTTTAGCATGATTCCTTCCAAAGAACTCCCAGGACTGATCTCCTTTAGAATGGACTGGTTGGATCTCCTTGCAGTCCAACGGACTCTCAA
>NW_011495072.1:15437842-15438693 GCF_000754665.1 Bison bison bison | reverse complement strand
CTTTTGAGTTCCTCTTCACTTTCTGCCATAAGGGTGGTGTCATCTGGATATCTGAGGTTAGTGATATTTCTCCGGGAAATCTTGATTCCAGCTTGTGCTTCTTCCAGCCCAGCGTTTCTCATGACGTTCTCCTGGCAATCTTGATTCCAGCTTGTGTTTTTCAGTCCAGCGTTTCTCATGATGTACTCTGCATATAAGTTAAATAAACAGGGTGACAATATACAGCCTTGACGAACTCCTTTTCCTATTTGGAACCAGTCTGTTGTTCCATGTCCAGTTCTAACTGTTGCTTCCTGACCTGCATACAAATTTCTGAAGAGGCAGATCAGGTGGTCTAGTATTGCCATCTCTTGAAGAATTTTCCACAGTTTATTGTGATCCACACAGTCAAAGGCTTTGGCATAGTCAATAAAGCGGAAATAGATGTTTTTCTGGAACTCTCTTGCTTTTTCCATGATCCAGCAGATGTTGGGAATTTGATCTCTGGTTCCTCTGCCTTTTCTAAAACCAGCTTGAACATGAGGAATTTCACAGTTCACATATTGCTGAAGCCTGGCTTGGATAATTTTGAGCATTACTTTACTAGCGTGTGAGATGAGTGCAATCGTGCAGTAGTTTGAGCATTCTTTGGCATTGCCTTTCTTTGGGATTGGAATGAAAACTGACGTTTTCCAGTCCTGTGGCCACCGCTGAGTTTTCCAAATTTGCTGGCATATTGAGTGCAGCACTTTCACAGCATCATCTTTCAGGATTTGAAATAGCTGTACTGGAATTTCATCACCTCCACTAGCTTTGTTTGTAGTGATGCTTTCTAAGACCCACTTGACTTCACATTCTAGGATGTCTGGCTC
>NW_011495072.1:15437118-15437742 GCF_000754665.1 Bison bison bison | reverse complement strand
ACTGATAAAGGGGAAAAAAAAAACAAAAAAACATTGAACACATGTCTTAGGCAGCTAGTATATTTTTTGAAAAGAGGCATGTACATTCTTACGCATATACATATTCTGAAAATTTTATATCTACATATATGTGCGCATATATATATGTGTGTGTGTGTGTGCATATATATCTATATAGATCAGATCAGATCAGATCAGTCGCTCAGTCATGTCCGACTCTTTGCAACCCCATGAATCACAGCACGCCAGGCCTCCCTGTCCATCACCAACTCCTGGAGTTCACCCAGACTCACATCCATCGATCAGTGATGCCATCCAGCCATCTCATCCTCTGTCGTCCCCTTCTCCTCCTGCCCCCAATCCCTCCCAGCATCAGAGTCTTTTCCAATGACTCAACTCTTCACATGAGGTGGCCAAAGTACTGGAGTTTCAGCTTTAGCATGATTCATTCCAAAGAACACCCAGGACTGATCTCCTTTAGAATGGACTGGTTGGATCTCCTTGCAGTCCAACGGACTCTCAAGAGTCTTCTCCAACACCACAGTTTAAAAGCATCAATTCTTCGGCGCTCAGCTTTCTTCACAGTCCAACTCTCACATCCATAAATGACTACAGGAAAAACCA
>NW_011495072.1:15420770-15437018 GCF_000754665.1 Bison bison bison | reverse complement strand
CATATTGCTGAAGCCTGGCTTGGATAATTTTGAGCATTACTTTACTAGCGTGTGAGATGAGTGCAATCGTGCAGTAGTTTGAGCATTCTTTGGCATTGCCTTTCTTTGGGATTGGAATGAAAACTGACCTTTTCCAGTCCTGTGGCCGCTGCTGACTTTTCCAAATTTGCTGGCATATTGAGTGCAGCACTTTCACAGCATCATCTTTCAGGATTTGGAATAGCTCTACTGGAATTTCATCACCTCCACTAGCTTTGTTTGTAGTGATGCTTTCTACGGCCCACTTGACTTCACATTCCAGGATGTCTGGCTCTAGGTCAGTGATCATACCATCGTGATTATCTGGGTCGTGAAGATCTGTTTTGTACAGTTCTTCTGTGTATTCTTGCCATCTCTTCTTAATATCTTCTGCTTCTGTTAGGTCCATATCATTTCTGTCCTTTATTGAGCCCATCTTTGCATGAAATGTTCCTTTGGTATCTCTGATTTTCTTGAAGAGATCCCTAGTCTTTCCCGTTCTGTTGTTTTCCTCTATTTCTTTGCATTGATCACTGAGGAAGGCTTTCCTATCTCTTCTTGCTATTCTTTGGAACTCTGCATTCAGATGTTTATATCTTTCCTTTTCTCCTTTGCTTTTCGCTTCTCTTCTTTCACAGCTATTTGTAGGCCTCCCCAGACAGCCATTTTTCTTTTTTGCATTTCTTTTCCATGGGAATCATCTTGATCCCTGTCTCCTGTACAATGTCACGAACCTCATTCCATAGTTCATCAGGCACTCTATCTATCAGATATAGGCCCTTAAATCTTTCTCACTTCCAGTGTATAGTCATAAGGGATTTGATTTAGGTAATACCTGAATGGTCTAGTGGTTTTCCCTACTTTCTTCAATTTAAGTCTGAATTTGGCAATAAGGAGTTCGTGGTCTGAGCCACAGTCAGCTCCTGGTCTTGTTTTTGCTGACTGTATAGTGCTTCTCCATCTTTGGCTGCAAGGAATATAATCAGTCTGATTTTGGTGTTGACCATCTGGTGATGTCCATGTATAGAGTCTTCTCTCGTGTTGTTGGTAGAGGGTGTTTGTTATGACCAGTGCATTTTCTTGGCAAAACTCTATTAGTCTTTGCTCTGCTTCATTTACATATATCTATTTTTACATATATAGACATGTAGATATTCTCTTAGGTATATCTGGGATTATGAGTGACAAACAAGAGTTGTAACAAGTCCAGAATGAAGGATGAAGTATGACTGCCTTTTTACAACAATGTTATATACATGGAAAAAGGAAGTTGGAGTTGGCTTGGTAAAGAAAAAAGGATGCAAACAATTGCTTCTCATCAGAGACATTTTATTCCAACAACTAGGACTGTCATGCCGATGACAATCATTTTACAGCAGCTTTTACAAATCAGAACTGGATTAAAACTTCCTCAGATTACTTAGTCAAGGGTTATATAAATGTACTGGGGTGAAAAATGAGAAATTAAAGTTTTTTCTCAGGTATTATAGTGGTTAATATGAGGTATGATGCCAATGGGTTATTTTTGTAGAGAGAAAATACTTGAAAGCATTGAAAATAGTTGATGGCATGAAGTTTTTTTCTGATATTGTAGATACCACAATTACATTTACAGGTAACATGGATTCCATTTTTTTTTTCAATTTGAACAGGTTTTAAGTATGTAGGCCTTACATATTTTTCACATCTACAGCAGTTAACTAAAGAGAAAATAAATTTCATAAACTTTGGTTTAGCTGTTGGCAGGTTTTCAATCTGATTTTTTTCAGAGGGATAATAGCATGCTACATGGATATTTCTTTTGGAAATTAGTTTATATGGGAAAGCAAAGTTGATTTTGCTCAGAATATAATAACAGTTGGATTTCAAAGTCCTGTCAATAACAGATTTAAGAGGTATATGCAAACACTTTCTGTCAACTTCTGTGGCTTTTTTTTTTCTATTTCAAGTTAAAATCATAAATTTAATTCTCTTAGGATATAAAACAATGCTAACTACATTTGTTTAGTTTACGCCTGCAGTATATTTTTATTTATTTTGAAGTGCTGTCATAGTATTAAGAATAATAAAATATGACTTTTTTGTTAGGCTCCATTTTATTTGCTGTACTTCAAAAAACTACTTGTGTATATTCTGAAAATGAGAAACTTAGTTTTTTTTTCTTGGTTTTTATTAACATTATGTAATATAATCCAAGTGATTTATTGTTTTATGGTCATTTAAAATTCCGAGTGTCAGTGTATTATGAGAGATAGAGGGCAATAAAATCCTAGCAGTTTACACCCCAATTTCCAATGTTCACTTTAGCTTCATTTCATTATCATAATCCATCTAAAGCTTTAAATGTAATATTTTGCATATGCTGTGTGCTAATCAGGCACTGTGTTAATCAGGCTTTATATAAATTAAAACAGTCACCTCTTACAACATGACTGAAGTGAGGGGATCTGAATTTGAGGAACTCAGCATTCTTATACAAGATGACATGGTTCATGACCAAATTTGAATTAATAAGTCTGGGCTGACTTACTCCCAAGGGCCAGCTTGCTTATCAACATGTATTATCATTATATGCCAGGTGGAGATATTAGTAAAGATAAATGTATAACTGGTAATTTTATGAGCACTGCCTATAAACAGGGTCTATATAGAACAACCTTTTCTTAGTATGATATTTGAAAGTTATTGTCCATGTAGACGACATGTCAGTATAATACAATGACTATATATATCAATATACTAGCTTTAAAGACAGACTTATATATTCTTGGTTATGTCTCTAGCTTCAGGATGTTGCTACTGTTCATTTGCTAACTCATGTCTGTATCTCTGTGACCTCATAGACTGTGGCATGCTAGGCTCCTCTGTCCTCTACTATCTCCCAGAGATTGCTCAGATTCATGCCCACTGAGTCAGTGATGCTATCTAACCATCTCATCCTCTGCTATCCCCTTCTCCTTTTGCCTTCAATCTTTCCCATCATCAGGGTCTTTTCCCATCATCAAGGTGTACATACTAGCTAGTAAATGGGTTATTATATTTGTTTCAAAAGATGCATATGTGTCCAGATACACAGTGGAAATGTCAGCGTACACAGTTCCTTCAATATTCCGCTTTTCTAAAAGGTTTCCAGCCAGCACAACTCTAAGTTTACTTAATTGACATTTCATTTTAATCCCTACTACCTATGTCCCACTTGGTTGAACTCTTATATTATATAATAAAGTTCTCACCATATACTACTATTAGAGTTAGTATGGAAACAAACTTCACTCACTTTTCAGAACTACAGTTTTTCAATATATTCTTACTAGACTGTCCTCTAATTTCAACCTTGCAAAGTTTTCCAAGATTCATCTCGAATGCTTCAGGAGAAAAGAGACCACTTTATGAACACTGAAGATAATCACATGGACCACAGATGGTCTAATTCAATGAAACTGTGAGCCATGCATGTAGGGTGCCCAAAATGAGTGGGTCATGGTGGAGAGTTCTCACAAAACGTGGTCCACTGGAGAAGGGAAGGGAAAAACCACCTCAGTATTCTTGCCTTGAGAACCCAATGAACAGTGTGAAAAGGCAAAACAGATAGGACACTGAAAGATGAACTCCCCAGGTCAGTAGGTGCCCAATATGCACTGGAGATCAGTGGAGAAATAACTCCAGAAAAATGAAGAGACAGAGTGAAAGTAAAAACAATACCCAGTTGTGAATGTGACTAAAGATGGAAGTAAAGTCCAATGCTGTAAAGAGCAATACTGTATAGGAACCTGAACTGTTAGGTCCATGAATCAAGGAAAATTGGAAGTGGTCAAGCAGGAGATGGCAAGAGTGAACACTGACACTTTAGGAATCAGCGAACTAAAATGGACTGAAATGGGTGAATTTAACTCAGATAACCATTATATCTTCTATTGTGGGCAGGAATCCCTTAGAAGACGTGGATAGCTGTTATAGTCAACCTAAGAGTCTGAAATGCAGTGCTTGGATACAATCTCAAAAACGACAGAATGACCTTGGTTCATTTCCTAGGCAACCATTCAATATCACAGTAATCCAAGTCTCTGTGCTGATTAGTAATGCTGAAGAAGCTGACGTTGAACGGTTCTATGAAGACCTACAAGAACTTCCAGAACTAACAGCCGAAAAAGATGTCCTTTTCATTATAGGGGACTGCAATGCAAAAGTAGGAAGTCAAGAAATACCTGGAGTAACAAGCAATTTGGCCTTGGAGTACAAAACGAAGCAGGTCAAAGTCTAACTGAGTTTTGCCAAGAGAATGCACTGGTCATAGCAAACACTCTCTTCCAACAACACAAGAGAAGACTCTACACATGGATATCACCAGATGGCCAACACCAAAATCAGATTTATAATACTCTTTGCAGCCAAAGATGGACACGCTCTATACAGTTAGCAAAAACAAGACTGGGAGCTGACTGTGGCTCAGATCATGAACTCCTTATTGCCAAATTCAGACTTAAGTTGAATAAAGTAGGGAAAACCAATAGACCATTCAAGTTTGACCTAAATCATATCCCGTACAATTATACACTGGAAGTGACAAATAGATTAATGGGATTAGATCTGATAGAGTGTGTGAATTAATGTGGACGGAGGTTTGTGACACTGTGCAAGACACAGTGATTAAGACCATCGCCAAGAAAAAGAAATATAAAAAGGCAAAATGGATGTATGTGGAGGCTTTAAAATTGCAAAGAAAACAAAAGACACAAAAGGCAAAGGCGAAAGGGAAAGATATACCTATTTGAATGCAGAGTTTCAAAGAATAGAAAGGGGAGACAGGGAAGCCTTCCTCAATGATCAATGCAAAGAAATAGAGGAAAACAATAGAATGGGAAAGACTAGAGATCTCTTCAAGAAAACTAGAGAACCAAGGGAAAATTTCATGCAAAGATGAGCACAATGAAGGACAGAAATGGTATGGACCTAACAGAAGCAGAAGATATTAAGAAGAGGTGGCAAGAATACACAGAAGAACTGTACAAAAAAGAGTTCATGACCCAGATAACCACGATGGTGTGATCACTCACCTAGAGGCAGACATCCTGGAATGCGAAGCCAAGCGGGCCTTAGGAAGCATCACTACAAACAAAGCTAGTGGAAGTGATGGAATTCCAGTTGAGCTATTCCAAATCCTGAAAGATGATGCTATGAAAGTGCTACACTTAATAGGCCAGCAAATATGGAAAACTTAGCAGTGGCCACAGGACTGGCAAAGGTCAGTTTTCATCCCAATCCCAAAGAAACGCAATGCCAAAGAATGTTCAAACTACCACACAATTGCACTCATATCAAATGCTAGCAAAGTAATGCTCAAAATTCCCAAGCCAGGCTTGAACAGTATGTGAACTGTGAACTTCCAGATGCTCAACTTGGATTTAGTAAAGGCAGAGGACCAGAGATCAATTTGCCAACATCAATTGGATAATAGAAAAAGGAAGAGAGTTCCAGAAAAACATCTATTTCTGCTTTATTGACTATGCCAAAGCCTTTGACTGTATGGATCACAACAAACTGTGGAAAATTCTTAAAGAGATGGGCATACCAGACCACCTTATCTGCCTTCTAAGAAATCTGCATGCAGGTCAAGAAGCAACAGTTAGAACTGGACATGGAACAATAGACTTTTTCCAAATCAGGAAAGGAGTGTGTCAAGGCTGTATATTGTCACCCTGCTTCTTTAACTGCTATGCAGAGTACATTATGTGAAATTACAGGCTGGATGAAGCACAAGCTGGAATCAAGATTGCTGGGAGAAGTATCAATAACCTCAGACATGCAGATGACACCACACTTATGGCAGAAAGAGAAGAGAAACTAAAGAGCCACTTGACGAAAGTGGAAAAGGAGAGGGAAAAATTGGCTTAAAGCTCAACATTCAGAAAACTAAGATCAGGGCATCTGGTCCCATAACTTCATGCCAAATAGATGGGGAAACAGTGGAAACAGTAAGAGACTTTACTTATTTGGGCTCCAAAATCACTGCAGACGGTGACTGCAGCCATGAAATTAAAAGATGCTTACTCCTTGGAAGGAAAGTTATGACCAACCTAGACAGCATTCTAAAAATCAGAGACATTACTTTGTCAGCAAAGGTCTATCTAGTCTACGGTTTTTCCAGTAGTCATGTAGGGATGTGAGAGTTGGACTGTAAAGAAAGCTGAGCGCCTAAGAATTGACACTTTTGAACTGTGGTTTTGAAGAAGACTCTTGAGCGTCCCTTGGACTGCAAGGAGATCCAGCCAGTCCATCCTAAAGGAGATCAGTCCTGAATATTCATTGGAAGGACTGATGTTGAGGCTGAAACTCCAATACTTTGGCCACCTGATGCGAAGAACTGACTCATTTGAAAAACCCCTGATGCTGGGAAAGATTGAGGGCAGGAGTAGAAGGGGACGACAGAGGATGAAATGGTTGGATGGCATCACTGACTCAATGGACATGAGTTTTGGAAAGTTTTGGGAGTTGGTGATGGAAAGGGAGATCCATGGGGTCGCTAAGAGCCTTGACTGAGTGAGTGAACTGAACTAAAGCACATATATAGGTACTAATAACATCTTTAAACCTATTTACAATAAAAAAATTTTTTGATTGTCCTATCTATTAAGAATTCTCTTGATTCTGTATATACAATAATGTATGACTTGTGTAAAATGTTAGATATTTGGTAATTTACTGAAGGCATCTTTAGCAGGACCTATTTTATATCACTGATCATTTTAAGACAACTACTAAGCAGAAGATGCTGTAGTAGGTAGCCACACAGAAATGAGCACTGCACAGCCAAATTTTTAGAAGATTTTATATCTTACTTAATCTCATTTCTTACACTTCATCATGTCAAGAGAAAAACAGAATTTGTTATGCTATTATTAAAACAGTGCTTTTAATATATTTTGCATATCCAATATTTTTTCAGTATTCTGACATTTATTTTCTTATTAGATATTTTAAGTTATGCCCTTTGCCTCAAAGCCTTGGAACATAAGTTAGATAAACTTTCATTAAATATTTAAATAAGAAGAAACACAATCAAACAGCAGCATAATAACCAAACAAAAAAGCTCCCAGCATAAAACCACAGATTCACTTATTAAACAGTCTCCTTATAGTAGAATATTGTATTTAGAATAAAAGTGTATGGTGTCCTCAGCATTATGTATTATTAATGCTAAAATTCAGTACAATAAAATCTGAATTTTGTACAGGGGATACAGTATTCAATAATTAAAGAAGGAGATCAGTTTGCCAATCCTTGGCTTACCCGTTACCCAACTTGTTAAATAATTCATGTACTTTACTAACAAAGCTGATTTATAGTTAGCTAATTTGTATGATTCATTATAATATGATGAACTTGTTGAGTTACACACACTTTAAGAGAGAGTTTTACATGTATACAGTAAATTACTTTTACTAGTATTATTCTTTGGTATGCTTACCAAAAGAAAGACTATGTAACTAAGAGAAATGAGTGAAAGATGCAAAGTCTACAACATTGTAAAACAATTCTACACAAATGACATTAGAATCACATTTTCCCTAAGCATTTTTGAATTTTCTTTTAAACTTTTAGAATATATCCTAGCATACAGAAGACCTCCAGTAAATGTTGACCCTTTTGCATTGATACAGGCAGGTATTTCCCCAAATTTTTCTATTTTAATAGTTTTTGCACCACGAAAGCCTTCCTCACTGATCAGTGCAAAGAAATAGAGGAAAACAACAGAATGGGAAAGACCAGAGATCTCGTCAATAAAATTAGAGATATCAAGGGAATATTTCATGCAAAGATGGGCTCGATAAATGACAGAAATGGTATGGACATAACAGAAGCAGAAAATATTAAGAAGAGGTGGCAAGAATACACAGAAAAACTGTACAAAAAAGATCTTCATGACCAAGATAATCATGATGGTGTGATCACTCACCTAGAGCCAGACATCCTGGAATGTGAAATCAGGTGGGCCTTAGAAAGCATCACTACAAACAAAGCTAGTGGAGGTAATGGAATTTCAGTTGAGCTATTTCAAATCCTGAAAGATGATGCTGTGAAAGTGCTGCACTCAATATGCCAGCAAATTTGGAAAACTCAGCGGTGGCCACAGGACTGGAAAACGTCAGTTTTCATCCCAATCCCAAAGAAAGGCAATGCCAAAGAATGCTCAAACTACCGCACGATTGCACTCATCTCACACGCTAGTAAAGTAATGCTCAAAATTCTCCAAGCCAGGCTTCAGCAATACGTGAACCGTGAATTTTCAGATGTTCAAGCTGGTTTTAGAAAAGGCAGAGGAGCCAGAAATCAAATTACCAACATCCGCTGGATCATGGGAAAAGGAAGAGAGTTCCAGAAAAACATCTATTTCTGCTTTATTGACTATGCCAAAGCCTTTGATTGTGTAAATCACAATAAACTGTGGAAAATTCTAAAAGAGATGGGAATACCAGAACACCTGACCTGCCTCTTGAGAAACCTATATGCAGGTCAGGAAGCAACAGTTAGAACTGGACATGGAACAACAGACTTGTTCCAAATAGGAAAAGGAGTACATCAAGGTTGTATATTGTCACCCTACTTATTTAATTCACATACAGAGTACATCATGAGAAACGCTGGGCTGGAAGAAGCACAAGCTGGAATCAACATTGCCGGGAGAAATATCAATAACCTCAGGTATGCAGATGACATCACGCTTATGACAGAAAGTGAAGAGGAACTAAAAAGCCTCTTGATGAAAAGTGAAAGAGGAGAGTGAAAAAGTTGGCTTAAAGTTCAACATTCAGAAAACTAAGATCATGGCATCTGGTCCCATCACTTCATGGGAAATAGGTGGGGAAACAGTGGAAACAGTGGTAGACTTTATTTTGGGGGGCTAAAAAACCACGGCAGATGTTGACTGCAGCCATGAAATTAAAAGACGCTTACTCCTTGGAAGGAAAGTTATGACCAACCTAGATAGCATATTCAAAAGGAGAGACATTACTTTGCCAACAAAGGTCTGTCTCTTCAAGGCTATGGTTTTTCCAGTGGTCATGTATGGATGTGAGAGTTGGACTGTGAAGAAAGCTGAGTGCTGAAGAATTGATGTTTTTGAACTGTGGTTTTGGAGAAGACTCCTGAGAGTCCCTTGGACTGCAAGGCGATCCAACCAGTCCATTCTAAAGCAGATGATGGTCCTGGGTGTTTTTGAAAGGAATGATGCTAAACTGAAACTCCAATACTTTGGCCACTTCATGCAAAGAGTTGACTCATTGGAAAAGACTCTGATGCAGGGAGGGATTGGGGGCAGGAGAAGGGGATGACAGAAGATGAGATGGCTGGATGGCGTCACCAATTTGATGGACTTGAATTTGAGTGAACTCCAGGAGTTGGTGATGGACAGGGAGGCCTGGCATGCTGCGATTCATGGGGTCACAAAGAGTCGAACACGGCTGAGTGACTGAACTGAACTGAACTGTTTCACTTGATATTATTACAATAAAGTCTTTATATAGATAAGTATAGGAACTGTATTCAGTATTTATGATTTTATTTAATTTTATTTTATAACAAATAAGCTACCTTTAATTATTTCTCCTGATACAAATATGAGATATTTCATAAGGTATATTGGGTTATTTTGCTTCTGATTTAACCACAGTGGCTCCACATATAAAGATTATTTCTGAAAAATGTACTCAGTACTATTATTAAAACTGAGAAATGTTTGGCTATTTATTATCTGATAAAAGATCTTTTGGTTTGAATAACATGAAAGTCATATTCAGAGTCATTTCAACTTAGAGACCATGTGTACTTTGTAGTCTAGGGAGGATCCCTCACTTTATCAGGAACATTTTGGGACCTAAGATCATTATGGTCAAGGGACCTGATTTGATTTGGAGAACTGTTATTATTTGGGTTCAAACAAATTTAATGTTGCATCATGCAGTATTTTCATTTCTATTCCTTTTATAATCATTTTGGCTATTGAAACAAGGAACCCTGGACTGTAGTTAGAAAAACTGTAAGCTATGATCCCTTAGCTTTCTATTTCCAATGAACAAAACAGGGTGTAATTTGTTACAATCTTAATTAAAATAAACTTCCTTTTGCTGTAATGGTTGTCTAGTTTTCTTTCTTTCAGAAAAGTTTTATAATAAACATATATTTCCCATTCATCTCTATCAGATTTTAAACTCTATAAAGTATTGCCAAACAAAAAAGAATCATGGAAAAATCATTGCTTAATTTCACTTTATGCTCTAAGCTGAAAAAGACTATTCTTTAACTTGCCAATAAAACCTTAGCTATATTTCAAAACAATTTCTCCCAACACAAATCAGAATCCTTTGTGAATTTATTTAGATGCAAGAGAAAATAGCTTCCTTTCAAAGTCGAAGATATTGAAGTTTTTTTTAATAAAGTAAGATTAATTCTGTAATGCAATTCTATAGGAAAAAGGAATTAATGGAACACAATAGGCCAACTAATCACTTCTTGGATAAAGATGACCAACTTCCAAGCTTTAGCTCCATTTTGCATAGATATAATATTAATATTTATTTTATTTTATTTTTAATATTTATTTTAAATATCCTTTAACACTTATTACATTTTCAGACTACTCAAGCACTACTTTAATTATACAGAAGAATAATTCTTATTTATTTTCCTGAAGCTTATATTCTAAATTTTGTATGATATTCCCAATATTTGTAGTGAAAGGCCTAAGGAGAATTTCCCTGCTGTCTCTATTTTCCCTGCATGTTGTTATTCTGCCCCACTTCACACTGACCAGTGAAGAGAAGGGGGGAGATAATGGGTAGTTCCCTTCATTGTTGGATTTCCCCTCATAGACAGACAAGAGCATAATATCTTTAACCAGAAATGAATTACCTTCTCCCTTTGAGGACAGATTTATGGGTCTCTTAGCCTAGCACAGATTCTACCTCCAAGAGCCTGTATTATCTACACACCAGGAAGCTAGGAAAGTGGACATGGTAAACCCACATACTTGGAAATCCCTGAAAACTTGGATAAAAATGTGGCATACAAAGATAGCAGGACAGGGAGAAGATACACTACTTCCTTCAAAGATGCAAACAAATGAGGTAAGGAGTTCAACTGATAAATATCAATGCAGAAAAGGAAACATTGTTTCCTCCCTCAGTGTAAGTAAGAGCAGCTCTTCCTATTTGCATCACCAGTGAAAGTAATGCCATTGAGAAGGTAGGCAGGCCTCTGGGGTAAGTCACATGCCTTTCTTGTTAGCTGATATTACTTTTTAAGGGTTCCTTTCCCTGTGCCCCGGAAATTTGTGAAAGTCCTCTGCAACTTTAAGTCCCTGCCTCATAAACAGGGGTATATACTGACTACCACATGGAATTCTGCAACCAGAGATTTTGCACTTGATAGAGCAAGCACACTGGGGTCTGGAAGACCACCACATCAAGGAGTATACTAGCCAAGGGAAGCTGACTTTCCACCACCTTCCACAATTATTGAAGAACTGCAGGGGTTAAAAATTCATTAAGAGGCGTTGCTTAAGGTAGTATCTGAAGCCTCTCCACTGAAGATGAGCTGAAGGAGTTGCAGCCATGTACCCAGAAGAGAGGTGAATACCCCACTGATTTACATCAGCAGACTGTTGAAGCTTTTTCAGGAGTCACTGGCAGGGACCCCGGGGGCAGATCAAATCTGTACTCTAGTACTTAGCAATCTTTGGCTCTGTCACCAATTATCTAAACTCAAATTAAGAAAAAGGTGGTAGAATGGCAAGAACAGATTGTTACTCAAATTTTAATAGCAGCCATTCAGTTTGGGGACGATCTAGAGAAAAACAGAAAGAAATTAAAGAGTACTATGTTGGCTGCTTAGTTAAAACTCATTACTAATGGGAATAATTCTTACTTTGCTCAGCCTATAAAAGGAAGAAAGGAGACCGTATATCATTAATGCAAAAATCCAGCTCACTGGAAAAAAGGTTATAGAAAGAGATTCTGGGGGATGCAGGAACTACAATCACATGAAAATCAGGAAAGCCCAGAAAGTCAGGAAATTCTTGTCTTAAAATGAACAGACTTAGGGAACCTCAGTGGAGAAGGCAATGGCACCCCACTCCAGTACTCTTGCTTGAAAAATCCCATGGACGGAGCCTGGTAGGGGCCGCTAAAAGTCGGACACGACTGAACAACTTCACTTTCACTTTTCACTTTCATGCATTGGAGAAGGAAATGGCAGCCCACTCCAGTGTTCTTGCCTGGAGAATCCCAGGGACGGTGGGCCGCTGTCTATGGGGTCGCACAGAGTCGGACACGACTGAAGTGACTTAGCAGCAGCAGCAGCAGGGAACCTCAGAGGTGGGAACTGGTGATATTGGTGCTACTTATTCTAAAACTTACTCCGAAATTTCTCTTTCCAGTTGGTGACAGATCAAGACAAATCTGGTATTTCAGGTCAGCCTCTACTTCCTTTTCTTCTGCTTTTACTATACAGCTAGGTCTTCTTTCTGAGAAATGTGTGTTTTTATTTTCTCTTGATCTTCTTGTAAATCTAACTGGAGAGAGACTTACTATATAACTTAAAGGCTATTCTGCCCTATACTTCAGATAAAGTCTGTGGGGTTCCTTGGGGAAAAAAGGTGTTTGCATTAGTTAAATATGTATCTTCTGAAAGTAAAAGGTTATGATTGAAAGTGGCAATCTTGTGCCAGCCTGGAAAAGCATCCTGAGTTACAATGCTTTGGGATATGACAGAAAGTGGCAATCTCACATGCCTTGCTGGAAAAGTACTGTGATCTGAACAAATCAGTACATCACTTTGAGTCCCAGCGAATGATGAGACTCATTTAATTTGAGATATAGATGATAAAAATAGTTTACCAAGATAATAATCCATGGTCATATGTAAAATAATATCTTTCATCAATGTCTCAATTCAAAGAAATAAAATTATAATAAAACAAAGATAATTTTAAATAGGACACTAATCCATAATATTACATTTTCAATAAAAGAGGAAGGTAAATTTGGTAAAGTTAATTAACCACTATAGAGATTTGTACAAAATCTTACCATTAATCTGTGTAGCTCCCAACTCTGCAAACATTCTCAATATTGACTTGGGTAGCACTGTCTGCAAAATATTTCTCTGTAATTTACTGAGGTTCTGAGTTTTCTCTATTTCTACATGTTCTGCTAGAGGAAGGATCTAAATTATAGTTTACTCTTACTTATGACAGAGTCTATATTATGTCAAAGGGTTTAAGTACTTTCCTACATGTTTTTCTAGTCACTTACAGGAGAACTCAAGAGAAATTTGTCCCACCAAAGGGACCTATTAAGTGTTCAAAATGTAGATGACTTGCTGGTGGCCTCAGAAACTTGAGAACACTGCAAAGTTGGTACTGTGGCTTTGTTATACTCCTTGCTTCCCAGTCCAAAAGGCTTCACCAAACAAATCGAAATATTGCTCAACTGAAGTCTAACACTTACAGTATTTATCAGCTGCAGCTCATAGTTTTAAAATCTGTAAGTCAGCTCATTGTGCAGATAAGGAACTAACAAAAAAAGAATGAAAAATTGAAAAAAAAAAAAAGAAAGAAAACCAAAAAAATGCACAGTGTATCTGGGTACTAGTACAATATTGTAAACAGTGGGTCCTAATATTGTAAACATTGGGTCCTAGCATTTGAAGAGAAAACAAAACCTCTGATAGAATTACTGTGTGCTAATTATGAAGATCAACATGGTGAACTCCTGGGAGCAGAGATCACCAGGTTGCTTAAGGAGAGGTGAACAGGCCCAGGTTGGAAACAGAGCAAGTCAAAGCTCCTGTGGCTGACCATAGTACTTTGTACCTCATAACCTCCTAACCCCTATTTTGTCCCTCCCCATTTCACTCTACACTGGTAACCATTACTTTGTTCTCTGTATATGTGAGTCTATTTCACTTCTGTTATATTCATTTGCTTTATGTTTTTAGATTCTACATATAATTAATAATGTACAGTATTTGTTTTTCTCTGATTCATTTCGCTAAGCATAGTGCCCTACAGGTATTATATACATGACTTTTTCTTTATCTATTCATCCATTGATGGATAGTTAGGGGGCTTCCATCCTCTGGCTATTGATAAATAATGCAGCTATGAACACTGGGGTACATGCATCTTTTCAAATTAGTGTTTTCATTTTCCTCAGATGTATATACCCAAGAGTTGAAATGCTGGATTATATAGGAGTTCCCTTTTTAGTTTTTTGAGGAACTTCCATAATGTATTCCATAGTGGCTACACCAATTTACATTCCCATTAACAGTCTACTAGGGTTCCCTTTTTGCCACATCTTCACAAACATTTGTTATTTGTAGTGTTTTTGTTTATAGCTATTCTGACAGGTGTGAGGTGATAACTCATGGTGGTTTTCATTTGCATTTCTCTGATGATTTGGTGATGGTAAGCATCTTTCCATGTGTTTACTGGGCATTAGTAAGTCATTCTTAGAAAAATTTCTGTTTAGATCTTTTGAACAATTTTAATTGAGTTTTTTTTTAAATTGACTTGTGTGAACTGCTTATCTAGTTGGATATTAATCCCTTATCAGTCCTATTATTTGCAAATATTTTCTCCCATACAAGAGGCTGTCTTTTCATTTTGTTGATGGTTTCCTTTGCTATGCAAAAGGCTTTAAGTTTAATTAGGTACCATTTGTTTATTTTTGCTTTGCTTATTTTTCCTTTTGTTTCCTTTGTTTCCTTAGAAGATAGGTCCAAAAAATATTGTTAACAATTTATATCAACGAGTGTTCTGCCTATGTTCTCCAATTATTGACAAAGCAAAAGGCAGACTATTTCCATTAGTAATTATTGATAACAGCAAAGTAAAAGCAATTAACCTATGTCCAGGTACTCAAGCCCTATATTTGACACAAAAAATTGACATCTTTTGGAAAGATGATATAGAAAGGAAAAACATCTGATTAATACACAAACAGAAATCTGGCATTTACAGATAAAGACTTCAAAAAAACAGGTCCAAAGTCACTCAATTAACCTTAGGATGTAAATTCTCTTCAGTTTAAATACTGATGGATAAACAAAGGTAAATATGATTTAGTTAGCTGTTGTAATTAGTATAGTTACTGATTTAGACCCAATGTCAAAACAGAAACAAACCAAAAGCCCATAGGCTTTGTCCTCAAGACTTAAAGTAAGAGTATACATAAACACTGGAAGTTCAACATATACCTTTCAGTAAGTGCTTCATAATAAGATTTTAAATATTAGATAATGGCCTCGGATACCATCCCTTGTATTTCATATCCAGGAAATAGTAAAACTATTAAAAATGATAGAACAGTTACTAAAACATTAAATTGTCATATTAATGTGATGACAATTGTGACTGACACTCAGAATTTATTGAATTTTGCAAGGGCCATGTCTAGATAAAAATTTAGACTTTCAGTCACCATAGTTGAGCTATTCCTTAGGTTTGAATAAAATAGGACTTTATAAGGAATCACCAAATGATATTTCGATAGTTATCCATTTGAAAATGCAAGCAATGAGGACAACACAATTGGCAAATTAATATATTGCTAAGAAAAAATTTATAATCTGCTATTTGGGAAACTGCCTCTACCATTCACCATTGGTATGATACATTCAAAGGTCAATCCCTCAAAGCAAATAAAGTACTGAGTTCTAAAAATTCAATAATTCTATTATTTAATTGCTATTTTGACAATTGCTTTGTTATATATTTTACTGTGTACTGGCTGTGTATTTAGACTGCTGTAACTTGCCCAGAAACAGATAATAACAGCAATGAAAATCATTAGAAGTTGTACTATTACTATTTTATAGTAAGACAGGGAGAAGACTGTAAGGGCATATGCAAACTGCCAAATTTAGAACTAAAGAATGTTCTTCCCAAGAATCTGGGTGTCATCTATAAGTACACAACAAGAAAGAGTGTCTCTCCCTACTTCTGTGAGAGAGTAGGAAATTAATTTGAGTAGGAGCCTTTTTCCAAGTTGCAAAACCACCTCTTGACATAAAGAAATGAGAAGTTTGTTTTTGTTTCCCTTTAGATAAAGCCTAAAAGGTAACAAAAATGATCACTCCAATCACTAAGTGAATTTAAGATGAACTGGCTTAAAGCTCAACATTCAGAAAACTAAGATCATGGCATCTGGTCCCATCACTTCATGGGAAAT
>NW_011495072.1:15416662-15420670 GCF_000754665.1 Bison bison bison | reverse complement strand
CTACTTTGCCAATAAAGGTCCATCTAGTCAAGGCTATGGTTTTTCCAGTGGTCATGTATGGATGTGAGATTTGGACTGTGAAGAAAGCTGAGTGCCGAAGAATTGATTCTTTCGAACTGTGGTGTTGGAGAAGACTCCTGAGAGTCCCTTGGACTGCAAGGAGATCCAACCAGTCCATTCTGAAGGAGATCAGTCCTGGGATTTCTTTGGAAGGACTGATGCTAAAGCTGAAACTCCAATATTTTGGCCATCTCATGTGAAGAGTTGACTCATTGGAAAAGACTCTGATGCTGGGAGGGATTGGGGGCAGGAGGAGAAGGGGACGACAGAGAATGAGATGGCTGGATGGCATCACCGACTGGATGGACATGAGTTTGGGTGAACTCCAGGAATTGGTGATAGACAGGGAAGCCTGGCGTGCTGCAATTCATGGGGTCGCAAAGAGTCGGACACGACTGAGCGACTGAACTGACTGACTGACTGACTGATGCAAGACAAATGATGTTGTCAAGTTCTGTCGTTTGAAGATTTGTTATTGTTTATCTTGAAAACATGTATGTAATGGTGTGTATCTGCTTGGCTATATAAAGGGGAAGATTTCTTTGTTTTTCTGATCCTTTAGTGGATTGCCCCTGATGTCCACCACATATTTTCTTGTTTGATGTTTATTCAATATTAAATCTGTGTCTTTCTCTTCTGGTTTTGTCATGAGATTTTCTGAATGGTAAAAATATTTCATTTTTAATTATATTTATCCAATATATGATACTAAAACTTTACAGAGTTTTCCTAGAACAGACCAACCTCACTTACACACATATATATGAAAACTTTAAATAAAAGCTTAAGGATGAGTGATAAATTATGTGCCTGGATATACATTGCACTACTCATAATAACCAAGACTGCAAAAATGTAATCTTTAACAGCTGACAGAACTTTACATTATAAAACATTAAGTATGCAGTCAATGAAGTAATATTTTCAAGAATGATTTGGGGCATAGAAGTTAGTATTCAATTTTTAATTTGTGATCTGGTTTTACCTTTCTGTTTATCTTCATCTATTGCTCTTGGTCTCAGTCCACTGGTTTTCATACCACACTTCCAACAGCCTCTAAAAGTTTCACCTTTGATTCTCTCAGCCTTTTCAATATGCTTGTGTGCTCTGGGAACAACACTCCCAGAAGATAAACTAACTTCAGCCTCTTCTGCATAGCTCCTTTAATGAAAATGATCTTACAAATAAAGTAGAACTGATACTAAAATTATTGGAAGATCCATATGTGATGGAAAAGGATGGTGTATAGAGAGTTTTACAATATAAAATCATTTTAAATAAATTTGAAATCTTTTTGCCACTTCTAGATAGAATGTCTGGACATAGTTTCCTGAAGGGAAATCTGAGGCATGTATTACTGCCACCATTTTGAAATGTGGAACATGGTCACCATTAAGGTCCACCAAGCTAAGAAGAGATGCTGGTCAGAGAGGCCCCATTTGATGCTGCTATTGGGAAACCTTTATTATCAATATGAATCTTCCTTACTTACATCAAAGTGCCTTATTTTAAAAGCATTTTTGACCCCAACCAGGCCCTAGATAACTTGTTCCAGATCCAGATTTAAAAACTGTAAACACTTCATTTCTTCTCTGAAGGCCAGGTACATAGTAAGTCCTCAATATTTGTTCAATTCAGTTCAGTTCAGTTCAGTCACTCAGTAGTTTCCAACTCTTTGCGACCCCATGAATTGCAGCATGCCAGGCCGCCCTGTCCATCACCAACTCCGGGAATTCACTGAAACTCATGTCCATCGAGATGGTGATGCCATCCAGCCATCTCATTCTCTGTTGTCCCCTTCTCCTCCTGACCCCAATCCCTCCCAGCATTAGAGCCTTTTCCAATGAATCAACATTTTGCATGAGGTGGCCAAAGTACTGGAGTTTCAGCTTCAGCATCATTCCTTCCAAAGAAATCCCAGGGCTGATCTCCTTCAGAATGGACTGGTTGGATCTCCTTGCAGTCCAAGGGACTCTCAGGAGTCTTCTCCAACACCACAGTTCGAAAGCATCAATTCTTCGGCGCTCAGCTTTCTTCACAGTCCAACTCTCACATCCATACATGACCACTGGAAAAACCATAGCCTTGAAGAGACGGACGTTTGTTGGTAAAGTAATGTCTCTGCTTTTCAATATGCTATCAGGTTGGTCATAACTTTTCTTCCAAGGAGTAAGCGTCTTTTAATTTTATGGCTGCAGTCACCATCTGTAGTGATTTTGGAGCCCCCCCAAAAAAAGTCTGACACTATTTCCACTGTTTCCCCATCTATTTCCCATGAAGTGATGGGACCAGACACCATGATATTCGTCTTCTGAATGTTGAGCTTTAAGCCAACTTTTTCCTTCTCCACTTTCACTTTCATCAAGAGGCTTTTTAGTTCCTCTTCACTTTCTGCAATAAGGGTAGTGACATCTGCATATCTGAGGTTATTGATATTTCTCCCGGCAATCTTGATTCCAGCTTGTGCTTCTTCCAGCCCAGCATTTCTCATGACGTACTCTGCATATAGGTTCAATAAGCAGGGTGACAATATACAGCCTTGATGTACTCCTTTTCCTATTTGGGACCAGTCTGTTGTTCCATGTCCAGTTCTAACTGTTGCTTCCTGACCTGTATATAGGTTTCCCAAGAGGCAGGTCAGGTGCTCTGGTATTCCAATCTCTTTTAGACTTTTCCATGGTTTATTGTGATCCACACAGTCAAAGGCTTTGCCATAGTCAATAAAGCAGAAATAGATGTTTTTCTGGAACTCTATTGCTTTTTTGATGATCCAGCGGATGTTGGCAGTTTTATCACTGGTTCCTCTGCCTTTTTGAAAACTAGCTTGAACATCTGGAAGTTCTCAGTTCACGTACTGCTGAAGCCTGGCTTGGAGAATTTTGAGCATTATTTGACTAGCGTGTGAGATGAGTGCAACTGTGCAGTAGTTTGGGCATTCTTTGGCATTGCCTTTCTTTGGGATTGGAATGAAAACAGAACTTTTCCAGTCTTTTGGCCACTGCTGAGTTTTCCAAATTTGCTGTCATGTTGAGTGTAGCATTTTCACAGCATCATCTTTCAGGATTTGAAATAGCTCAACTGGAATTCCATCACCTCCACTAGCTTTGTTCGTAGTGATGTTTTATAAGGCCCACTTGACTTCACATTCCAGAATGTCTGGCTCTAGGTCAGTGATCACACCATTGTGATTATCTGGGTCGTGAAGATCTTTTTTGTACAGTTCTTCTGTGTATTCCTGCCACCTCTTAATCTCTTCTGCTTCTGTTCGGTCTGTACCATTTCTGTCCTTTCTTGAGCCCATCTTTGCATGAAATGTTCCCTTGGTATCTCTAATTTTCTTGAAGAGATCTCTAGTCTTTCCCAGTGTGTTTTTTTCCTCTATTTCTTTGCACTGATCGCTGAAGAAGGCTTTCTTATCTTTCCTTGCTATTGTTTGGAACTCTGCATTCAGATGCTTATATCTTTCCTTTTCTCCTTTGCTTTTCGCTTCTCTTCTTTTCACAGCTATTTGTAAGGCCTCCTCAGACAGCCATTTTGCTTTTTTGCATTTCTTTTCCATGGGGATGGTCTTGATCCCTGTCTCCTGTACAATGTCACGAACCTCTGTCCGTAGTTCATCAGGTACTCTATCTATCAGATCTAGTCCCTTAAATCTATGTCTCAATTCCACTTATAATCATAAGGGATTTGATTTAGGTCATACCTGAATGGTCTAGTGGTTTTCCCTACTTTCTTCAATTTAAGTCTGAATTTGGCAATACGGAGTTCATGAATCTGAGCCACAGTCAGCTCCCGGTCTTGTTTTTTTGACTGTATAGAGCTTCTCCATCTTTGGCTGCAAGGAATACAATCAATCTGATTTTGGTGTTGACCATCTGGTGATGTCCATGTGTAGAGTCTTCTCTTGTGTTGTTGGAAGAGGGTGTTTGCTATGAGCAGTGTGTTCTG
>NW_011495072.1:15378201-15416562 GCF_000754665.1 Bison bison bison | reverse complement strand
GAAGAGGGTGTTTGCTATGACCAGTGCATTCTTTTGGCAAAACTCTATTAGCCTTTGCCCTGCTTCATTCTGTATTCCAAGGCCAAATTTGCCTGTTACTCCAGGTGTTTCTTGACTTCCTATTTTTGCATTTCAGTCCCCTATAATGAAAAGGACATCTCTTTTGGGTGTTAGTTCTAAAAGATCTTGTAGGTCTTCATAGAACTGTTCGGCTTCAGCTTCTTCAGCATTACTGGTTGGGGCATAGACTTGGATTACTGTGATATTGAATGGTTTGCCTTGGAAATGAACAGAGATCATTCTGTCATTTTTGATATGCATTCAAGTACTGCATTTTGGACTCTTGTTGACCATGATGACTACTCCATTTCTTCTAAGGGATTCCTGCCCACAGTAGTAGATATAATAGTCATCAGAGTTAAAGTCACCCGTTCCAGTCCATTTTAGTTTGCTGATTCCTAGAATGTTGATGTTCACTCTTGCCATCTCCTGTTTGACCACTTTCAATTTGCCTCGATTCATGGACCTGATATTCCAGGTTCCTATGCAGTATTGCTCTTTACAGCATCAGACGTTGCTTCTATCACCAGTCATATCCACAACTGGGTATTATTTTTGCTTTGGCTCCATCCCTTCATTCTTTTTGGAATTATTTCTCCACTGATCTCCAGTAGCATATTGGGCACCTACTGACCTGTTGGCTCAGATGGTAAAGCATCTGCCTACAATGAGGGAGACCTGGCTTCAATCCCTGGGTGGGGAAGATCACCTGGAGAAGGAAATGGCAATCCACTTCAGTACTATTGCCTGGAAAATCCCATGGACAGAGGAGCCTTATAGGCTAAAGCCTACGGGGTCGCAAAGAGTTGGACACTACTGAGCGACTTCACTTTCACTTTCACTGACCTGGGGAGTTCCTCTTTCAGTGTCCTATCATTTTGCCTTTTCATACTGTTCAGTATGAAACAGTATGAAGAGATCTCTCGTCTTTCCCACTCTGTTGTTTTCCTCTCTTTCTTTGCATTGATCACTGAGGAAGGTTTTCTTATCTCTCCTTGCTATTCTTTGGAACTCTGCATTGAGATGCTTATATCTTTCCTTTTCTCCTTTGCTTTTTGCTTCTCTTCTTTTCACAGCTATTTGTAAGGTCTCCCCAAACAGCCATTTTGCTTTTTTGCATTTCTTTTCCATGAGGATGCTTTTGATCCCTGTCTCCTGTCCAATGTCACGAACCTCCGTCCATAGTTCATCAGGCACTGTAGATCCTATCAGATCTAGTCCCTTAAATTTACTTCTCACTTCTACTGTATAATCATAAGGAATTTGATTTAGGTCATACCTGAATGGTCTAATGGTTTTCCCTACTGTCTTCAATTTAAGTCTGAATTTGGCAATAAGGAGTTCATGATCTGAGCCACAGTCAGCTCCCGGTCTTGTTTTTGCATATTACATAGAGCTTCTTCATATTTGTTAAGTAACTACAAAGAAAGGAAAGCGGGAAGGAAGGTAAGATGAAAAAAGGGAAATGAAGGAGGATCTCTGGGCAAGGCCTTATGATAGTCTGGACTAAAATGACAAGTGAGGAGCATTCCATTTCCTCAAAATCTTTTTCATATCTTTTCCACAATTATGAGAAAATGATGAATTTATTCAATGACAATCTATAACCTCATTTAAAACACAGATCGGAGAAGGCAATGGAACCTCATTCCAGTACTCTTTTGCTTGGAAAACCCCATGGACAGAGGAGCCTGGTAGGCTGCAGTCCATGGAGTTGCTAAGAGTCGGAAGCGACTGAGTGACTTCACTTTCACTTTTCACTTTCATGCATTGGAGAAGGAAATGGCAACCCAATCCAGTCTTCTTGCCTGGAGAAACCCGGGGATGGGGAAGCCTGGTGGGCTGCCGTTTCTGAGGTCGCACAGAGTCGGACACGACTGAAGCAACTTAGCAGAAGCAGCAAAACACAGATGGAATATATAAAATATATTTCAGAGCATAATTAAATTCATTAAATACTGTTTCCATGAATAATCTAGAAATGCAAGATTTTTCTATGGAAGACTTGGAATAAAGAGTGTCAAAAATGATGGCATAGAAAATTTACTTTAAAATGCCACTTAATTAAGATATAGATAGATAAGTAGATACATATTTTAAATATAATGCTTCATTTCTAAGGCATTTGATGTCTGGATTCATTTAAGCAGCCTTTTGGAAGTCTTTTTTTTTTTTTTTATCAAACTTGCTATTCTACTAAGTTACTTAAGTATTATTACAGATAATTTGTGTATTAATTTATTAGGACAAACAGATTAAAGTTCTTTTTGTAGATATTTCTCCCATTTTAATTATATAAAATAAAAATAAGTTTGAGCATTAAATTGATGTTTGTGCCCAATTAAAATACATTAAATATAAACAATTTTAGGCACTTTGTTTTTTAATAATTTGGTTCCAGATAAATTAAAAACTATTTGTTGGTTGATTTGGGGATTGATTCAATTTTTTACCTTTTGTTAATCCTATTTATCATGTTGTTATAATAATAAACATAATTTATTACATGATATTTTTAATATACATATAATACTTAACACAATAGTCCCAAAGTTGCATTCTTTTGTTTCAGACTATGCCAATCCTCTATTTTTTCATTTGCCAAGAAAAATGCTAAAATATACTTCCTGTTTCAATAATTAATGGATAATTACTTAGACAACCCAGACTCAACACTGGTCTGTGTTATACTATGGTGGGCAGGATCAACTGGCTCAAATGTAAGACTTATTTTGCCACAGTCACCCACAACCAAAATTGTGTAATATTTTATAACTCATGTTATGAAGTTTTCTCAGGGGAGGCAGCATCCAAGCCTGTCTTAAATGTCTTGAACTAGAGGAGGCATTGGGTTTGGTTTTTATTATAGACAGGGTGTGTGGCTGGGGTGAGAATTCCAGTGTGTGGACAGAAGTTTATGCTTGAACCTCCCACTGTTGCCAAGACACAGAGAACCTGTGCTTTCTTACTGACTTGTTCAGATGTGCAGCAAAAGGGGATGAGAGAGATTTGGGGCCTAAATGATATCAGCAATCAAGCATGAAAATGGACTCAGACTCTTAATTATGAAACCTTACTCTGTTACTTCCTAGAGGTAGGATCATGGATAATTTAACTTACTTGCTTTAATAGCAAGCTCTTCCTCATAGATTGTATTTATTTAATAAATTAAATGGGGATATATGAGTTTTCACCACATAGTTATAGTGGGGATTAAATGGGTATATGGGGGTGTGTGTGTGTGTGTGTATGTATACTTTTCCCCCCCCCCCCCCACACTTTGAAACTTCTTGGAGCTAAAGGATTAACTCAGAACTGATTTTCCTCCTTAATGAACAATTACATGCTAGGCCATTTTTCTAAGTGGAATATGTGACATAACTGTCATCACAAGCTCACACTGTTACAGGGGGGAAAGCTAAAAGTGACTAGAATTGGCGCCAAAAATTAGAGAAAGGAGACCGTTTAGATTTAGAGAAGGAAAACTTAACTATAAACATGGAGCAGTTAAAATTTAAGGTCCACTTTGAAGGCTGAGTAGTGCCTTCAGTGGGAAAGAAGTAGAGAAAACTATTTTTTCAGACAGAAGGAACAGCATAAACAAAAACACTCAGTATGGGAAGTGCAAGGAATGGAATGACAACCAGAATTCAGGCCTTGTGGGGAGGATTGGATATCCACAGGATAGCCAGTCACCTGTGAAAGAATTCTATTAAAAATTGCCAAATTGTTCATTATAAATTATAAAACCCAAAGGATATTTCAAAAATAGAAGTGAATACCAAAGTAAACAGCCAAAGAACCAATTCATAGACATGATGCAACTTAATATCTAAATTCATGGTATTTTCCTAGATCAAAAATCAATCAAGTATATTTCACCTTATAGTAAACACAGAGACAAGATATGTCTGGGGCTGGGAAAGACCTACTTGACCTGCTCATAAAGTAAATGGAGGGAGACTGTGATTATCTGTGATGACTGGGGAACTAGGAGAACTGGGACAAAATTTGGTACAAACTATGGTATAATATTTCCACCATTCATCAAAGTCTGGAAGGTTTTAGGATTATGGCACACAACAGATTGAAAGTTACAGAAAAGTTCTACCTATGAATGTTGTCAGAAAGTTATCCACAGACAAAAAGCCTATTTTCCACTCTAGTAACTCTTTTATCTTCTCAGTTTACAGTAGTAAAGAAAAGAAATGAGGTCTTAGATCTCATAAATCCTATAACTAACAATGAAGAAAGAAAATAAATGAATAAAGAAATAGTACAATTTCAGTTTTAAATATTATTAAATAAAATGGGATGAATGACAAAAAGTGGGTTGGGACATGTGGGGAATTTTAGAAAAGCTCTGCTGGAAATTTGATATGGAATTTCAATGACAAGACAAGGTCAGTTATGCAAAGACCTAGGGAAGAATATTCAGATACAACATAATTATAGGGGAAAATATTATGAGGTGAGACAGTCTTCAATTAATACATGAGGAACTGTAATAAAATAAGAATATGTAAATAGACTACTCTTTTGGAGGAGAAACGAACTGGATTGTGTAACTGGATAACTGGATACAGGGATGAAGAAGAAATAATATGCAGTTAAGATACCAAGAAGAGAAAGCAGAAAAGTATATTGATCATTGAGTGTGTGCTTTAATATACATTGTGCAAATAAGCTTTGTAGTAGCAATTCAAGCCACATGGTTGAACTCATGTAACATATGTGAAAACAGTGGTTTTGAGCTAATCTGGGATTTCTCAAAGTCACTTTGTCAAAATTTTAAAGAGCATCTCCTAACTTCAAAGCCCAGGCTGTTGGCATTTTACCTTGCTCTTTCTTCTGGGTTTAAGTGATACCTGGTAGTACCAATGGCACAGAGAGGATATTTAGAAAAGAAAGTTCATATACTTTCAAAATGGGTTTTATTATAGATATCTAAGTGGAATTATTTACCAGGCCATTGCAGTGGAATAACAAATAAGGAGAGGCCCAAGGCTATATTGATTCTAATAAATCCTATAAAGGAGAGAATTGAGAGGAAAAAAAAAAAAGAGGCTTTGTTAATGCTTTTTCTAGTCAGTTTATGAGCCTGAAAAAAATATTGGATTTGATAAAAGCTTTATAAATTCTTTAAACTCATTTACCATTTGATTACCAACCATGAATATTTCAATATTTTTTGAATGAATGGCATTTTACTAGAGAAACCTCAATGCCGAATTTTCTGAGGAAAACTGGTATTTGCCTTATTTGAATGCTAAACACTTTATTTATTATTATTATTTTTTTTTTTTGCTAAACACTTTAAAAAAACTTCTATTGGGGCAATCATTTATCAAAGCAAAAATCTAATTAGTTGTAGAACTCTGATTTAATTTTATACTAGTTCTAGGAAGGGAGATCAGAGTAATACTTAAATGATATTCAGAATGGGAATATTTGCAAAAATTGCACAATTTAAATAAATATATTTGAGTAAATACAATGGAAGAACCTACAGTATCATCAGGGAAGGATATCTGATGTTTTGATACACAAAATCATTCAGAGTAATTAACATGGAAGAAAAACAATGAAGGACCAGAGAACTTTGGGAAGACTGCAGAATAGGAAGCACCAAGAATTTATTTCCCCACCTAGACAACAAGTGCACTGGCAGAATCTATTGATGTCATTATGTTGGAGCTCTGGAGTTAATAAGCCTTGCAACTTTCAAAATAAACTTTGGAAAGTAAACTGGGTTAACTTTGGTCAATTATATCAGCTCTGTAGTTGCCACCCATTCCTCAATCTCCATTCCTACAGCAGGGATCCATGCACATGTTCCTAGAGTAACTTGTACAAAGATTTCAGGATCAAGACAGGCAATATGAACCCTATTCTCCAAATACCAGAGGAATGTGCTTTGATTAGTGATGGTGGCGGCGGCGATGGTTTAATTGCTAAGTTGTGTCTGACTCTTTGTGACCCCATGGACTGTAACCCACAAGGCTCCTCTGTCTATGGGATTTCCCAGGCAAGAATACTGGAGTGGGTTGCCATTTCCTTCTCTAGAGCATATTTCTTGACCACGGATTAAACCCAGGTCTCGTGTATTGCAGGTGAATTCGTTACTGACTGAGTCACCAGGGAAGTCTCCTGATCCATGATTACTGCTTCCAATCAAGGATGTGCAGACAGAGAAGTAGCCCTTGTTCCATTACTCCTTCATTGTCGCAAGCCCCTCCTTCTCAGGCTGAAGAAACTTCAAAGGATTCTAGGGCTGAGCCTTATTATCTCTACCTTCACTTTTCATTTCCCAGAGATTAAATACTAGGGACTTCAAAATCAACTGCATATAGAGAGGAAACTAAAAAAGTCACTGCATATATGCAGGAAAAGGTGCAGGATCAAAATAAACTAGAGAAGACTTTAATCTATACCTCAGGCTTATTCTCAGCATAAAGACAGTACAATGATTGAAAACAAAAAATAACATACACAAAACACAACAAGCCTGTGGGATCAAGGAGAATTTGATTACCACATTATTAGATTAAAATGTCCAATGTTCAACAGAAAATCACAAGGTACACATGAAAGAGGAAAAGCATGGCCCATTTAAAAAAAAAAAAACAACAACCAACAGAAACTAACTCTGAGAAAAACCAGATGAAAGCTCAACTAGATAGTTTTGAAAACAACTAGCTTAAAGATGCACAAAGAACTAATGGAAGATGTGGAGAATGTTAAGAAAATGATATATGAACAAAATTAAAATATTAATAAAAACAGAAAACCTAAAAAGAAGTCAAAAAGAAGTTATAGATTAGAAAAGTACAGTAAATAAAATAAAAAAAAATTTACTAGAAAGATTGAAAGGCAGATTTGACCAGGTAGAATGAACCAGTGAATTTGAAGACCTACAATGAGATGATAAAAAGGGGAAAGATATTACCTGAAGAACTAATGGCTGAGATACACGAAGTTTTGTGAAAGACATGAATATAGCATCCAATAACTCAACAACATCCAAACAGGATGAACTTAAAGAGATTCATCCCAAAATACATTTATAATCAAACTGTTGAAAGACAATGACAAAGAAAGAAACCTGAAAGAAGCAAAAGAAAAGTGACTTATCACATATAAAGCATCCTCAGTAAGATTCTCAGCAGATTTATCATCAGAAACATTGGAGGCCATAAGGCAGCAGGCTGATGTATGTATTCAAAGTGTTTTTTTTTTTTTTTTTAAAACCACGTTCAATCAAGAATCTTATACCTGGCAAAACTTTTCTTCAAAATGAGGGAGAGGATGAGATCAGATGGTGGATGTGGGGCTTATCTCCCCCAATTAACACTTCAAAAATATCTACATGTGGAGCAATTTTAACTGAAAACTAAATGGAAACTGGCAGAAAGACTCCTGTACAACCAGGGATGTAAGAAAAAGCCACATGTAACTGGGCAGGAAGGGAAGTAATCAGGTTTAACCTGTGCCCCTGGCAGGGAACTCAAAGGAAAAGGGAAATTACATGAGGAGAGATCCTCCATGGGGAGTGAGCATTTCAATCCACATATTGGGTGCCCCAGTCCTGGGGTTTAACACAGGAAACACAAGTCCCCTTTGCTGGTTGGAGGGCTGGTGGGATTAACAGGAGGGTTGGGGAAAGCCTGGGTTCTGCTTTTTTTGGTGTGTACACATATTTTCTCTCAAAGCAGGGTGGAGAGGGTGAACTGAAACCACAAAAGAGAAAAGAGGCTGGCCAGCTTCCTCCCACTGCCACTGTACATGCCCCAGCCTGATCTGAGTGAATGTTCTAGCCCTACTTGCTTCTTGATGCAACTCCACACTGGGGCAAGGGCACAGATGTGAGACATAGAGTCAGTTCACATCTAAAGCAGTGTCTAAGTAGGGTAGGGTCGGTCATTACTGGAAGCATAGGAGAAGTAGCTTCATCTCTATTTGTGGCCAGACCACCACAGCCTGTGCTTAGAGCCGTGTAAAAAGCCAAGACATGCCCTGCCTGTCCTGTGGTACAGCTCTACGCCAGAACAAGGGTGGCAAAGACCAAGGGAAGAGCCCCGCTGTAAGGACAAAGGAGGCTCAGACCCTAAAGCAGTGTCTGGGCAGGGCATGGGCAGCAGTCTATGGCACTTATAATATGTAGCTCATCAGAAGGAGTCCAGATTTCAAACCCTACCCAGATCACCACAGCCTGTACCATAATACAATACACATCAAGTGCCCACACCAGCCCCTCTTATTACAGCACTGACCCACTTTGGGGCAAGGGTATCATTCTGAGAGGAGGGAGAGCAAAGACTTAAAGAGAATGTAGCTAGCTTGGACCCAACTCTCAGGGCTTCTGGTCCAGCAACTTAGGACCCAACCTTGGTCTGAGAGAGCAGTGATAACCACTGAGCAGAGGAGAGGACTTTGCTTAAAACTGGCTCTTGCTTTAGTTTCTCCATCTCCAGGTCTATCTCCTACCAATGTGATAGCTGTCAGAACATCCTTAGGAAAGATGTGACTTATGGTCATATCAAATTAGCTATCCCACCAAAGCCTCTGGGCACATTCAGACTGTATAGAGATGCTCCCACATAAAGACTCCTTCATGACCACAGTATGTAGCTTTTTCATCTAATTTCACAGGGACAGAGAAAGCTAAGCAAGGGTATAAGACAGAAAGTGGTCTCAACTGAAAGAGCAACAAAGAAAACCCCCAAAAAAATAAACAATGAAATAGAAATATACAATGTACCAGATAAAAATTAAAGGCATTAGTGATAAGAAAGTTAACTGAATTAGGGGAAAGAATACATGAACAGAGTGAGATTTTAATAAGGAACTAGAAAATATGGAAAAGAACCAGTCAAAACTGAAGAATACAATAACTGAAATGAAAAAGGCACTAGAAGAAATTAATAGCAGACTAAGTGATACATACCCACTCCAGTACTCTTGCCTGGAAAATCCCATGGATGGAGGAGCCTGGTAGGCTGCAGTCCATGGGGTCGTGAAGAGTTGGACATGACTGAGCGACTTCACTTTCACTTTCATGCATTGGAGAAGGAAATGGCAACCCACTCCAGTATTTTTGCCTGGAGAATCCCAGGGACAGAGGAGCCTAGTGGGCTGCTGTCTATGGGGTCGCATAGAGTCGGACATGACTGAAGCGACTTAGCAGCAGCAGCAGGTGATACATAAGAATTTATAAGTGGTCAGGAAGACAGAATAATAAAAATCACCCAAAATAGTGAAAAAGAAAAAAAAAATGAGAATGGTTTAAGGATCTTTGGGATAATATCATGCCTGCCAACTCTCTTCTCCTGAGGAGAAGAGAGTCAAAAATATATTTGATATATGGCTGAAATTATTGCTAAAACTTCCAAACCTGAGGGAGGAAATAGATACCCAGGTATAGGAAGCACAGAGAGTCCCAAACAAAATGAATCCAAACAAACTCACACTATGACATATCATAATTAAATGGCCAAAGGAAAAAGAAAGAATTCTAAAGGCTGCAAGAGAAAAACAGAGCCATATTAAAGGGCACCATCATAATGCTATCAACATATTTATGTACAGAAGCTTGGCACCCCAGAAGGGAGTGGCACGATATATTCAAAACTCAAAGAGAAAAACCTGTAACCTAGAATATTCTAACCAGCAAGATCATCATTTATAATTAAAGGAAAGATAAAGAATTTTTCAGATAAGCAAAAATGAAAAGAGTTAATTAACACTAAACTCACCCTAAAAAAATGTTAAAGGATCTTCTCTAATTGGTAAAGAAAAGGCCATAAAAAGAAAGAATCTATAGGGAAGGAAAAATCCCACAAATAAAGGTAAATATATAGTAAAGGCTATATATTTAAATAAGCTATATATATACTTAAATAAGCTAGTACAAATATTAAAAGACAAAAAATTGTAAAATCAACTATGACTGCAATAATCAGTACAGCGTAGGAAAATACAGTCATTGTTTCTAACAACTTTAAACAGAGTATAACCTATAGAAATACCAAATCCCTGTGTTCTACACATAAAACAAATACAATATTGTAAATCAACTACACATCAATAAAGAATAATAAAAAAAAAAAACAAATGTGAGGGTGAAATTAAGACATTGCAGATTTAAAAAATGCTAAGGGAGTTCGAAGTGTTTGGCCCGTCCTGGTAAAAATGTTTAAGGGATTTCTACTGGTTGAAATGAAAGGATAGTAGATGGAAACTCAAAGTCATAAAAAGAAATTAAGACCTAAGAAAAGTAAATATGTGGTCATTTATAAAATGGTTTTATTTTAACAATGGTTTGTAGCTGTACTGTTTGTTTTCTAAATGGTTTATGGGACCGATACATTTAGAAAAACAATTATTATTCCAAAGGTAGTATTATTTTAACTTTGATTTGTAACTCCACATTTTGTTTTCTACATAATTTAATATACACATTTAAAAACAATTATTATTTTTGTTTTTGGACATACAATTATTTAAGTGTAATCTTGTGATGTTAAGAAATGAAAACAGTGCAGAGAGAGCTATAATGGAGCAATTTTTTATGCTACTGAACCTAAGACTGTATAAATTCAATTTGGAGTGTAATAGTTTTAAGATGTTAAATGGATACACCATGGACACAGAATTTTATAACCCTAGGTACTAGAAAATGAAGATAAAATTTAACTACATACCCAGAATCCCTTTAATGTAGGATAGGATGAGATCCTATAAGATTTAAGGATCCTTAAGATTTAAGGATTCCAGTGTACTAGTACAAGTCCATGCTTTAATATTTCCCCAAAGGGATCTACAGTTTTTCAGCAGGGTAACAGTGCTATAGGGAAAAGGAAATAATTAGAAATTTCAGGGACTATTGTACACCATCTCTGAACTGACAGTAATTTCAGGAGATCCAAAATTACACTGTTACTACTTAGGAAAACAGTAAATTGAAACAATACCTTATTCCTGTAGGGACTGCAGAGTTTAAAACCACCAAAGACTTGAAGGAAGCAGGGATTTCTACCACATTCCCATTTAACTAGCCTATCTGGCCAGTGAAGAAAACAGATGAATGACAGTGGATTTTTGTAAATTTAACCAAATAGTGACTCCAAATGTAGCTACTGAACCAGATGTGGTTTATAATACATTCTCTGGTACTTAATATGTAGTCAATAATCTGGCAAATACTTTTCCCTTAATGCTCATTAATAAAAACCACCAGGTTCAGTTTGTTTCAGCTCCAAAGCCAGCAATATATCATCGCCGTTCTACTTCAGGGGCATATCAACTCTCCACCCCTATGTCATAATTCAGTTTGGAAGCTCTTAATTACCTTTATCTTCTACAAGACATCACATTGGTCAATTAATTTGATAGCATTATGCTGATAGGACCTAGATAGCATGAAGTGCAACTACTCTAGACTTACTGGTAAGACATTTGGATGCCAGAGGGTGAGAAATAAATCTGACAAAATTTAGAAGGCCTCCACCTCAGGAAATTTCTAAGGGTCCAGCATATCAAGCCTGTAGCATATGAAGATATGCCTTTAAGCGATAGGTTAAAATATTGAATCTGTGCCCTCAAACAACCAAGACAGAGGCAGAATGCTTAGTGGGCTTCATTATATTCTGGAGACAACATATCCCTCATTTCATTGTTCTACTCCAGTCCATTTACAGAGGAACCTGACAAGCTACTTGTTCTGTGTGAAGCCCAGAACAGAAAGATGCTCTGCAGCAGATCCAAGCTGAGTGCAAGCTGTTCTGCCGCTTGGCTGGTATGATCCAGCAAAGCCAATGGTGATTGAAGTATCAATGACAGGTGAAAAAAAGCAAAATACTGTTTCAGGACCCAGGACTGTAACAGACAAGTTGACTATATTCCTACCTAGTAGAAAACCACACCAATTTAAAACTGGACAAAGTATACTTTAGAAAACTGCAAATTAAAACCGCACTAACCATACCCACTAGCTTATTTAAAATAAAAATATTGACACTCTGAAGTGTTGGCAAAGAGACGTCATACATTGCTGATTACAATGTAAATTGTTACAGTTTATAAAACAGTTTAGCTTCTTCATACCGAACAGAAAGTAGAGACTTCTGAGTATTTTGGAATTTACTTAATTCAAATTTTATGGAAACTCATATAGACATAAATTATTGAGCTCAAAAACTTCTGTGAGTGGACACTGGAATTCTAAATTATTTTTTGTGGAATTACGCTATTTAGAGTGATAATTCAATGAATAACAATTATAATTTAACTTAGCTTGGAGAGGGCATGGAGTTCTATTTAAACTGAGAAAAACTCATGCGAGTCTGGGAAATGTCAGTCTAATAGTTTCTTGTGTAACGTGGGCATTCAACCCCGGCTTCACAATCACAGACTCCTGTGTATGGAAGGTTCCGAAGGGAGGTTTTTCACAGAACAGGAGTCTCATAGACAAAACAAGACTACCTTTGAAAAATTTCCACAGGTTTTTAATAAGTGGGCTGAGACAACTTTTGTCCAAAAGTTGCTGTTCTGAAGGATTGAAAGTGTAAAACTGTTAGTCACTTAATCATGTACAACTAATTTCGACACATGGACTGTAGCCCACCAGGCTCCTTGGCCATGGAATTCACCAGGCAAGAATACTGGAGTGGGTTGCCATTTCCTTCTTCAGGGGAATCTTCCCAACCCAGGGATCAAACCCGGGTCTCCCACATCACAGGCAGATTCTTTACCATCTGAGCCTAAAGGTCTAGACATTCTGAAGGGTTACATACTAAAATCCTCAGACCCAGAGCCAGTTCAAGAAATAAATTCATCAAGATCAACATTCTTCCCTAGGAACATCTTACAGACCTCACACTACAAAAATGACGAAGATCGACAAGTAGTAATACTGTCAGTACCAAGACCATTTCCTACCAAGGACAAAGGTTTTTCAAATAATAGAAAACCAAGGATTCCCACAAGAGATCTTACTTTACTGAAGACGATCGGTTCAGTTCAGTTCAGTCTCTCAGTCGTGTCTGAATCTTTGCGACACCATGAATTGCAGCACGCCAGGCCTCCCTGTCCATCACCAACTCCCGGAGTTCACTCAAACTCATGTCCATTGAGTTGGTGATGCCATCCAGCCATCTCATCCACTGTCATCCCCTTCTCCCCCTGCCACCAGTCCCTCCCAGCATGAGAGTCTTTTCCAATGAGTCAACTCTTCACATGAGGTGGCCAAAGTATTGGAGTTTCAGTTTCAACATCAGTCCTTCCAATGAACACCCAGGACTGATCTCCTTTAGGATGGACTGGTTGGATCTCCTTGCAGTCCAAGGGACTCTCAAGAGTCTTCTCCAACACCACAGTTCAAAAGCATCAATTCTTTGGTGCTTAGCTTTCTTCACAGTTCAACTCTCATATCCATACATGACCACTGGAAAAACCATAGCCTTGACTAGACAGACCTTCGTTGGCTAAGTAATGTCTCTCCTTTTGAATATGCTATCTAGGTTGGTCATAACTTTCCTTCCAAGGAGTAAGCGTCTTTTAATTTCATGGCTGCAGTCAACATGTGCAGTGGTTTTTTAGCCCCCCAAAATAAAGTCTGACACTGTTTCCACTGTCTCCCCATCTATTTCCCATGAAGTGATGGGACCAGATGCCATGATCTTAGTGTTCTGAATGTTGAGCTTTAAGCCAACATTTTCACTATCTTCTTTCACTTTCATCAAGAGGCTTTTTAGTGCCTCTTCACTTTCTGCCATAAGAGTGGTGTTATCTGCATATCTGAGGTTATTGATATTTCTCCCGGCAATCTTGATTCCAGCTTGTGCTTCTTCCAGCCCAGCGTTTCTCATGATGTATTCTGCATATTAGTTAAATAAGCAGGGTGACAATATACAGCCTTGACATAATCCTTTTCCCATTTGGAATCAGTCTGTTGTTCCATGTCCAGTTCTAACTGTTGCTTCCTGATTCCAATCCCAAAGAAAGGCAATACCAAAGAATGCTCAAACTACCACACAATTGCACTCATCTCACACGCTAGTAAAGTAATACTCAAAATTCTCCGAGCCAGGCTTCAGCAATACGTGAACCGTGAACTTCCTGATGTTCAACCTGGTTTTAGCAAATGCAGAGGAACCAGAGATCAAATTTCCAACATCTGCTGGATCATGGAAAAAGCAAGAGAGTTCCATAAAAAACATCTATTTCTGCTTTATTGACTATGCCAAAGCCTTTGACTGTGGATCACAATAAACTGGAAATGATAGAGTCTCACATTTCGTCTGACTTCAATGAAAAGGAAGAATTCAAAGGTAGCCTTTTTTTCCTAGTTGAACAGACCCCTGAGTAAATCTCAAGCCACCTCATTAGAAAACACTGCTTTTGAGTAAAGAGTCTTGGGTTGCCACAGTTAGGGAGTCTCAAATTGATCTTGGTATAACCTCCAAATTTTTGAATTTCCCAAAGCATCATGATAAAATCTGTTACCAAAGTTAACCATATTAGAATTACATAATAAAGAATGCCACTAAAATGAATTTTAATATGTCAGTGTGGCTAAGCTGAACCGCAGTACACAGGATTCCTTTCTAGTATGCTTCTGCTTAGGGTGTCTACAAATAATAGTCTCTTAAGTAAGTTGGAGGACAAAGGCAGCAGACCTTTTGTAAAAGGCAAACATCTTCCCCATTTTTCACTGAAACATTACTATACAGAGGTGAGAAGCAATGTGGTAGACAGGACTGAAGTTTCTAATCAGTTGACTTTCAGTGAATCAAAAGAGCCTGACTTCATCAGCTGGAACACCTTAAACATTACAGCTTTAATAAATTAAGTAGCCTATGGACAACAAGTTTCAGCCTTTACATTTGAGGGTCTACCCTCCTCATGACTTTTTCTTCCCTTCCTGACTGCCTTCCCTGTGCATTTTAGATTTACTTAGCCAGTAAAACAATTATAAGCCAGTTCTTTAAAATAAATGTACACATATAAAATAGATACACTGCTTATAATAAATATATGCAATTAATGCACATGACTTATAATATGTGTTTATTACCTATATGTATATGTTTGTATGTGTATTTGGGTATATGTGTGTTTCTGTGTGTATATCCTCAAAGATGTTGTTTTTCTCTAGTTGAACTCTGACCAATACATTTATCTCACAGGTCTTTGCTGTATTTCAGAAAGGGAAAGTAGAAATGATACAGTACTCTGAGGTCTGAGCTTAAATGGCTTGAGGTTTTAAGTAGAGAAATGAACGTACTTTAACAAATGTTTTGAAAGAACAATTTCAAATTGGTGGACAGAGCAAAGAAGGAAACAAATCATAGGTAAACTGTTACTAAAACAAGTCATAAGTAAACTGTTATTTCTTTAACTGGGTTTTTGCTTAGGTGAACTGTGGTGTTGGAGAAAACTCTTGAGAGTCCCTTGGACTGCAAGGAGATCCAACCAGTCCATACTAAAGGAGATCAGTCCTGGGTGTTCATTGGAAGGACTGATGTTGAAGCTGAAACTCCAATACTTTGGCCACTTCATGCTAAGAGTTGACTCATTGGAAAAGACTCTGATGCTGGGAGGGATTGAGGGCAGGAGAAGAAGGAGACAACAGAGGATGAGATGGCTGGATGGCATCACCGACTCGATGGACATGAGTTTGAGTGAACTCCGGGAGTTGGTGATGGACAGGGAGGCCTGGCGTGCTGTGATTCATGGGGTCACAAAGAGTCGGACACGATTGAGTGACTGAACTGAACTGAATAAGAACTACATAATTTATATAATCCCATCAATTCAACATAAGGGAATTATTCAAATAATGTAAAACAATTTATATCTTTTTAAACATTTATCCCTTGATGCAACATTATTCTACTACTAACACAAACACTGAGATCATCTTGGAATATTTAGTTTCAAATTTTGATAAAAATCATGCAACTCTGCTACTTTAAGCACAATAGTGCTTATACTGGAAAATCATGATTATTCCTAGAAAAACTGTAAGATTCCTTGCTGCCATTACCAAAATGGACAATTTAACAATTTCCTTTCTGTGACTAGTTATCTGTTATGTGTTTTATTTATGTGTTATTCTGGGATACCCAGACAGGTCTGGGATTGATTAGGATTGATCTACCATTGGGCTGTGTCAGTTAGCACTGGCAGCTTTGCTTTCAATACTCTCTGATGCCCACTCTATATATTTTGTGGGTTAATAAGTTTATAGCTCATATTTACTATTGTGATTTTCTAATTAAATATTTTTAAAAATCTGCTTATATGTCTAATGATTCTTGTATTTGTTGAGGTTCTAAAAAAGCAAATGTTTCCATAATTGGTGGGAGAAAAGGAGACTCCTTAGGGGAAGGGAGGGATATTGCTTTTTCTCGCTCATAAGATTGGAGTTCTTTCATTTTGGTGTAATGGGAAGAATTTTTTATTTGAAATCAGAAGATCTGGAATTTGAGGCCTTGATATAAGTATCAAGTTAAGTATCAGCTCTGTGGCCATTTAATGATATTTTAGAATTTCAATTTAATTTCCTTATTCATAATGTCTGGATAATAGTAATTTTATCTGTCAAGACTACATTAATTATATACAAGATAAAATATGTGAGAATATTTTTTCTTAAAGTGCTATGAAAATACATAGTCGTATTTCATAGAGATATTTTTATCCAAATATAGTTACTGTCATTAGTAAATTAAGTTTGTCCAACATGCCCTGAAATATTTTATGTGCTTTACAAATGTTCTATTTTCATTATAACCCTATGAAGAAAAGAAAGTACCATTATTACCCCAGTTTCACAGATGAAGGAAATGATACTTTTTTACAAGGTAATATACCTGACAAGTGATAGTTTCTAATAATTTTAAAAATGGAAGATTGTGTTTTTCACCAAAAATTAGTTCCTTGGTCAGGTACTTAATACTACTTAATTGCAGTTTCTATTTTTGCCAAGTAAACTTAGAGGTCAAATAAACTGAGAAACATGCTATTGGCTGTATACCAAAAATCCCTGCTAATAATTCTTGCATTTTATTTATCTATAATAGATGATCAGGAATTTCCCCCCAAATCTATAAATATTCATAGTTCTCAATATATGCAGTAATTGTTATCTTGATAGAAATCATGTGAGACTCCAAATTTTTCTTTCTGACTCACTTTTATAAGCTAGAGCTCAGGGGTTTGTGGTAAAAAGAAAAAAATCATTTATACAAATGTTAAAAACATTACAATTCAACTAGTGTTATAAATTTCATAGCAGTAGCTTCATCCCTGATTCAATATAAAACAAAAAGAAATTAGACACATTTTTAGAACATCCAATCTGAGAGCAAATGCTTTAAAAATACATTTCAATTATGTGTTTTAAAATTAAATGATGTGAGAAAGTATAGAAACTTGATTTATCATTTTTACATTATGAGTGGCATAATCAGCCTTGATAATAATGTAAATTAAACATTGCTGGAGAAAATTTTTGTCTATTAAGGCTCAAAAATGAAAGACCAAAGAAGATACAATGGCATGGTAGAATGACTCAAAATCAAATATATTTTCTTAGTTAACATTCAGAAATATATGATTACCAAACTGTCAAGTAATAATATTATCTATGGTAGTGATGCAAAGGAACTCTGGAGCTTGACCTAAGAAACAATTACATATTTTTTAAGTCTACAAATTAGTGATCATTTGCAGTGTACATTTATTTATGTCCTTAAACAACATAAAGCATTTGAGAATCTGAAGCAGAATCCTATTTGTGTCCCTAAAAATGTCTTATCTTCTCTTAACCCACAGAAATACTTGTTTTAGAACAAGAATGGCAAGATATACAACCCACATGACTAGGAATTGCTTTGTCAGGAAATATGCAAAGAGACAGCAGAAATCTATACGTTTAGTCTGCAAATGAGCCATTGGGAAAAGAAACATCGGTTAGAGGAGAGTGCTTGTCAATATTTTCAACATAATCACAAACAGATTAATGCACTATCACATTTAGGTAGTCAGAGTTCTACGGGAATATTATCTTCTCTAAACTGAGCCATTTCTTTTCTATTCCATCTCTCATACACGTAACAGCAAAGTTATGTATTTTGAAAAGATTGTTTCCAAGAAGATAGATAAGCTCTTTTAAGCTTTTGATGGCTTGTATAAATGTTTGCCTTGAAGCTGCAGAAATACAGCACAATTCATGTCTTTCTGAACATATTTCAAATGCAAAATTCTAAAGCATAAATGAAGGGCCTTATAAGGGATCAAATGTATTAAATCACTGGAGAAAATCCACTTTATTTTTTAAAAAGCTTAATTAAATGCTTTGTGATAATGACTGGCAACTTTCCTGGTGGCTCAGTGGTAAAAATCTGCCAGCAAATGTAGGACATGTGGGTTCAATCCCTGGGTCAGGAAGATCCCCTAGAGAAGGAAATGGCTACCAATTCCAGTATTCTTGCCCCGAGAATTCGATGGACAGAGGAGCCTGGTGGGCTACAGTCCATCGGGTTACAAAAGAGTCAGACACAATTCAGTTGTTAACTAAACAACGATAATGACTGAGTCAGCCTCCAGAAGAAATCTACAGGTGTGCCATCAGACTTGGCCTTTAATCATGATCTAGTGTAAATTATTATCCAAATAAAAAATTTAAAAACATAGACTTCCTACTTATCACATTTTTGGAATTACTTTAGGTAATATCTATAAAATAGAATTTTCTAAATTTAAAACCATGATCCTTACACAAATACAGAACAAATACATGTCAAAGATACTTATTAAAAACATTAATCAATCAAGGAACTAGTAAGATGGTAAAGCTGGTTTAAAAAATTATTTGAGAAATGGAAATTTATATAATCACCCAAAGGAATGCTCAGTTAAATATGTTAGTAGACAAAAAAAAAAAAAAAAACAGATTAAGATCCTAAACATTAAATACACTGCTTTGAAGTTAGCTCTTCTCCTAGACAGAAATCCATTAGTTAATGTTTAATTCCATAATGTCAGGGTGCTAATCACGTAAGAAATAGCAAAGATAAATACAAATGCATTTTCCCATATAACAAGATCAAGAAGTCTGTTAAATAATGCTCCAGTGGAAGGACATTAAGTCAAATTCTTGCTTTATTTATGAATGATAGTTACACACATACACACACACATATACACATACACCACTTACACATACATATCTCCTCCTTTAACAACTAACATAATGGATACTATGTGATAATTACAGAAAACAAATAATTTTCAGAGACACATATAAAGCATTTTTTTCTGGAAAATCTAAATAAAGTTGCATGACATTTTAAGAAGGCTGGAAAAATCACTACAGTTTATATTAACTATGAAGTGAAGTGAAGTCTCTCAGTCGTGTCCGACTCTTTGCAACACCATGGACTGTAGCCTATCAGGCTCCTCTGTCCATGGGATTTTCCAGGCAATGGTACTGGAGCAGACTGCCATTTCCTTCTCCAGGGGATCTTCCCAACCCAGGGATTGAACCCAGGTCTCCCGCATTGTAGACAGACGCTTTACCGTCTGAGCCACCAATGGCCTTATTTATACTCACTATAACTAATTATAGTAAACATTGAATAAAGGTTTAAATTGAATATAGAAAAAAAAGTACAAATAATTTACCCAAGAGGAATGTTTTATTAAAATATTAACATTGAATGTGTCTGTTTTTCTGCATTGATAATAGATTTTAGGGTGAAACCTCTCTGTCACAACACTCTGGACAGCAACTATATGTTGCGATAATACTTAATGATCAGGTAGAGTAACATAAAATGTTACTCTTGATCTATGAATTATCATAAATTTAGTTTGTCACCTCTAAGTCTTAGAGTAACAGATAACTTTAGAATAATTTCCAAACTATACATTAAATGTACACAACTAAAATGCTGGCTAGTAGTTATCACTGCAAGATAATTGCCAAGACAATTAGTTATGCTCAATTGATATTATGATCAAAGAGTCAATATTTTTAAATAGCCCTTAATTTAATGGATGCAATACTTTTCAACTGTAGTCGACTGACAAAATTTGGGATATTTTTCATTTTTCTTTAAAAAAATAATTAAATGACTATCAAATTAGTTCAGTTCAGTTGAGTCGCTCAGTCATGTCCAACTCTTTGCGACCCCATGAACCGCAGCACACCAGGCCTCCCGGTCCATCACCAAATGCCAGAATCTACCCAAACCCATGTCCATTGAGTTGGTGATGCCATCCAACCATCTCATCCTCTGTTGTCCCTTTCTCCTCCTGAACTCAATCTTTCCTGTCATCAATCTTTTCCAGCATCAGGGTCTTTTCAAATGAGTCAGGTCTTCACATCAGGTAGCCAAAGTATTGGAGTTTCAGCTTCAACATCAGTCCTTCTAATGAACACCCAGGACTGATCTCCTTTAGGATGGACTGGTTGGATCTCCTTGCAGTCCAAGGGACTCTCAAGAGTCTTCTCCAACACCACAGTTCAAAAGCATCAATTCTTCGGCGTTCAGCTTTCTTTATAGTCCAACTCTCACATCTATACATGACCACTGGAAAAACCATAGCCTTGACTATATGGACCTTTGTTGACAAAGTAATGTCTCTGCTTTTGAATATGCTATCTAGATTGGTCATAACTTTCCTTCCAAGGAGTAAGTGTCTTTTAATTTCATGGCTGCAATCACCATCTGCAGTGATTTTGGAGCCCAGAAAAATAAAGTCTGCCACTGTTTCCACTGTTTTCCCATCTATTTGCCATGAAGTGATGGAACCAGATGGCATGATCTTAGTTTTCTGAATGTTGAGCTTTAAGCCAACTTTTTCATTCTCCTCTTTCACTTTCATCAAGATGCTCTTTAGTTTTTCTTCACTTTCTGCCATAGGGGTGGTGTCATTTGCATATCTGAGGTTATTGATATTTCTCCTGGCAATCTTGATATCAGCTTGTGCTTCTTCCAGCCCAGCATTTCTCATGATGTACTCTGCATATAAATTAAATAAGCAGGGTGACAATATACAGCCTTGACATATTCCTTTTCCTATGTGGAACCAGTCTGTTGTTCCATGTCCAGTTCTAATTGTTGCTTCCTGTTGTGCATACAGGTTTCTCAAGAAGCAGGTCAGGTGTCTGGTATTCACATCTCCTTCAGAATTTTCCACATTTTATTGTGATCCACACAGTCAAAAGCGTTGGCATAGTCACAAAACAAAAATTTTTAAGCCTGGATAACTTTAAAAATTCACCACATATGTATATTAAGATTTAAGTACAATTTAAAAAGGGGGGGAGGAGATTGATCATTATCTATAGAAAATTCCCTTTTATTTGACCTGTGATAGTCACAATCCTTCAATAAATATTGATAATTATCAATATCTCTTATAAGACATGGTGCTTATAAATCTATAGTTCTGCCAAATAAGTAATATCAAATTCCCTTTTCCAAGTACTTCATGTGTGATAGATACTATTTTATCTCTCTAGTATATTAAAACAATTTAGGGAAAAATGTGTAAAAGTTAAAATGAATGTTTCCTAACATTTATTTCACTGTCATTTGAGGTTTAATTGCTTATTTTACATTACTCAGTAAGTGAGCCTGGTTCAATAAATACAATTAAAAATATTTTTTTACTCATACAAATTATCTCTTCTATATACAAACTTCAGAATAGTAACAGTTACTTTTACTAAATATCAAAAGTATATTTTATTTCTAGTTTCCCTTTTACAGGAGTATAATATTAAGGGAAGAAAAAGTTACTATTTTACTTAATTGGTCCTGTATTGGCAAGAAAATTAAGTGCTTGAAAAGATACAAATCAAAAAATACTTCCACAGAACTACATATAATTGTTAAACAAGGAAATTAAATGGTTATGTAAACTTTGACAAATTTCATGTGTTCAATAATATTCTGTAACTAGTTAACCACAAGATCATTTCACAGTTAGCAGGAAATGATCTACTCTTTCAAAAGTTTCATGTTTTGTTTAGAAAAAACACTATTTGTTGACTTTTCTTATTATTGTAGGATAGAAAAAACAAAGGCGCTATATACATTGTTTTGCTTACTTTTTTCTTTGTCAAAATGATACTTTGCCTCATCCATATTGATCAAGGTATTTTTCAATGATAACTGATTTTTTGGTCACATTTGTGAATTTTTTTTCGTCAAATGGCTTAATTAACACATTCAACAAACCAATTTTGTGCTCTTGATTGATTTAGACTGGTTATTCCATTTTATTTAATATTTCTTGAATATATATATTTTCAAAGTAGGATGTCATTGATGGTACACTTTTATGAACATTGTAACTATTATAATCTCTTTCCTTGCATGTCTCATTACGTTTCTTGTTACTCTGCAGTAGTAACCTATATATACTTAGGCTCATAAAAATTAGGCATATGGCCCAGAAAGATGGTGCTTTCAAAAATGAACTCTCAAACTGGCTCCTTTCCTTTAGCTTCATATAAACTCTTCTTGATGGTTAAGTAACCTTAATTCTGAGTTTCATTTGTACATGAATAAAAACAAAATCTATTTTCAGACAAAATAGGCTTAATTTTACACATTTAAGCACAGTTTGCCATTTCACAATACTGCTAGAACCAGAATAAACACTGCATTTTAAAACTTTATGGAACTAATTTATAGTGTAGGGCAGGCACAAACTTGATCTCATGGCAGCAAAATTTTATGTTTCCATTTCAGCAATACTGCCTAACACAATAATATCAGGCCAGCAAATCTTAAATATAAGTTAAGCTAACATGATCCATTGCCTTATAAAGCTAGAGCACCCTGTGGAGTCATGCTGAATATGCCAAGTGATTTTTCAAAATTTAATCATCCTAAATGTCATATAATGGTGCTTTTGCTGTCATTCTTGAAAACTGGGGTAAAAATCCCAAGTGTGCCTGCAAGTTATAAAGAAAGCCTCTTCTTAATACTAGTATTAAATAAACAACATCCTCTCTAATGACCATTAATTTTACTATTAACAGTAAATAAAAACATAATGCTACAAGGAAAATTCAAGAAAAATAATTACTTTTCAAAAGTAAAAATATAGGCATCTCCTTAGTAAGACACAATTTCTCATAACCACACAGTCTATGTGAATTTTTTTGGTCATTACTGGCTTTACTGACAAAAGCTTGGCAGCTTTAGAAACAACTTATCATGAACATAGACTCAAATGCCCTCCTCAGAAACATTAGCAAATGGAATCAAGCACTAAATACAAAGGATAATACATCAAAAAATGGAATTCATTCCAATAATTCATGGGAGGTTCGATGTGATTCATCATATTAACAGATCTAAGAAAAAACAAAAAACTGAAGATCCAATCAATAGATGCAAAGAAAGCATTAAAAAAATGAAAGAAACATCAATTTATGATAAATTCCAGGTAGATTTGGAATAAAAGGGAATTCCACCACTTGACAATAGTATCTGTGATAACCTACTGTCAACACTATGCTTAATAGTGAAGGTCTATATGCTTTATCCCTAAGACCAGGAACAATGCAACAACATGATCTCTCCTGATTCCTATTCAACACTGAGTACAATATGCTAGCCAATTAAATGAAATAAATTAAAAACATACAGAACAAAAAAGTGGAAATAAAACTTTCTATATTCACAGATGAAATGACTTTCTATATGGAAAATCTGAAAAACTCAGAATGTTTTCTATAATACACAAATTAATTTATGAAGTCAAAATATAAAGTCAACATCAATTTTATTTCTACCAACCAGCAGTGACCAATTGGAGTTAAAAAATTAACATCATTAACCACAGCACTAAATAAAACTGAAATACTAGGTTAAAAACCTAATGAAATATGTCCAGGACCTATTTATTGAAAACTACAAAAATGAATGAGAAACAACAAATAAGGGAAGATAGTCTCAGACTGAAAGGCTGAACTTCATCAAGGAATAAATCATTCCCAATTTGATCTGTAGATTCAACACAATCCTAATTAAAATTCCAGCAGGATTTTTATAGGTATCTGTTAGCTGACTGCAGATTTTATACATTAAAAAGCAAACAAACAAACAAACAAACAAAAGTGATAGACAAAAATGATTTTGAACCTGCAGAACAAATCTGAAAGATTCACACATCTTAATTTAAACATTTACTTGAAAGCTACAGCAATCAAGACAGTGGGATATTGGTGAAAAGACAGATCCACAGATTGATGGAATAAAATAGATATACTGAACTCCCAAAATTTAGTTAACTGATTTTTTTTTTTAACAGCGTTATAAAGCAATACATTGGATGCATCTCTGGCTCTTCGTCCCTCTCGCTTTCTATCCCTTTTGCTCCTTCTCTAAACACACACACAAAATTTCATTTATACCCCACAAGTTCATCTATACCAGAATCTCTGTTCGGTGTCTACTATCTACAGGTTTACCTTTTGTTCCACCAGCTCCAGGATATTAATGCCATACCTGATCATCATTAGGTGCTCAAGGGAGAGGCACCAAGCAATGACCAGCAGATTCTCTGGAGGCCCCCAGGGTAGCAGCACCTCAGGCAGAAGAATCAGAAGTTCCTGGCCTCCTTCCACTTCTTCAGGCCTTGGTGGAAACCGAACACCCCCAGGCTGGGTTCCATGTTAGCTATTATGCCGGCTGGAAGCAAAGCCCAGTGTCATTTGGCTTGGTGAAGAACTCCCACATGATGCCCATGAGATGGCCCAGGATGAGGCCGTGGTCAGCCACAACCTCTCAGTCTAGTGGAACTCGGAGAGGTGCCTGGTATCCAACATCTGGTACAGGAGTACACTGTTAATCTAGAAGTACCTGCTGCTGCTGCTGGTAAGTCGCTTCAGTCGTGTCCGACTCTGTGCGATCCCAGAAACGGCAGCCCACCAGGCTCCCTCCTCCCTGGGATTCTCCAGGCAAGAACACTGGAGTGGGTTGCCATTTCCTTCTCCAATGCATGAAAGTGAAAAGTGAAAGTGAAGTCGCTCAGTCCTGTCCGACTCTTAGTGACCCCATGGACTGCAGCCTACCAGGCTCCTCCCTCCATGGGATTTTCCAGGCAAGAGTACTGGAGTGGGTTGCCATTGCCTTCTCTGCTAGAAGTACCTGGTGGGAGTGAAAGGCTCCTTCTGGACCAGTCGGTTGAGTGTGTAGGCGCTGGCTGACTTGTGACCATGCGCAGCAGGTTCCCCCTGCCCCCACCCTGTGCCTCATCACACTTCTTATATCTGTATGAATCTATGAGAGCTAGGGCTGACCTGATGCTGGTATTCTTGCTCCACTGGTGGGGGAGAACGAAGTAGGGGGACGGGGTGTGAAGGTGGAGAACTTACTATGGTTTTCATCACAATTATTATTTTTTCATTGTTTCTTGTAGTTAAACTAAAGTGGGTGTGTGTTTTTAATGTACTATAACTATAATGTGTACTGTAATGTACTATAATTAGACAAGCAGATATGCATTTGAGAGATCTTATTCTGAAAATAATTTGGAAAAAGTGTAGATAAGTTAAATAATTTTTTCTCGTTATATCTTACGTAGTTGTTGTTCAGTTGCTAAGTGAACAACTGTTTGTGACTCCATGGACTGCAGCACACCAGGCTTGCCTGTCCTTCACTATCTCTCAGAATTGGCTCAAATTCATGTCCACTGAGTCCGTGATGCTAGCTACGGGCTCAGCCCTACTCCCACCACCCCCCCACTCCCCCCGCCCCGCACCCAGTCCTGCTGCCCTCTTCTCCCTTTGCCTTCAATCTTTCCCAACATCAGGGTCTTTTCCAAGGAGTTGGCTCTTCATATCAAGTGGCCAAGGTATTGGAGCTTCAGCTCCAGCATCAGTTCTTCCAGTTAATATTAAGGATTGATTTCCTGTAGGATTGACTGGTTTGATCTCCTTGCAGTCCAAGGGACTCTGGAGAGTCTTCTCCAACTCAACAATTCGAAAGCATCAATTCTTTAGCACTCAGCCTTCTTTATGATCCAACTTTGACACCCGTACACGACTACTGAAAAAAAACACAGCTTTGACTATAAGGTCCTTTGTTGGAAAAGTGATTTCTTTGCTTTTTAATATGCTGTGTAGTTTTGTCATAGCTTTTCTTTCAGGGAGCAAGTGTCTTTTAATTTCATGGCTGCCATCACCATCCACAGTGATTTTGGAGCCCGATAAAATCTGTCACTGCATCTACATTTTCCCCATCTATTTGCCAAGAAGTGATGGGAAAAGATACCATGTTCTTAAGGTTTTTGAATGCAGAGTTTTAAGCCAGTTTTTTCACTCTCCTGTTTCACCCTCATCAAGAAGGTCTTTAGTTGCTCTTCACTTTCTGCCATTAGTGTGGTATTGTCTGCGTATCTGAGGTTGTTGATATTTCTCCCTCTTGTGATTCATCCAGCCAGACATTTCACATGATGTACTCTGCACAGAAATTAGATAATCAGGGTGAAAATATACAGCCTTATCATACGCCTTTCCCAATTTTGAACCAGTCAGTTGTTGTGTGTAAAATTCTAACTGTTGCTCCCTGACCCATATACAAGTTTCTCAGGAGGCAGGTAAGGTGGTCTGGTATTCTCATCTCTTTAAGAATTTTATAGTTTGTTGTGATCCACACAGTCAAAGGCTTTAGCATAGTCAATGAAGCAGAAGTGGGTAGTAGAATGCTGAATGCAAATTCTACTATCATAAATTTTAAAATATAGAATATGTATTTTAAAAACTATTATTGGGGGATATAAAGTGTAGATATTGAAAGAAAACCCAAGTCAGCACATCAAAAATACATATATAATAATTGGTTGATTCAAAAAGCATAATTACTTAATTCAGCAATCATATATAAAATCATCAAAATAGTTGCATAATTTATGTGCCAGTAATTATGCTTACATATCATCTATATATGTGCTAATTAAGAAAAATATTAAAGTTATAGATATAAATATCAGTGTTTTCAGATGTAACATATAATTAAATTTTGAAGTCTAATTTACATAAAATACCCATTTAAAGTGTATAGTTAGATAAGTTTTGACAAATTATACAGCCATGAAAAAATCACTATGATCAAAATATAGAAAAATTCCTTGGATTCACAGACAATACATAATATTTTCACCTTTATTATAATTATTAAATTAGTCTCCATTGTAGATTTGATAATGTGAGCAGATTTCTCTACCTTTCCACCTATATTTCATTTTTATGTTATTGTAGAACATTAATAAGTTTGTAAAAAAGTGATTTGATACTATTTCCTTTGACATTATGTAATAATTGACTCTAGACATATACTTGAATCCCTCAGTTTTCCTGTCTTTTAGACAAAATAACTTCTTTCCTATCTGTGAAGATATAATACCTGATCTGTACTAAGTTTTCATGAGAACCAAATGAAATAATGCATGTAAAATATTTGTAAAGTAGAAAAGAGTATACAAATGTGTATTGTTTAGTGTAATTATTAATGCAGCAAAAGGTTCATAGTTAACTGCTGATACAGTTTCCTGATGATCAGTTTTTGCCCCCTTTCATTTTTCTATTCACACTTGCAAATAGAGAGGAAGCAATAGTGGAAACAGTGGCTGACTTTATTTTTCTGGGCTCCAAAATCACTGCAGATGGTGATGCAGCCAGGAAATTAAAAGACGCTTACTCCTTGAAGGAAAGTTATGACCAACCTAGATAGCATATTCAAAAGCAGAGACACTACTTTGCCAACAAAGGTCCATCTAGTTAAGGCTAGGATTTTTCCAGTAGTCATATATGGATGTGAGACTTGGACTGTGAAGAAAGCCGAGCGCCAAAGAGTTGATGCTTTTGAACTGTGGTGTTGAAGAAGACTCTTGAGAGTCCCTTGGACTGCAAGGAGATCCAACCAGTCCATCATAAAGGAGAACAGTCCTGGGTGTTTATTGGAAGGACTAATGCTGAAGCTGAAACTCCAATATTTGGTCACCTGATGTGAAGAGCTGACTCATTTGAAAAGACCCTGATGCTGGGAAAGATTGAGTTCAGGAGGAGAAGGGGACGGCAGAGGATGAGATGGTTGAATGGCATCACCGACCCAATGGACATGGTTTTGGGTGAACTCCAAGAATTGGTGATGGACAGGGAGGCCTGGCGTGCTGCGGTTCACGGGGTCACAAAGAGTCAGACACAACTGAACGACTGAACCGAACTGAACTGAAAAGCATATTAGTTTCAAATAGACAGAAATAAATGTGATCAAGAATTTTTCTAAAAGTCACAGAAGCACTAATGAGTCCTTGCTCCAGTATTCTGAACACATGTTAAGAGAAGTTTGCCAATAACAGGAAGTATACAGCCTAATTTCATTCTACTAATTCTATAAGATGAGCAGAAATTTTGAATGAGATGTACATGATGGTTTCTGTTTGAAAATGTCTTAAAGATAATAATGGTGAATTTCTAAGTAGTAACTTTGAAAATCAGACAAAGACTTGATTTCATTTTAACAGTTCACCAGAAAATATTAGAAAATGGAGAAAACTAGAATGCTACAAGTGGTAAGAAATATAGACTACCATCCAAGGGAATATAGTGAAGGTCATTAACTATGCCCCCCCGTTATGCCCAGGTGTTAGAAAATGCAGAACCTTCTCACTCACCCACAGTGTTATAATGCCATTTCCTTAAGTGGTGCCATTTTAGGGAGCTGGTACTGATCAAAATGATATGGCATGGATCCAACATTCACTTCATAATTGCTAAATAGTTCTCTGCAACTGGCAGTCCAAATATTTTGATGCTACTGAAGAGAAGGGTGATTACACTGGGCAGTAACATGCTTTCTTACTCAACTGTATTTGGCAAAGTAGGTTTAATGTTTGCAGCCAGCTTTGAAAGGCTAGGGAAATTTTTATTCTGTCAGAATTGTGAAAGCATGGGAAATGTTAAGCCATGAAAATACATTTATTTCTAATGTATACAATGTACTACCCATTAGAGACTATATTTTTCATATTTTTATCCAGGCAGTTCAGTTGCTTAGTCATGTCCAACTCTTTGCGACCCCATTAACTGCACACAACTGGCTTCCCTGACCATCACCAACTCCCAGAGCATGCTCAAATTCATGTCCATCGAGTTGGTGATGCCATCCAACCATCTCATCCTGTAGTCTCCTTCTGCTCCTGCTTTCAATTTTGCCTTTTTATGGCAAAAGGCAATTATGGTCTTTTCCAAGGAGTAAGTTCTTCGCATTAGGTGGCCAAAGTATTGGAGTTTCAGCCTCAGCATCAGTCCTTTCAAAGAACATTCAGGACTGATTTACTTTAGGATTGACAGGTTTGATCTCCTTGCAGTCCAAGGGACTCTCAAGTCTTCTCCAACACCACAGTTCAAAAGCATCAATTCTTCTTCACTTAGCTTTCCTTATAGTCCAACGATCACATCTATACATGACTACTTTAAAAATCTTAGCTTTGACTAGATGATCCTTTGTTGGCAAAGTAATGTCTCTGCTTTTTAATATGCTGTTTAGGTTGGTCATAGCTTTTCTTCCAAGGAGCAAAGGTCTTTTAATTTCATGGCTACAAAAACCCTCTGCAGTGATTCTGGAGCCCCAAAATACAGTCTCTCACTGTTTCCATTGTTTCCCCATCTACTTGACATGAAGTGATGGGACTGAATGCCACAATCTTCGTTTTTTGAATGTTGAGTTTTAAACTAGCTTTTTCACTCTCCTCTTTCATGTTCATCAAGAGGATCTTTAGTTTTTCTTTGCTTTCTGCCATAAGGGTGGTGTCATCTGTTTATCTGAGGTTATTGATATTTCTCCCGGCCATCTTGATTCCAGCTTTTGCTTTATCCAGTGGTGAATTTTGCACAATATATTCTGCATATATGTTAAATAAGCAGGGTGACAATATACAGCTTTGACATACTCCTTTCCCAATTTGGAACCAGTCCATTGTTCCATGTCCAGTTCTAACTGTTGCTTCTTGACCAGAACACAGATATCTCTGGAGGCAGGTGAGGTGGTCTGGTATTCCCATCTCTTTAAGAATTTTCCAGTTTGCTGTAATCTACACAGTCAAAGGCTTTGGCATAGTCAATAAAGCAGAAGTAGATGTTTTTCTGGTATTCTCTTGCTTTTCCGATGACCCTACAGATGTTGGAAATTTGATCTCTGGTTCTTCTTTTTCTAAATCCAGCTTGAACATCTGGAAGTTCATAGTTCACATGCTGTTGAAGCCTGGCTTGGAGAATGTTGAGCATTACTTTACCAGCCTGTGAGATGAGTGCAATTGTGCAGTAGTTTGGACATTCTTTGGCATTGCCTTTCTTCTTTGGGATTGGAATGAAAACTGATCTTTTCCAGTGCTAACCATTTCCATAAAATGAACTGAGTATAGTTTTCATTCAATAAAATTTACCTACTAAAGTTTATACTTTGATGGATTTTGACAAATGAATACAGTTGTGTAATACTAATCACAATCAACCTACAAAACATTTTCTTCAGCCTCAAAAATTCCCTTAAGACCTGTTTGCAGTCTAGACCCTCTCCCCCTCCAATCTAAACCTCTAACAAAAACTGATTTGCTTTGTGACACTATAATTTTGCCTTTTCTAGAATCCTATATAAATAGCACAAAACAGTATGTAGTCAGTTCTGTCTGCCTTTATTCACCTTTATTCTGCCTTTATTCAACTTTATTCTGCCTTTATTCCTAGCATAATGCTTTGAAGGTTCATTTATGTTGGGCTTTGCATCAGCAGTTCACTCATTTTTAATCACTGAATGGTATTTTATCATAAGAATATAACAAAATGTGCTTACCTATTCATCATTTGGTGGACATTTGGATTGTTTTCAGTTTTGAGGTAGTATGAAATAGCTTACATGAACATTTGCATACAGTACATTGCATAGGCCTATGTTTTCTTTTTTTCTTGGGCAAATATCAAGTATCAGATTATTGACTGACTTGGAAATGTGTGCTTAATTATATAAAAACCTACAGAGTATTTTAAAATGGCTATTCCACTTTCCATTCCCATACCAGATGCATAAGATTCCCAATTGCTTGGTATCCTTGTTAATACTGGTTTTCTCCTTTTTAAATTTTAGCTCTTCTAGTATTAATTAGTCTTTCAGTTGCTTTTATCACATCTTCTTTCATCTCACTGATTCTTGGATGTCCTGCCCTATTACTATCTTTTTAACAAGGCAAAATGGAGAAGACGGCAGTTTCTTTAGTTAAACTAAATACCCTCAAATCCGTTTATTTTATGGGAGAAATGATAGAGATAGGGTTGGAAGGTGGTATTGGGTGTATGTGGGTACTGGTGATGGTCGTAAAGAAGAAAATGGAGAAACACTTTTATAGACATCTACCTAAACTTAATTTAGAAATGATTTAATCTACGGAGAAGGAAATGGCAACCCACTCAAGTATTCTTGCCTGGAACACTTGATAATAGTGAGCTACATAAAATTCTCTCATTGGCCATCGAATTATACTGCTTGATTAAAGTACCCTAAATCTTTTACACACATTAGAAATTGGGTTTCTTCTTCTTATTGTAGAGTTGTAAGAATTCTCGATGTAAATATAAATAAATATAGATACATATTACATAAACATAAATAAATGCCAGTCTCCTAGTACATATCTTGGTTTTCACTTTGTTAGTAATATTTCCAAGTATTAAAATTTTTGACGTTTAATATCATATATTGACACATATGAAATCTAGAAAAATGGTATTGAGGATGTACAGAAGAGACTTGTGGACCCAGTGGGGAAAGAATAGGATGGGATGAACTGAGAGAATAGCACTGAAATATATACATTACCATATGTAAAGCAAGTAAGTACTGGGAAGTCGCTGTGTAGCACACGGAGCTCAGCCTGGTGCTCTGTGACCACCTAGAGGGATGGGATGGCGGCGGGGTGTGTGTGTGTGTGTGTGTGTGTGTGTGTGGCAGGGAGGCTCATGAGGTAGAGAATATTTGTATACTTATGGCTGGTTCACATTGCTGTACAGCAGAAATCAACACAATATTGTAAAAAATTATCCTCCAATTAAAAATAAAATAATTAAAAGTATTTTTGATGTTTATTGTTTTTTAGTCAATGTCTATACCATATATTTCTTTCTATATATGGTTAATATTTTTTGTATACTAAGAATTATTTCCCTAACCAAATTCACAACAATTTTCTTGCATGCTCTTCTAGAATTTTTATAGATTTGGCTTTTACATTTAGATCTACCATCAATTTCAATGTATTCTTTTTTATATTCTGCTGCTGCTGCTGCTAAGTTGCTTCAGTCGTGTCTGACTCTGCATGACCCCATAGACGGCAGCCCACCAGGCTCCCCCATCCCTGGGATTCTCCAGGCAAGAAGACTGGAGTGGGTTGCAGTTGCCTTCTCCCTTTTTTATATGGTACAAGGTAAATTCTTAGCTCAGTCTGCTATAGCAAAATGCTATATACTGTAAGGCTTAAACAACAGATATTTTTCAGTTCTGGAGACCTGGAAGTCCAAGATCAAGATTCCAGCATGTTCAATTTTTGAACATTTTTCCTAGCTTAAAGATGGCCACCTTCTTGCTGTATCCTCACATGGCAGGACAACAGAAAGAAGTCTAGTCTCTTCCTTTTCTTGCTTCTAAGTCGCTTCAGTCATGTCCGACTCTGTGCGAACCCAGAGATGACAGCCCACCAGGCTCCCCCATCCCTGGGATTCTCCAGGCAAGAACACTGGAGTGGGTTGCCATTTCCTTCTCCAATGCATGAAAGTGAAAAGTGAAAGTGAAGTCGCTCAGTCGTGTCCGACTCTTAGCGACCCCATGGACTGCAGCCTACCAGGCTCCTCTGTCCATGGGATTTTCCAGGCAAGAGTACTGGAGTGGGGTGCCATTGCCTTCTCCACTTCCTTTTCTTACAGAGACACTAATCCCATCATGGGAGCTCCATGGTCTTGACCATCTAAACCTAATTACCTCTCAAAGGTCTCACCTCCCAATATCATCACATTGAAGATTGACAGATGTTTCAAAATCACCCCATTTCCATTAAATTATCTTGGATCACTGTCAAAAAATCAGTTGCTTCATCTATTTCTGGACTCAGTTGTATTCCCTTGAGGGAAAAACACATCTATATTTAATATTATAGCAATAAAACAGCTTTAAGGAAGTACATTTTTCATACAATAAAAGCCAATCAATAAACTTTTACTTTGATGGGTTTTAGTGACACTCTTGGGCTTCCCTGGTGGCTCAGACAGTAAAGCGTCTGCCCGCAATGCAGGAGACCCAGGTTCAATTCCTGGGTCAGGAAGATCCCCTGGAGAAGGAAATGGCAATGCACTCCAGCACTCTTGCCTGGAAAATCCCATGGACGGAGGAGCCTGATAGGCTACAGTCCAAGGGGTGGCAAAGAGTCGGACACGACTGAGCGACTTCACTTTCACTTTTCACTTGATTACATCTTTAAAACAGAGTTCTCTCATGTTAAACACTTGAAGTCTATTTCTTTAGTAGATATAGTCAATTGTGATTACTTCTTCTTGAGGAAACTTTCATAGTGTGATTGTAAGGAACTTTTCTAGTTCATATATATTCAATTAAAATATTTTTATAATAGACTTCTATTACTTTAATGTCTTTTGGATTGGTAGTAATGTCTCCTCTTTCATGCCTGATATACTAGTTTCTTTCTTCTTTTTTAATTGATTAATTGAGCTAGATATTTATCATTTATAAATCTTTTTTGTGAAATGAGATTTTGCTTTTTCTACTTTAATGTTCTCTTCTTCCATTACTTTTCCATTACTATTTCCTTATTCCTACTCCTTAGGATTTAATTTGCTTTCTTTACTAGCTTATTAAGGTATATGCATAGTTCATTGAACTGAGAACTTCTATTTTCTTGCAATGTCAGTCTTTAAATATAAAAATTTTCTGTAGGTACTGTTTTAGGTATATCCCACACATTTTGATGTATTATGTTTCCTTTTTCACTCAAACCCGTATTTTCTAACTTCATTAGTTATTTCTCTTATGACACATTAACACATGAATTATTTCAGAATATCTTGACATTTCTAAATATTTGTCAATTTTCTGCATATCTGTTAATGATTTTTACTTTGATTCCATTATGGTCAAGGTACATATATTGTATAATTTCAGTTTTTTTTTTTTTCCACTGAAGCTTGTTTTATGGCCCAGAATATGATCTCACTTTTATAGTATTATGCATCTGAAAACAAAATACATTTTGGTATTTTAGGGTTGGATGATGTATGAATATCAATTAGGTCAGTTTTAGTAGTCACATTTTCTTAGGTATTCTGTAGTCTGATTTTTTTTTTCGTACTTGTTACATCAGTTACTGAGAGAAGGGAATCAAAATCTATTACTCATTTTTAGACTTGTTATTCTTTGAACTTCTGTATGTTTCTGCTTTTAAGTATTTTGAGGCTCTATTAGGTTACTTTATTATATTATATAATATGCTTATTATTAAAATATAATATGCTTATTATCTTTTGACAAATATAATTTTTCATTTTGAAACATTTCTCTTCATGCCTAGTAATCTATCCATTGCAGCTTTCTGGAGCTTCTCTTAGTGTTTGTTGCTGCTGCTGCTGCTGCTAAGTCGCTTCAGCCATGTCTGACTCTGTGCAACCCCATAGATGGCAGACCACCAGGATCCTCTGTCCCTGGGATTCTCCAGGCAAGAATACTGGAGTGGGTTGCCATTTTCTTCTCCAATGTAGGCATGCATAGTCATGTCCGACTCTGTGCAACCCTATGGACAGCAGCCCACCAGGCTCCTCTGTCCACAGGATTCTCTAGGCAAGAACATTGGAGTGGGTTGCCATTTTCTTCTCTGCTCCTAGTCTTGCATACATATTATATATATGTGTATATATATATATGTATATATATATATATATATTTAATTTCCTTATGATAACTTTTTATTTTAAAATAATTTTAGATTTACAGAAAAGCTGCAAAGATAATGCAGAGGTCTTGTAGGTCTTCATAGAACTGTTCAACTTTAGCTTGTTCAGCATTACAGGGTGGGATATAGACTTGGATTAAGTACTTTGTATTAACTGTATGGAATACTATATTTAGTTTTATCAGAAACTGAAATTGACTTCCAAAGCAGCTACATCATTTTGCAAAAATGAGAGTACTTGTCATCTTCAGCAAATATACTGTCAGTGATCTTAGTTTTAATATTTAGCCATCCAAATATTAGTGTTAGTTGGTGTGAAAATGTTTTTGTCTTTAAATACAGGTAACCTAGCTATGGAAATCTAGGTTGACAGTTTTTCTTCTTTTAAAACCTTGATAAAATAACTCCATTTTTTGAGATTCTTAGTTTCTAGTAGATTTTCTGTCATTCTATCTGTAGTCATTTATATGGTGCATATTTTTTTCCTTTGGCTTTTTAAAAATATATTATCCTTATCACTGCTTTATTAGCAACTTAATTTTGATATGTAGCTCATTTATGTTTATTCTATTTGAAGTTTAATAACTTGGATGTGTGGATTTACACTTTTCATCCAATTTGGGAAGAATTTTAAGTTTCTTTTTAAAATAATTTTCTGCTCCCCTTCTTTTCTGGGAGTATAGTCACACATTTTTTTAAATCACTAGCTATTAAGTCTTGTAGGTTTTTTTTTTTTTGTCTTTAGATCTGATTTTATGTTGCATAGTTCCCTCCTATAATCCCCCCACTGCCTCCACCCCCCTGCCACTCTGTGCGGCATGCACGACCTTCAGTTTCATGATCAGGGATCACCTGGGGCCCCGGCATTGGAAGTGCAGAGTCTTAACCACCGGACCACTAAGGAAGTCCCTGTTTCATAGTTTCTATTGAAATCCACTTATTTGTCCATTCACAACCTGTTATAGGCCTTCATTGGGTACTCACTAGGAAGACTGTAGATAGGGAATAAGATATGAGATAGACCCCTTATTTTTCAAGGTATGGAAAATATAAAATAGCAATTAAAAATATAATATCAACTTTCTTTTGTGGAAAATATAGACTTATTTTTATAACTATGGGAATTATCCAGTTTAGATGAAAATGATGGAGATATAAAGGTATCATTAGTTATTGAAACTAAGTCCTAGAGTAGGAGATCAAATAAATCAGCATATTATAGAATAACATTTGTCTGTAGAAAGACTGTGTAATATATGAAAGTCTTAGTCAGTTGTAGTCTATAGAGTCTAGACTAGAGAAATAATGTTTAACTGATACATACACACACACACACACACACAAACACACACACCAGTACATAGGTACTGGTCAGTTCTAAAGTCATTCACCTCAAGATAATATGTAAGCCTGGAGAAGGGGAGAAATTCTTCAGGCGCAGCTCATGTAGGTAATTCAATCAACTGTGGCAATTTAGAAAAAGCAATATTTAACCTGAAAATATAAGAGTTAATGGCAAAAGATAAGGACCTTGAGGTAGCTGAACTGTGCAGTGTCTATTCTGGTAACCAGCTTGAAGCTCTGGGTGCCTTGGTTTTTGGAAGTAAAATAAAAAAGATATAGTATGTTACTCAAAAGATATGTCTTCCATTCTCCCAATTACTTTTTCAATTCTTCCTACACATGCCATTTCTCACATGCTATGGAAAAGCATCTGTAACTCATTCTGAAAAAGGGTAGTAAATGGGTCGAATGGTAAAACTACCTCTCAAAAAACTGAACAGGCCTCTAGCAAGAAACTGTAGAAATCTCAGCCTTGTGTCATACTTATCACAACCCAGAATTCAAAGGCTTTAACTACATTTCAGTGGCAATCCTGGAAACTGTGTGGTTATGTAATGTAAACAATTACCTATTCTCACTGGGAAACTTGACTTCCATTCCATGAGCAGTCCTAAAATTGGCTCTTTATTCCTATAATTACATAAGAAACACTCCACCTACTTTGTATGTCAAAGTCTTCAGTTAATCTAATTAAAGGTGAGGCAAGAGAGCCTTTATTATAGAAAAAGAGAAACAGAGTGAAATACAGGATATCTTCTGTAACATACATTTAATAAATCTAATTTTATATGAATTATGAGTAGAATATGAAGGGATACATAAGATAGAATTGCTCATTATTCTTGCTCTCTCTTATACATAAATACAAACACCCCAGAATATGATTTACACATTTTTGAAACAAGGCATTCATTATTAAGAGACCACAACCTTGATGAGAACTACTACTCATTCAATTTTGCATCAGTTCAGTTCAGTTCAGTTCAGTTGCTCAGTTGTGTCTGACTCTTTGCAACCCCATGAATCGCAGCACACCAGGCCTCCCTGTCCATCACCAACTCCTGGAGTTCACTCAGACTCACGCCCATTGAGTCACTGGGACATAAATAGTTCTTGGTATTTGTTCATCTGGTTCTTATTAACTGTTGTTTTGAAGAAATTAGTGTTGCAAAATTCTAGGGTAAAACTAAAATATTTACGGACAAGGGGGAACGTATCTTTGAAAACATTTTTGGCAATGATGATACCAAATATTTGAATTTCTCTATTTTACAATGTTGCTGATATTAATCCTAACATACAGGATTTGAAGTTTTTACAGCAAAGAAGTTTATTAAACATAGACTGCCTGGTTTGTGAGGTGACCAATGTAAACTAATACACCTCTTAAAACACACTCACTCTCCTTAATAATCTGAATATGCTTGTTTAGTCAATCAATTAAAAAATACCACCATGCATCTCATAAAATACTTTATGTATTTCCTCAGTCAATTTAACTCCACCTTGGGAAATATTGCATGTGATACAAAGAGAAAATCACCAAAGAAAATTTATGTGTTAGCTGGCCATCTTGAATGGTCCTTTAAAAGTCATTTTAAGTCACTATTGTAATACTGGAAAGGATAAATTAAAATAAAGGGTGAGAATTACCAATCTTGAACCCCAGGGTTAGTAGAAGGAAAGAAATCTTAAAAATTAGAGCAGAAATAAATGCAAAAGAAACAAAAGAGACCATAGCAAAAACCAACAAAACCAAAAGCTGGTTCTTTGAAAGGATAAATAAAATTGACAAACCATTAGCCAGACTCATCAAGAAACAAAGGGAGAAAAATCAAATCAACAAAATTAGAAACGAAAATGGAGAGAACACAACAGACAACACAGAAATACAAAGGATCATAAGAGACTACTATC
>NW_011495072.1:15377869-15378101 GCF_000754665.1 Bison bison bison | reverse complement strand
TGCAAAAATCCTTAACAAAATTCTAGCAATCAGAATCCAACAACACATTCAAAAGATCATACACCATGATCAAGTGGGCTTTATCCCAGGGATGCAAGGATTCTTCAATATCTGCAAATCAATCAATGTAATACACCACATTAACAAATTGAAAAATAAAAACCATATGATTATCTCAATAGATGCAGAGAAAGCCTTTGACAAAATTCAACATCCATTTATGATAAAAACT